>NC_057804.1:254353941-254691422 GCF_018294505.1 Triticum aestivum | reverse complement strand
CCGGGTTCAGTTAACAGCCATCTATCGATCGCTCGGGTTCAGTAACGCGTAGCCTGCAGTGCAATCGCTCGGGTTCAGTTAGAGCCCAACGCCTCACTCGGGTTCAGATAGAGCCAACGCCTCACACACACGCGCGTACGTGTACAAGAGAAACACGCACCGCTCGGCCCCCGACCGCCCACCGTAACCGGGAACTGCCCAAAATTTTCCTCACCCTCGCTTCTACCATGGATTTTTCAGTCATGGACGGCCCAAAGAATGTCATGCAGTTGCGTCTCCGGCCCGCCCAGGATGAAAAGCCCATTTTCTATCTTGATTTTTTGTCATAGAAGTAGGAGCCCACCACATCTATGATGATACCGGGTTTTGTCACAATTATCATCATAGAAGTGTCATATGTATGATAGGAAAAAAAATTCGTTCGGCCCAAAATGTCATGGATGTGTCTTTTTTTGCAGTGATGTGTCATTGGTGCATTTTAGGTCTCATTTAAGGAATGGGAATGAATTACAAACTTCTCGTTGTCCTGAAACATTGAGAATCTAGGTTTTTTAAATCATAGTAACTCAAAAACTCACCCAAAAAACATGTAACTTGGCATGATTTCATGACATGGCACATATATGCCGTGGTAAAAAAATCGTCCAGTTTGAGAAGAGGCACACACATTAGTAGCCAACGAAGTCCTTTTTGGAACAAAAAGCTGACACGTTAATATCGCAAATGGTTGTATTATATGAACCGTCTAAAAATTTAACCATACTCAGTGGCGTGCGTGCCACTGTTTGATTAGATGGGACGAGCGCGAGAAGTCCGCCGTGCAGTCTGGACGGGGCGCGTGCGAGCAGTCCGCCGTGCAGGCTCGATGGGACGCGTGCATCCTGTCCACCTCGCAGGCTCAACAGGACACGTGCGAGTAGCAAGGCCACCCATGCTCACCGGGAAGCAAGCTCTTTGAACTCCATGCACCAGCCGCCGCCCGCCTTGCTCACAACTTCTACATTAATGGGTTAATTAAAGCACCTGGACGAAGGGTGTTTGCTTGTGATCCCATGGCAGCCTTTGCTTTGTTCGTGTTTTCAACTCGTATTCCGACCTAATTTAAATTGCCACATAGGGCAACAGATAATACGATGACACCTAAAATGGCAACGGATAGTACGACGACAAATTTACAATGGCGTAGATAATAATTGTCTTACATATTTTGGATAATTTAAAATGCCACATGCGGCAAAGCCCGAAAGACACGGGGGTAAGAGAAGAAGGAAATCAAAGACAACGATCTGGGTCGCTACTGTATCTGCCCTTTGATGGATCGCCGAGCGACGACAGCCTCCAGCTCCTTCTTCAATTCCTCACAACTTTGCTTGAAAGCAGCCACAGATTCCTCCACCTCCTACTCGCGCTTGATCCGGAGCTTCCTCAAGTCACCTATCAGTTCGTCGATGACCGCTATCAGTGTCATCCCCGATGCACTAGTCTGCTCATGCAGCATCTTCCAGCCAGCGGCCTCCTCCTCCTTCTCGGCAAGCGCCTTGAGGAGCTTCACATTGTCACCCATGAGTTGCTTAACGAGGCCGGTCGCCTTGTCAACCGACGCATCACTAATCTCGAGTAGCTTCATCAAGCCGTCGACTAGCTCCTGCTGCTTAATGAGGCCAGCGAGAATGTCATCATCGCCGGCCAAGGACTTCAGCAACGCTAGCTCGTCGCGATTGCCGACGGGGCGAATGCGCTTGTGAGAGCCCTTGTGTGCCTGTGAGAGCTCGTTCGAGGGCTCTGCGGCGTGCCGGGACATCTCTCCTGCGGCTGCTGCCTCGCGGCAGGACCTCTCTAGTGCTTCCACGGCCTTGGTCTTTGCTGCCTGGTTATATGTCCACCCGAAACTCCTCCTATCGGTCATGGCAGAACGACTTGACAGGAAAGACCAGTTTTGTGGGTGATGAGGAGAGGAACTCAGAAGTAATTTTCGAGTGGGTAGTTTTTATAGCCCGGTGCTAAGTGTGAAGACATATTAGTTTGATCGGTGTGAACACATATTAGTTTGATCTGTGCGAATTGATTTGCAATTACTTATTGCATTGTAATCTGCAATGTGACGAGAAACAAAGTCAAAATTTATTGATGGTTCTGGGCCTACAAAGCCTCGTTTTTGTTTTTCTGCCTCATCGCAAACAATTCTTTTGGATCAACTGTATGCCACGCATCGGAAGCCCGAAACTTGGGCCCTTGTTCTCGGATGTATTTGTACGTGTCTGCCCACTATCACACACGGTTATGATATCACCATCGTGTCCTATGGATGAGTCGTCGCGTCTCCCACGGGGTGCCAGAAGGTTGACCACGTGATTTCTCACCGTTGAGGCGGCCGCAGCATGCTCTTCTCGCGTCTGTCCACGCGTTTTGATCACATTTGAGGCGGCTGCGGCACGCTCCGCTCTAGCGTCCCTGCGCGCTCTGCTCGCCGTTCAGGAAAATTAACAATGGAAATGGTTAATAATTGTCTTACATATTCAGAATAATTTAAAATGCGACATGCGGCAAAGTACAAAACATGCACGATCTACTTATGCATACAATTATAATAAAATATAGGCTAAAGGGTTGAGCCGGCGGCCTTTCGGCGACGGTCTTCCCAGACTCCATGATCAGCATATCACCCTCGCGGCTATTCATCATGCGTTACTAATCATCGCACATGAGTATGCGCAGACGCATCGTGTGCGATACTCCTAGCCACCGCAAGAAACTAGTTTGCATTTTTCAATGTTTTTTGTACAAACAGAACCGCACACGAACTTACTATACTAACCGTCTGTGTTATAACTTCTCATCGCAAACAGTTCATCCGAGTGGGCTGTTTATTGCGTATCACACACATCTGGTTTACACGAATCATTTGTGTTCTTTTGGCTCATCGCAAATGGCGCATATCACACACATCTTGTTAAGATAACCCTATTCCGTTCTCTTGCCTAACTGAAAATAGTTTGTCTGAGTGAACCGTATGCTGTATATCACACACACCTTGATCTGGCTGACCGTTTCTGTTGCATTCCCTAATAGCACACTATTCATCGGAGTGAACCGTATGCCGTATATCGCACATACAT
Source organism: Triticum aestivum (assembly GCF_018294505.1). NCBI lineage: Eukaryota > Viridiplantae > Streptophyta > Magnoliopsida > Poales > Poaceae > Triticum > Triticum aestivum. The sequence goes on along the minus strand of NC_057804.1, from coordinate 254,688,306 downwards.
TGATATGGCTGCCCGCTTCTGTTGTTTTCCTCATTGCAAACAGTTTTGCTGGATCAACCGTATGCCCAGCATCGCACACGTAACTAAAATCTAAACCGTGTTTGATGTCTCCTCCATCGCAAATGTTTTGCATCTTTTTTGATGTTTTTTAACATCCCCGTTTGTGATTAATGCATCGCACACAGTTTTGTCAAAGGGTCTCTGATCATAGGGTCACGTTAGGAGCATCCTATAGTAGTGATGGCGCCCAAGAAGAAGCCCGGCGCAATAGCTCATCCTTCCACGTCGAAGGCCCCCTCGCACGCAGTCGCTAATGTCGTAGGCACTGCGGCGTTGTTGGGAGAAACAGGTGCCATCGGTGACACGACCATCGTAGGTGGCGCTGTCGTCGTGTCCACTGTGGTTGAAGCTGGACCGGAGAACGCCGGGGGAGGGCGACATCAGCAACATCCCGACGCGCAGGGAAAATGATCAATCTACACCTCCTCGCCGGGCAAGCGGGCGCAGCCGCAGTGACAACGCCCGCTCTAGCGCAAGCTGTGGCCCTCCAGCAGCACCCGCTGTGGGTGCGGCTACTGGGCACATGCCTCAACTAGAGCAAGGCAAGCAAGACATAGCACAGAACGGGGGCACCAGTCCCCAAACATGCCCCACTCATTTCCCAACTACCTTGACAACTAGCTCACAACGGCACGGACGCGGCGACACCCTAGCTGGTGTTACCAGGAGTCGAGTAACCTCACAATCTGCCTCATCATCTATGCCGAGCATGGCTACGGAAGCCACAACACGGGCCCAACTCCTACTGAGATTCCCACCAGCAGCTGATCAAATGGATGAGTGGAGAGCCACTATCCAGATTTTGATCGGCTTCGCTGAAGCCGAAAAATCTCAGCAGGTAGAGCCATCACAGTACCCGCGGATGACGACAACAGCCCAAACCGTTGGCCGTGTTGAGGGGGCCACACTAACAGTGCAGTCCCCTCAGAGGCAGCAAATCCAGAGGCAACGACAAGAGCAACCCAACCACGAGCCCGACAAAGCTTCGATGGCCTCGTCTATTCCACGAGCCCGTCAAGATCAATGGCAGGTTCTGGAAGATAGTGGGAAGGAAGATGCGCTCGTCACTATAGACACTACAAAAATACACTTCCGTGATGATACGTGTTTGTCATAGTAGGTCACGTTTTCTGTCATGCATGTACGTCCATGTTGATTTTATGAAAGAATCAAGATAGTCATACCTGTGCTATCGTAGAAATTTTCCATGACATTACCAAAATTATCATCACGAAAGTGTCCACTTCCATGACGACAAATCGCGCGTCATAGATGTGCTTTTGTCAAGGGTGACCGACACGTGGCATCCACCGTAACAGGTCGCCGTTAAGCTATCGGGTTTCGATTTGGATCCGATAACCTATTAACAGCCCCGACCAATGGAGATTTTCCACGTGTAAAATTCTCATTCATCGGATAATGCACGTGTCGTGTTCCATGACATTACCAAAATTATCACCATGAAAGTATGCACTTCCATGACGATAAATCGCACGTCATAGAAGTGCTTTCCTCAAGGGTGACCGACATGTGGCCTCCACCGTAATGGGTCGCTGTTAAGCTATCGGGTTCCGGTTTGGACCCGATAACCTGTTAACAGCCCCGACCAATGCGGATTTTCCACATGTAAAATTCTCATTCACCGGATAATGCATGTGTCAGCTCATCGTTAGGACATATGTCATCCCTACAATGGACGGAGGACGCCTATGTCGACATGTGGCATGGCCCAACAGTAGCCCATTTAAGGTAAAAAGGCCGTCCCAGCTAAAGGCCCACCATAGTTTTTCAAACACTAGGGGGCTGGCCGATTAATAGCCTTCCATGTTTTGTGTCAAATTGAGGTCCATATCAGATCAGGCCCGTTCACAGCCTACCGTGTTTTGGGCCAATTATGGCCCCTATCGGATCAGGCCCATTAACAGGCCTCTCTTTTGGGCCCATTCTAAGCCAGGTTTGTATTTTAGCCTGTTAAATGCCCGTTTACCAGTTCGGCCCGATAATAGTTTTAGCCTGTTAGCGACCCATGGTGCATCTAGGACGTTCTCGGCCCGGTTTAACTTTAGGCCATTGTAATGCCTGGATAGTTATGCAACAGTAATCATGCTAATGGTGCCATGTCATTGACCTCTACTATTGTTAAGCTCGCGTAGATTCAAAGTCGGTTCCTTCTTCAAATTTAAAATAAGTAAAAAAGGAAAGGCAAAAGTATATAAAAGAAAAAGAGAAGGCCAAAAAAATAGAAAAGGGGAGAGGCCCCGCCCCCTCACTGGGCCTCGGCCCAGGTAACCTCCAGGCCGGCCCAGCCGCGCTTACCTAACCCCCCACTCCCCGAACCCAAACCCACTCGATCCCCACTCCCTACCCCGCACGATCCCCTCGATCCCCATCTCTCCTCTCTCCCCCTCGATCGGTTCTAGATCGGGGCGGTTGGCTGCGACGCCGCCGCCGCCCATCCCCGGCGCCACCACGCCGACGCCACCTCACCGAAGCCCGGCGTCGCTCCGTCGCCTCCCCGACACCGATTCGGCGCCCCGCCACCTCAATGCCCCATCCGCGACCGCGCCGTTGCCAGACTTCCTCGCCGTCATCCGCCTCGTCCTCTTCCCAACACCGAACATGAGGACCCCCCGTCTCCCCTTACTCCTATCACCGCCATGCACGCCCGCAGACCTGGCTGTCGCCGCTCGCCACGGTCACCCGCGCCCTCCCCTCGTGCGCTCACGCTCCCCGTCGCTCGGCCCACGCTCCCGCGCCAACCCCGCCTCCGCCCGGCCACGCCTTGACGCCGCCCTCGTCGCTCCACGACGTCCGGTGCTCCTGCCGCTAGCCACGGTCCCCCTCCACTCTGCGCTGGTCGGTGGCCTCGCCGGAGGCAGCGCCTGGCCGAGGAGCCCGAGGCCCTGGTGCCGCGCATGCCCAGGTCCGGCCTCCACGGCACCCGCCCACTAACCCGCTCGCCCAGCGCCCGCTAGGCCAGCCTGATCAAGGGGCCCCATGACCCTTTTTCAAAAAAAAAGGATACAAAAAAGTATATTAAAATTAATTATGACTAATTAATTAATTAACTTAATTAAAGTTTGTTTAGTTAACTTAACCTGCTCCTTATCTACCTAATCTGTAATTAGCTAGTTATGTCAATGACAAGGGGGCCCACCCCCTGTTGACCAGTCAAGCTTTGACTGGTCAACTGGGACCCCCTAGACCCACATGTCACCCTCTGGTACACTTATGTGTACACAGATCCGGTGCACCTAGCATTTACTCATTATTTTCTAATTAAATTAAATTGCAGAATATCATTAGATCTTCGAAAATCATAGAAATTAAAACGTTTCTCGGATAGAAATGTTTTCTACATTAAAGTTGCTCAGAACAACGAGACGAATCCGAATACTTGGTTCGTTCATCCGCCACATGTTCCTAGCATATCGAACAAGCAACCTTTCTCCTCCGGTTCATCTATCTGACAGACGTTTGGAACCGTGAAAACTTTCCCGGATATTTTCCCCTTCGCCAGTATCGCCTAGCGCTGTATTAGAACACCTCTAGCCCCGCTTATTGTCTTGTTATGCTTATGTTTGCATGTATTTACTATTTCTTCCCCTCTTCTTCTCCGGTAGACCACGAGACCGCTGCTGATGCCCCTGTGATCGACTATGTCGACGACGACCCTCCTTCTAGTCGGAGCAACCAGGCAAGCCCCCATTTGATCATACCGATATCGCCCATTCTATTCTCTCATGCTTGCATTAGATTTTGCTACTGTTATTGATTGCCCCTATTCTGATGCATAGCCTGCTTTTGTAACCTGTTGTTGTACCTTACCTGCTTATCCTAAACTGCTTAGTATAGGTTGGTTAATGATCCATCGGTGACCCCCACATTGTCCTTGTTGCCCCTGCTTCATCTCTGATGACTCGATCAACATGATCGATGACCAGATCCCAACACCTCACCTCATATCACGCCCCTTTAGTTGCTCGACTCTGTAGATTACCTATCGAGTGCCGAGGGTCATCCCTCATAACGCACTCCTGATGATAATTTTGTAGTGTAGCTATTCAGTCGTGGTCAACAAGGGTGGTTCCTCGTTCACCATTCCCGATACGGTTCTGTCGTGCAACGCCTCAAGTGTGAACCTCGAGGGTGGATCCTATTATGTTCACCTTGATGATTACATCGAGTGGAATCCTTCGTGGGTGATTCCTCGGGTTTTCCCCTTAATGTTTGGACACACGGTTACCTTCACTTACTTGATACCATTGTTGAAGTCGGGTCGGCTCTGAGGGGTACCCGCAAGTTGATGTGAAAGTTGGGCGGGCCCATTGAGCACCCGCGAATTTTCCACGTGGCACGGCCGGGCAGTCGAGGCCCTTGCCGTAAGTCCACGAGACAGGGTGACGGGGTCACATTATCGTGAGTCTCTGCTCGTCTCCGCGAGCCCCCAGTGCACTAACAGGTTTGGGTATTTGTTCTGAGTTGGCCTTTGGCCTTTACGCACAAACCTCCACGCAAGAATAGTGATGGGCCTCGATGTCATGGTATCAGCCGAAGCTTTGTCAGACGTCCAGTTCAGCATCGTGGGCCTCGTCCCGGCTCGTCGCACAACGACCCGGAGTGTTGCGGGCGAGGAGCCCAAGACCCCTGAGTGCTTCGGATGTAGGCCGGCGGGGACCTCCCTGCTGAGCCGAGGTAGGGCTGCGACGTGTTGACCTTCCGAGGCCGGGCATTGACCCCAGAAAGGTGTGTCCGGCTAGAGTGATCAAGCGTGTTGGGTAACATGGTGCACCCTTGCGGGGAAGATATATATTCGAATACCGTGTCCACGATAATGGACGTTCAGACTTGTATCCGGATCTTATATAACTAGAAATGGATACTTGAGATATGGGATGGATATGTGGCTCCAGGATTGCTTTCTCGGAGGGAGTCGAGGAAGGATCTCTGGGCGTTGATGGTACAACATGCTTGTTTAATATTAAAATGCTATTCTGTACTCTTCTACATGCTGCAAGATGCTCGGAGCTGCTTGAAGATGCTAGTCTTGGATAGGCAAGGCCTTCCCCTCTATTCTGGCATTCTGCAGTTCAGTCCATAGATACAACCCTTCCATTTGATACCAATGCATACTTAGGATAGATCTGATGCTTGCGAGTACTTTGGATGAGTACTCACGGTTGCTTTGCTACCCCCTTTTCCCCTTCTTTCTTCTTTCCGGTTGATGCAACCCGATGGTGGATCATTGGAGCTAGATGCCACCGCTGACGGATACTACTACATGGAGGCCGTCCACGACCAGGAGTAGTTAGGAGGTCCCAGGCAGGAGGCCTTGCCTCTTTGATCGTGTTTCTTTTGCGCTAGACTTCTTAAGGCATCCTTGTCTAACTTATGTTTGTACTCAGATATTGTTGCTTCCGCTGACTCGCTTGTGTATCAAGCTTTTGTATTTGAGCCCTCGAGGCCCCTATCTTGTAATATGAAGCTTGTATGTCTTTCTTTTGTCTTTAGAGTTGTGTTGTGATATCTTCCCGTGAGTCCCTGATCTTGATCGTACACGTTTGCGTGTATGATTAGTGTACGATTGAATCGGGGGCGTCACAAGTTGGTATCAGAGCCGACTACCTGTAGGATCCCTCTTTCTAACTCCTTGGCTGAAGTTGAGTCTAGCGTTTGAAAAACAGTCTTACTAACATGGTTGTGTGGCTTACGGGCCCACGTCGCCATTGGGTGGTATTAGGATCTTTTACTCCTCGACCTTTACTCTGGGATTTTAATCTCTCTTCTATTCGGGTTAAATGGTTTTTCTAACTCTACCCTAGGCTCTCGTGATCACATCCACCCGGAGATTTGTATCATGCCTTTCTTGAATTGGGAGCCAGGATCTGCTTCACTTTGTCCATGGGCCACATAAATCCTTCTATCGAGGGCACCCTGCATCGTCCCCTGCAGATTCCTCACTCTACAGGTTTTCTCCGATGATGATGTAGCCTTTGGTATGTCTCGTTGTTGTATCCTTCCATCACGTGCATGTGTGCCGCCTAGTATGTCTAGGATGATCTTCTTGCCCGAACTCCTACTAACAACATGTATTTGGCTCTATATATGTATCTGTATGTCTTTAATGACTACTGTTTTATACATACTGCGCCTTTGCTCATTCTTCAAGTTACATCATGATGACTCCATACACCTGCTCCACCCCCCTGTTAAATTTCTTCCTGATGTTTTAGCAGGATGTCGGACGATCCTCCACCTCCACCCTATATTGCCGCAATGATGCAGTAGTTTGAGTTGAATCGTCAGTTTATGACTGGAGTAATGGCCTAGCTTCCGAACCAGAATGCTCATCAACAGCCTGTCCCAATAACACTGCAAGAATTCATGCGTCTCAACCCGTCCATTTTTCACAACTCCAACAATCCTATGGATGCTGATGATAGGCTTAGTGACATCCTGTTTGAGATGGAGTCAGCAAATGTCGGCCCTGCCAGTTACGTCACCTTTGCGACATTCCACTTGAAGGGTTCAGCTGCCCAATGGTGGTAAAGCCACAAGGGTATGCTGCCTGCAGAGACTGTAACCACTTGGCAGGAATTTCAGTTAGCCTTCCATGCATGACACATTCCTCAAGGCTTGATGGACCAGAAGAAGAAGGAGTTCCGCAAACTCTCACAAGGCTCAGTGACTGTGGATGAATATCAGAGGAAATTCATTGAATTATCTCGCTATGCTACGGATGACGTTTGCACTAATGCTCGCAAGCAGGAAAAATTTCGTGAAGGATTGCATCCCGATATAAAGCTCGCACTTGTTGCTCATGATTGTGCAGACTTTGCTACTCTTGTCAGCCAAGCTTTCCGAACTGAGACTGGTCTTACTGAGTACCAAGAGTCGCTCAAGCGTACTCGAGATGTTGGCTCATCCTCGAGTCATTCTGCTTAGAAACACCGAGTCTGGATCCCACACGATGGTCATGACCGACCTGCTCCAACACCAAGGCCGTCTTATGTTGCACCTTGTCTGCCTCCGCCGCCGAGACAACCAACGATTCAGGGTGGACAATCCAATGTTGTAGCTCCTCCACATAATGATGGTCTATGCCGCAAGTGTGGTCAGCCAGGGCACCGTGCTGCCAGCTGCCATCCGACATAGAATCAAAAGACACGAGCTCGTCAACCTAGAAACCCAAATGCCAGGCTGCATGCACTCAGTCATGATCATGTTAATCATGTAAAGATTGAAGAAGCTCGACGGGACCCCAAAATTGTGATGGGTACCCTCCTAGTGAATTCAGTCCCACCTTCTGTTCTATTTGATTCAGGAGCATCACATTCTTTCATTTCTGAAGCATTTGCACGCAAGCAAGAATTATCGTTCGATAATATGTACCCTCCACTAGTGGTTAGCTCTCCAGGGTCTAGGTGGGATACCTCGATGATAACCCACAACAACTACATTGAAATTGGAGGGTTCATATTCACTGCTTCACTTATGGCCCTCAAGGTTTCCACCATAGATGTCATTCTAGGCATGAATTGGTTGGGTCCTCACCAAACCCTGATCGACTGTGCTGCTGAGACAGTCCAGCTCACTCACCCTTGTGGCCAGACTGTCCAATACTCAGCCCGAACAACTCAGGATCCTGAGAACCAGATATATGTTCTGAATGCATTGAATGCTTCACCTCTTGAGGGAATAGAGAACATTCTAGTTGTTAGTGATTTCAAAGATGTCTTCCCAGAAGAACTTCCAGGAATACCCCTTGCTAGAGCTGTCGAATTCGTCATATATTTGAAACCGGGCACAACTCCTATTGCCAAGCGACCCTACAAGATGCCGTCTCATTAACTCCTTGAACTTAAGGAGGAAATCGACAAATCTCTTCACTAGGGATTCATTCGTGCTAGTTCCTCTACTTGGGGAGCACCTTCTCTCTTTGTCAAGAAGAAGGATGGTACAAATCGTTTGGTCCAAGATTACCAACCTATCAACCAGGCAACAATTCAGAACAAGTATCCGCTTCCCAGAATCAACGATCTGTATGATCAACTTGCTGGTTCTTCAGTATTCTCTAAACTTGATTTGAGGTTGGGTTACCACCAGATTCGGGTTCGTGAAGAGGATATTCCCAAGACTGCTTTTGTGACTCGCTATGGTTCATACCAGTACACCGTCATGTCATTCAACACCGCTTTTCACCCTCAGTCGCAGGTACAAGTTGAACGCGTCAACCAAGTTTCTCGAAGACATGATTCGAGCTTGTGTTATTTCCTTCGACAAGAAATGGGAGGAATCTCTCCCGTATGCTGAGTTCTCCTACAACAATAGCTATCAAGCTAGTCTGAAGATGGCCCCCTTCGAGGTGTTATATGGACGAAAGTGCCGAACCCCTCTGAACTGGTCAGAAACTGGGGAACGTCCACTCTTCGGTCCGGATATTATTCAACATGCTGAAGAACAAGTCCGCGTCATTTGCGAGAATCTCAAGACTGCTCAGTCACGTCAAAAGAGTCAGTATGACCGTCATCATAAGGACATGGCCTATCAACCTGGCGAAAAGTCTTATCTTCGAGTCACACCAATGAAGGGTGCTCACCGCTTCGGGATCAAGGGCAAGCTAGCTCCTTGCTATATTGGTCGATTCACTATTCTTGAAAGGCGTGGAAAAGTGGCATACCTGTTGGATCTTCCGTCGAAACTTTCTTAGGTTCACGATGTGTTCCATGTGTCACAACTCTGCCGCTGCTTCAAGGACCCAATCCGAGCACTGGATCATGAAGTGCTCGAGTTGCAACAGGACCTCTCCTATAAGGAGCATCCGGTCCGCATTCTCAACTAAGCTGAATGCCGCACACGTCAGAAGGCAATCAAGTTCCTCAAGGTCCAGTGGTCGCATCACTCTGAAGACGAAGCCACTTGGGAACGCGAGGATCGTCTTCGTGAAGAATACCCAACTTTGTTTCCTTCTACCTCCTAATTCTCAGGATGAGAATTTCTTTTAGGGGAGGAGAATTGCAATGCCTGGATAGTTATGCAACAGTAATCATGCCAATGGTGCCATGTCATCGACTTCTACTGTTGTTAAGCTCGCGTAGATTCAAAGTCGGTTCCTTCTTCAAATTTAAAATAAGTAAAAAGAAAAGGAAAAAGTATATAAAAGCAAAAGAGAAGGCAAAAAACACAAAAGGGGAGAGGCCCCGCCCCCTCACTGGGCCTCGCCCAGGTAACCTCCAGGCTGGCCCAGCCGCGCCTACCTAACCCCAACTCCACGAACCCTAACCCACTCGATCCCCACTCCCTCCCCCGCACGATCCCCTCGATCCCCATATCTCCTCTCTCCTCTATCCCCCTTGATCGGTTCTCGATCGGGGCGGTTGGCCCCGCCGCCGCCGCCGCCCATCCCCGGTGCCACCACGCCGGTGCCACCTCACCGAAGCCCAGCGTCGCTCCGTCGCCTCCCCGACACCGAGTCGGCACCCCGCCACCTCAACACTCCATCCGCGACCGCGCCGTCGCCAGACTTCCTCGCCGTCGTCCGCCTCGTCCTCTTCCCAACACCGAACGTGAGGACCCCCCGTCTCCCCCTTCCTCCTAACACCGTCGTGCGCGCCCGCGGACCTGGCTGTCGCCGCTCGCCGTGGTCACCCGCGCCCTCCCCTCGTGCTCTCACGCTCCCAGTCACTCGGCCCGCGCTCCCGCGCCAACCCCGCCTCCGCCCGACCATGCCCTGACGCCACCCTTGTCGCTCCACGGCGTTCGCGGCTCCTGCCGCTGGCCGCGGTCCCCGTCCACTCTGCGCTGGCCGGTGGCATCGCCAGAGGCCGCGCCCGGCCGTGGAGCCCGAGCCCCATGGTTCCGTGCATGCCCAGGTCCGGCCTCCACGGGCGCCCGCCCAATAACCCGCTCGCCAAGCGCCCGCTAGGCCAGCCAGGGCCATTGATCAAGGGGCCCCACGACCCTTTTTCAAAAAAAAGGATACAAAAAAAGTATATTAAAATTAATTATGACTAATTAATTATCTAATCAATTAATTAACTTTATTAAAGTTTGTTTAGTTAACTTAACCTGCTCCTTAACTACCTAATCTGTAATTAGCTAGTTATGTCAATGACAAGGGGGCCCACCCCCTGTTGACCAGTCAAGCGTTGACTGGTCAACTGGGACCCCATAGACCCACATGTCACCCTCTGGTACACTTATGTGTACACAGATCTGGGTGCACCTAGCATTTACTCATAATTTTCGAATTAAATTAAATTGCAGAATATCATTAAATCTTTGGAAAATCATAGAAATTAAACCGTATCTCGGATGGAAATGTTTTCTACATGAAAGTTGCTTAGAATGACGAACGAATCCGAATACGTGGTCCGTTTGTCTGCCACACGTTCCTAGCATAGCGAACATGCAACCTTTCCCCTCCGGTTCATCTGTCTGACAGACAGCCGGAACCGGGAAAACTTTCCCGGATGTTTCCCCCTTCGCGAGTATCGCCTAGCGCTGCGTTAGAACATATCTAGCCCCGCTTATTGTCTTGTTATGCTTATGTTTGCGTGTATTTACTATTTCTTCCCCCTCTTCTTCTCCGGTAGACCTCGAGACCACTGCTGATGCCCCTGTGATCGAGTACGTCGATGGCGACCCTCCTTCTTGTTTGAGCAACCAAGAAAGCCCCCCCTTTGATCATCCCGATATCTCCCATTCTATTCTCTCATGCTTGCATTAGATTTTGCTACTGTTATTGATTGCTCCTATTCTGATGCATAGCCTGCTTTTGTAACCTGTTGTTGTACCTTACCTGCTTATCCTAAACTGCTTGGTATAGGTTGGTTAGTGATCCATCAGTGACCCCCACATTGTCCTTGTTGCCCCTGCTTCATCTCCGATGACTCGATCAACGTGATCGATGACCAGAGCCCGACACCTCACCTCACATCACTCCCCTTTAGTTGCTCGACTCTGCAGATTTACTATTGAGTGCCGAGGGTGATCCCTCATAACGCACTCCTGATGATAATTCTATAGTGTAGCTATTCGGTCGTGGTCAATGAGAGAGTGCTGGATTAGGGGGTATCCGGACAGCCGGACTATATACATCGTCCGGACTATTGGAGCGTGAAGATACAAGACTCAAGACTCCGTCCCGTGTTCGGAGGGGACTCTCCTTTGCGTGGAAGACAAGCTTGGCGATCCGGACATTGTGTTTGTCAGGACCTCGACTCAATGCCACATAGATCTAGCATGTAACACCTCATATCACTTTGCGGCCTCACGCACGGTATCCCCACGGTGTTGCCTTACCTTTGCCCAGGACCGTTTGCGTCTTTTGGCACACGTATATGATAGTGTCGCTAGCATCCATATGATAAGGAGCCCGGGCTGACATGGCTAGTCGTAAACCCAAAGTGGCACAAACTTACAGGGACAGGCATCCATGACCCAGCATCGAATGTGTCAGTCATCAGCGAGTGAATCCAGGCTGTAGCACTCGGCTAGCAGGACTCCGGTGAACCGGGCTGTAGCGGGCTAACAGGACTCCGGTATTCATCGCGTGACATTTCCCCGAAGGGACAGACACAGGAACGAAGGACACATGCCGGCCAGCCTAAGTGTTCCGGAGCAGTAGCAAGCTACCATGGCTCAGTGAGGAGACATTTCCCGGTAAGAGAGGCTACTAAGGATAAACAACTAGATAGTCAGATCCACACATACCAAGCATTTCAATAACATACACACAATATGCTCAATATGTGCAAATACCACATGGCATCACAACATGACTCTACAACTCAAGTATTTATTCAATAGGCTCCGAGGAGCGTGATATTACAATCATGGATCTCAAGACCCAACAATCAGAGCATACAAATCAAAGCACATGCGGAAGCTTAACATGTCTGAATACAGACATCTACAAATGAAAAAGGCTGAGAAGCTTGACTATCTACCAGATCCTGCCGAGGGCACAAGATCGTTGCTGAGGTAACAAGCTAAACGTCGAAGTCCACGCGGAACTACTACCGAGACTGAAGTCTCTCTGCAAAAACATAAATTAAGCAACGTGAGTACAAATGTACCCAGCAAGACTTACATCAGATCTATCTACATATGCATCATTATCAACAAAGGGGTGGTGGGGTTTAACGGCAGCAATCCAGCTTTGACTCGGTGGCTATCCTAAACTACGACTGCAAGTAACTCTTTTGAGGTGGCGCACACGAGTTCACATATTCACCATATCAATACACCACTATGGATCCGCTCCCGTCTCCCTACAAGAACGCCATCCATAGCACTCACGCTTATCTTGCGTATTTTAGAGTATCCACTTCACTTGTCTATGAACTATACAGGCAACCCAGAAGTCTTTTACCGCGAACACGGCTATTCGAATAGATCATATTACCCTGTAGGGGTGTACTTCTTCACACACGCTCTCACCACTTACCGCCGTTTACATGACATGTACTCGGCAACCTTCAAGCGGAAGCCCAGCGAGGGTGTCGGCCACGACCTGACTAACCACACAAGTCTCTCGTCCAGGTTTATCGCCTATTCGGGTTCCATCCGCAAGGAGATCCAGCCGGGGTGTCGCTCACGGCCCCAAATGATGTGTGCAGGGTTCCCAATCCCACCTTGACGGGTGGATCTACGCTTGGTACACCGTGCCACTGTGCCTAGTCTGTCCCAAGCCCACCTGTACCGGGTGCCACTTGGTAGACTACTAACACTACCTACAAACACCAGAAACTAGTTGCAACTCCTGGACAGAGATCAAGTTGGTTAATAAGCCGAGAGGGGCCGAGTTACCGGAACCCAATGTGTGGTAGTAACTGGTCATGGATCACAAACACAGAACTCAGTTCCTGAGGACGGCTGCAATGAGATAACCCACCATGTACTCCTACATGGCCTCTCATCGCTACCTTTACCAAATCGTGTTCACACACTTAGCTCACACACAGTAGGACATGTTCACACGCCTCTGATTCATCCCCGATGAATCAGACCTGACTCAACTCTAAGTAGTAGCAGGCATGACAAACAAGCATGAATGAGTAGGCACATCAGGGCTCAAACAACTCCTACTCATGCTAGTGGGTTTCATCTATTTACTGTGGCAATGACAGGTCATGCAGAGGATAAAGGGGTTCAGCTACTGCAGCAAGTAACAGATGAATCATTGTTGTCCTAATGTAGTAAAAGAGAGCAGGAGTGAGAGAGTGGGATTTTATCGGAATGAACAAGGGGGTTTTGCTTGCCTGGCACTTCTGAAGATAATATAGTTCTTCATCGGTGTCATCGATCACATCGTCGGTACACGTCTACTGAGAGGGGACAAGCACCGACAAACAAAGAAGAAACACAATCAATGCAATGCAACAATATGATGCATGAATGTGACATGGCAATATGCTGTGGTTGGTGCTAATGCAACTAAAACCAGATTAAATGAAGTTGGTTTGAACCCTAAGTTCAAAACCAAACTCCATGTGTGAAATTCAAATGTCATTTATATGATTTGTGCTAAACAGCAGCTATAAGTTGTTCTAACATGCATGAAAATGGTACATGTGGATAGATTGGACTTTTCTGATCATTTTTCATATATAATTTATCTCATTTGGAGTTACGGTTGAATTTCTATGATTTTTAGAAGTTTTGGATATATTCTGGAATTTCCTGGATTATCTTTATTCCAGAAAAGATTAATTGCGTCAGCATGACGTAGATGTGACGTCAGTAGGTCAACGGGTGTTGACCAGGTCAAACCTGACCAGTGGGACCCACTGGTCAGTGACCCAGTCAACTAACTAAGTTAGTTAGCCCTAACTAACTGGGCAGGGCCCACTAGTCAGTGACTGTAGTAACGAACCTAACTAGTTAATTAGTGCTAACTAGGGTAATTAGTCGGGCGGGGCCCGCAAGTCAGTGAGAGAGAGGGGCAAGTCAAACCGAGCAGTGGGGTCAACCGACGCCGGTCAACGGTCAGCGGTCGCCGGCGTTTAGCCGCCGGCGAGTCCAGACGCGGCGGAGGGGCTCGGTAAACGCCCTCCGGCGACCAAAACAGCGGCAGAGATCATCTACGCGTAGTTGGCGCTCAGCCGCATCCGTCTAAGCAAGCGGGAGGGGCTGAGGTCGACCGGGCTCGCCAGAATCAAGCTCGCGGCGGTGGCCGAAGTTCGGCCAACGGCGGGTTAGGCGATGCAGGGCGCTCGGGGAGGCGTTGGTGTGTGCTACGTGCTCCTGGTGAGGTGTGGAGCACGGTTGTGTGCTCGGAAGCGAGCTTGCGCGGCTGTGGCCACGGCTACACCATGGCCGGCGGCGAGAAGCTTTCGGCCGCGATGGGAAATAGAGCTAGGGGACGGGAATGGAAGGGTGTGCATGGGGGAAAGGATCAGGAGCTCACAGCGGGGCCGGCGGTGGTTTCAGCGGGCTCGGGGACGACCGGCAAGCGGCGAATCATGCGACGGCGGCCGCCAAGGCAGAGGATGGAGATGGTGATGGTGGTGATGCTGCGGGGCTCCCGGGGTCTTCATCTTCGTCGTAGAGGGGCTTAGGGGCATGGCGGACCTCGGCGACAGGCTGGATAGGCAAGGGGGCTCAGTGGCCGTGGTGGCAGCGAACGGCGGCGTCGGGTGCGCTCGGGCGCGAGAGGGAGAGAAAGCAGAGGAGGGGAACGAGGGAGAGAGAGCGCGAGGGGGTCCAGGGGGTCGAGGAGGAGTCCTTGGCGACGTCCAGAGCGTCCGGGCGTCGAGGGGGAGAGGCAGGCAGGGTGGTGGCGTGGCGAGCTCGGCGGCGTCGCCGTGTCCCTCCTCTGTGCCTGCCTGGTGAGGAAGAAGCAGCTGGCTGGCATGGGCCAGCACAGTGCTAGGCCTGCCAGGTGGGCCGGCCAGGTAAGTGGCCCAGGTAGGTGTCTTCTCTCTCTCTTTCTTTTATTTCTGCTTTCTATTTTTTTCTGTTTTGTTTTGATTTAGTAAATATACCAAACCATTTGATAAAATGCTGAAATTAATTATGTGGCTAGAACTAAAATATACCAAACCACATAAAATGTTCCAGAATTATTGGACATATATTAATTATATAAGAAATATATATCCAATGCAAATAGTTATTGAATTAATTCGAAGGCCCAAAATAAATGTTTCTGAGATACCAAAAATATTGCTTTGACTTTTACATTTTGCCAATATTTTCAGAGACTAAGAGGAACATTTTCTTGGACTCATTTGATGAGATTTAAATGTTGGTTATTTTTAGGGGTATTCTGAGGCTTTGAAAATTCCTCAATTCAAATTCCATTTGAATCTAAACATGATGCACACATGGAAGCTGGCATAGGTCAGACCAGAATTAGGGATGTGACAACTCACCCCCACTAAACAAGAATCTCGTCTCGAGATTCAAGCGTAGGGTAAGATGAAGGGGAAACGCAAACTAGTATAATCTTCACGATCCAGGGTGCACTTCATAAGAGCGTTGATTCGATCACCATCATTGTCTCGAAGTCTTGCTCTGAGAACTCCAACTAACATGACAATGAGAGGGAAAGAAATACTCTAGAAGGATCGACGTTATCAAAGGTCGAACAACTTAGGATCCACTCATGGAATGAGACATAGCAACATCTCTCGAGCTGAGACACGAAGCATACATCTGAAAGGATGGAGTGAAACGGATGACAAAGGTTCACTAGGTAGGCAACAATTCCACACTTAAGAGGGTGGTGAACGGTTGTCAACATAGTGAGGAGTTGAGTTGCCATGATACCACAACAGGGCACCTTAGGGAAGGTGACTCGTAGAAATATCCCCTTAAGTGGCAAAAAGAATTACCTTTGATTCAGAGATCATTGAAACTCTTTATACTAGTCTAAGGCAATTCTCGAGCGATCATTTGGAGGGGTTCGGTAGAATGGCATACCCGGATTAGAATGGATGATGTGGATTACCTTGTTGAAAAGAACACAAGGTATGACTTTAGTAACTGAGGAGAAGCTCAACAGTAGAGAGTGAGTCCACTATTTGAAAAGTTATAGCATAATCGAGGAAACTGAGAGCAATCCCAGTTAGTGCCGATGATAACACCTAGCGCTTGCGCGTGCTCTCAAGAACTTGAGCATTTCCATATCCATCAAGGTTTTACCAATATCCGTGTCAAGGACCCTGGCAACACAACGTACTACCATGATGAATGCCGGTAGAAGATGCAGATGCAAAGGAGGATAAAACCTTCTCAGATTTCACCTTGGCAGGCCAAGGGGACAAAATCTGGATGATCGACCGAGAGACATTTAGCACTCCGCTTCTAATGTTCTCCTTGATGTGCTAGCACAACCCATTTATAGATATGGTTTAATAACTAGAACATCAAGTAAAAGGTCGGACTTTGGGAGCACAAAAATCATAAGGCACAACTAGGGAGTAAATCCTACGAAGTCCTTATGGGAAGGTGGCCAACTTCTTCAATCAAGATACTACAATAATAGGTCTTTCGGCTGGGTGGTGCTGGCCACGACATCCACTTTACTGGTTATCGAGGGACCAATATTATAGTTCTTGGGAAATGTTCCAACCATCATATCTGCCTGAGATTCAGATCTGGTTGGTTTCAGAATAATCTAGACTCATCGAGCCTAGAAAGTAAAATGAAAGTTTGTAACACAATTGACAAGATGACGTTGCGAGATTCTCGGGAAATGAACTACGATAGCAAGCTCCAGAACATGAGCTGGTTCTGCTACACACATGTGAACACGTTGTCCCGGACAAGCATGACCACATAGTAGTCTTATGATAAAACACTACCGAGTTCAGGTGGGAAATCCTCATCAAGGGTTTCGAAGTCTTTACTCAAGTCCATGGATTAGATCCCAAGCATAGACTTCTCCTCCTTGAACAAGTCAATCAGTGGCTTGGTGTGCTAAGAACACATATAGAATGGAGGCAGCCAACCTACCAAACCATAGAATACTTCGCACATGTGCATGACCAACTTGGGGACGATTCCAGAGGAAGCAAAAACAATCTTTCTCAGATCTACGGCGGCAACTTATATCAAGTGCACGTGAATTAGAGGAAGTCTCTTCTTCCATCCAAGCACAAGCTTCATGAATGGAACACGAAGGCATTGCTTACAAAGTTTCCTACACTAGGTTGATGTTCAACATGAATCATGGAGGAGACAAAATGCTCCTGATGGGCTCAACAACAATTCATCCAGGTTTCCATATTAGTGGAATTCCACAATTATGTGAACAAGGTGATAGCATTGGTCAGACCAAAAGATATAATGGAGTATGCTCGAGGAAAAGCCACGAGTAAGACAACATTACGAGCATCGTTGGTTCTGATTTGATTTGAGAATAGCCCACACTCAAATCAAAGATTGGATAAGATGATAGGTCCATTAACTGATCACAGGGACCAATCAGTGAAGATATCATCTTTCTTCAACACACACACACAAAAAGATATCCCTTAACATGAACTAAGTCAGACAAGCTTTTATCTTCCAACTCTCCAAGTTGTTGTTTAGCTTGACCAACTAGCTCAGGGGTATCCCACACAGATTCTTGGAGAAGGGGTGGTTTACAAGAAACCATCTTGATCACGAACTCAACATAGCGGTCAGGTGACAACCTGGTAATACTTTCGAGAAGACATTCGAAAAATCATGAACCACTGATATATTATTAAGCTCGGGAACAATCTTGCTTCTAAGGGCAAGACGATATGAACAATGAGCGAGGATTTAACCATATCCTAGCTCATCAATCGAAGGGTGCACCGAAATAAGGACTAGGTAGCACAATCAGTCTTAGAATGATGATTCAAGAACCAACATTCTAAGAATGAAATTATTGCCCTTTAACTACCAAGCAACAAGGTTGCTAGGAGTATTGATTTCACACATCATGATTCACTTGTCGACATTCCGGTTGCAACAACACGGGAACCGAGAAATGAATAATGATGGAGAGAGTATCACTGTATCAAGAGTTCATAGGATGGTGTGCAATTCCCATGATATTATTGATATAAAGATGGTGATACTCCAAGGTGGAGCAGAACAAAAGCTGGATTGATATTTGATCTGCGGAGCATAACTGCTTTGACCCAATCCTGGATAGGGATGAGGTACTGGGGTTTGTTTCTCCTAGTCATTTCGGAATAGAATGGCTCGACGGACCACAAGAGTAATAGGCATCGATGAACGAATGCACACATACTCTTGACTATCAATTGATAGACAGGGGACAGAATACAGCTAAAGAGAACAACTCAAGGAACATATAAATTATTGAGTTGTGGATGCATAGGTTAGTATGTCAAATCAAGTTCAACAGGTTTCTTTCGGATAACCCATGCAGAAAAGTAGAACTCGCAGAGTCACAATATAGAATGGAGAACCCATCGAGAGCACTCCTTTTGTGATCTTTTGATCCAACAAGCATCTGCCGTAAGTGGTTCATAGTATTTGGAAGAAGGGAATACCACGGACCTCGAGGACTAACGCAAAGCTTACTAATAACCTAAGGGAGCTAGCAATTACTATCAACATGAAGTAAGTAAGGTGAATCTCGGGCTTCAAAACCCAGGAAAAGAATACCTACTACTAAGTGGCATCACGGGATGCTTTCGAGAATGAAGGCCAGAATCATCACACTGGGAACACACATCAGGGCTAGATTACTAGATGATCCCCTAAGACATCTGAGGTCATAATAATAGCTCCGACATATATGTTAAGGCAACAGAGTACCTCAACTCACCGATTAGTGTGGTTAATGTGGCCCAAAGGACATCGGAACGGTAAGAAGGTATTTGCAAATGCATCAGACTATTTAGAAACCTGGGATGACTCGGACAACATAACGGCTGTAAATGCTCAAAAGAGTGGAGACATGCTACAAAATGGTGGCATAGCCACTCGGAAGCACAATATCAAGGTTTTGAGATCAACTATCAATACACGAAGACAGAAGGAACTGAACTGAGGCTTAAAACCATCAATCCTATAAGTCTATGGATTAGTAACACGTGATTCTGATAGATAGACGAGAAGCCTAGTTCTTAACCCCGTAGGAAAGATAAGATGACTCAGATCAGAAAGCATAAGTTATAAGTAGTAAAAAGAGCCTTATGTTCCATCCCACAATCAATTCCCTTATATAACTAAAGCATTTCTAGACTCAACTTCGACCAGTTTGGCTTGGTAAACCTACAGGCAGTCAAGCTCTAATACCAAAGCTGTCAGGACCCCGACTCAATGCCACATTTATCTAGCATGTAACACCTCATATCACTCTGCGGCCTCACACACGGTATCCCCACGGTGTCACCTTACCTTTGCCCGGGACCGTTTGCGTCTTTTGGCACACGTATATGATAGTGTCGCTAGCATCCATATGATAAGGAGCCCGGGCTGACATGGCTAGTTGTAAACCCAAAGTGGCACAAACATACAGGGACAGGAATCCATGACCCAGCATCGAACGTGTCGGTCATCAGCGAGTGAATCCAGGCTGTAGCACTGGGCTAGCAGGACTCCGGTGAACCGGGCTGTAGCGGGCTAACAGGACTCCGGTATTCATCGCGTGACATTTCCCCGAAGGGACAGACACAGGAACGAAGAAGGACACATGCCGGCCAACCTAAGTGTTCTGGAGCAGTAGCAAGCTACCATGGCTCAGTGGAAACACTAGGAGACATTTCCCGGTAAGAGAGGCTACTAAGGATAAACAACTAGATAGTCAGATCCCACACATACCAAGCATTTCAATAACATACACACAATATGCTCGATATGTGCAAATACAACATGGCATCACAACATGACTCTACAACTCAAGTATTTATTCAATAGGCTCCGAGGAGCGAGATATTACAATCATGGGTCTCATGACCCAACATCAGAGCACACAAGTCAAAGCACATGCGGAAGCTTAACATGTCTGAGTACAGACATCTACAAATGAAAAAGGCTGAGAAGCCTGACTATCTACCAGATCCTGCCGAGGGCACAAGATCATAGCTGAGGTAACAAGCTAAACGTCGAAGTCCACACGGAACTACTAGCGAGACTGAAGTCTCTCTGCAAAAACATAAATTAAGCAACGTGAGTACAAATGTACCCAGCAAGACTTACATCAGATCTAACTACATATGCATCATTATCAACAAAGGGGTGGTGGGGTTTAACTGCAGCAAGCCAGCTTTGACTCGGTGGCTATCCTGAACTACGACTGCAAGTAACTCTTTTGACGTGGCGCACATGAGTCCACATATTCACCATATCTATACACCACTATGGATCCGCTCCCGTCTCCCTACGAGAACGCCATCCATAGCACTCACGCTTATCTTGCGTATTTTAGAGTATCCACTTCACTTGTCTATGAACTGTACAGGCAACCCAGAAGTCCTTTACCGCGGACACGGCTATTCGAATAGATCATATTAACCCTGCAGGGGTGTACTTCTTCACACATGCTCTCACCACTTACCGCCGTTTACACGACATGTAGTCGGCAACCTTCAAGCGGAATCCCAGCGAGGGTGTCGGCCACGACCTGACTAATCACACAAGTCTCTCGTCCAGGTTTATCGCCTATTCGGGTTCCATCCGCAAGGAGATCCGGCCGGGGTGTCGCTCACGGCCCCAAACGATGTGTGTAGGGTTCCCAAGCCCACCATCGCGGGTGGCTACCTTGGTACACCGTGCCACTGTGCCTAGTCTGTCCCAAGCCCACCTGTACCGGGTGCCACTTGGTAGACTACTAACACTACCTACAAACACCAGAAACTAGTTGCAACTCCTGGACAGAGATCAAGTTGGTTAATAAGCCGAGAGGGGCCGAGTTACCGGAACCCAATGTGTGGTAGTAACTGGTCATGGATCACAAACACAGAACTCAGTTCCTGAGGATGGCTGCAATGAGACAACCCACCATGTACTCCTACATGGCCTCTCACCGCTACCTTTACCAAATCGTGTTCACACACTTAGCTCACACACAGTAGGACATGTTCACACGCCTCTGATTCATCCCCGATGAATCAGACCTGACTCAACTCTAAGTAGTAGCAGGCATGACAAACAAGCATGAATGAGTAGGCACATCAGGGCTCAAACAACTCCTACTCATGCTAGTGGGTTTCATCTATTTACTGTGGCAATGACAGGTCATGCAGAGGATAAAGGGGTTCAGCTACCACAACAAGTAACAGATGAATCATTGTTGTCCTAATGTAGTAAAAGAGAGCAGGAGCGAGAGAGTGGGATTTTATCGGAATGAACAAGGGGGTTTTGCTTGCCTGGCACTTCTGAAGATAATATAGTTCTTCATCGGTGTCATCGATCACATCGTCGGTACACGTCTACTGAGAGGGGACAAGCACCGACAAACAAAGAAGAAACACAATCAATGCAATGCAACAATATGATGCATGAATGTGACATGGCAATATGCTGTGGTTGGTGCTAATGCAACTAAAACCAGATTAAATGAAGTTGGTTTGAACCCTAAGTTCAAAACCAAACTCCATATGTGAAATTCAAATGTCATTTATATGATTTGTGCTAAACAGCAGCTATAAGTAGTTCTAACATGCATGAAAATGGTACATATGGATAGATTGGACTTTTCTGATCATTTTTCATATATAATTTATCTCATTTTGGAGTTACGGTTGAATTTCTATGATTTTTAGAAGTTTTGGATATATTCTAGAATTTCCTGGATTAGATTTATTTCAGAAAAGATTAATTGCGTCAGCATGATGTAGATGTGACGTCAGCAGGTCAACAGGCGTCGACCAGGTCAAACCTGACCAGTGGGACCCACTGGTCAGTGACCCAGTCAACTAACTAAGTTAGTTAGCCCTAACTAACTGGGCATGGCCCACTAGTCAGTGACTGTAGTAACTAACCTAACTAGTTAATTAGTGCTAACTAGGGTAATTAGTCGGGCGGGGCCCGCAAGTCAGTGAGAGAGAGGGGCAAGTCAAACCGGGCAGTGGGGTCAACCGACGCCGGTCAACGGTCAGCGGTCGCCGGCGTTTAGCCGCCGGCGAGTCCAGACACGGCGGAGGGGCTCGGGAAACGCCCTCCGGCGACCAAAACAGCGGCAGAGATCATCTACGCGTAGCTGGCGCTCAACCGCATCCATCTAAGCAAGCGGGAGGGGCTGAGGTCGACCGGGCTCGCCGGAATCAAGCTCGCGGCGGTGGCCGAAGTTCGGCCAACGGCGGGTTAGGCGATGCAGGGTGCTAGGGGAGGCGTTGGTGTGTGCTACGTGCTCCTGGTGAGGTGTGGAGCACGGTGGTGTGCTCGGAAGCGAGCTTGCACGGCTGTGGCCACGGCTACGCCATGGCCAGCGGCGAGAAGCTTTCGGCCGCGATGGGAAATAGAGCTAGGGGACAGGAATGGAAGGGTGAGCATGGGGGAAAGGATCAGGAGCTCACAGCGGGGCCGGCGGTGGTTTCAGCGGGCTCGGGGACGACCGGCAAGCGGCGAATCATGCAACGGCGGCCGCCAAGGCAGAGGATGGAGATGGAGATGGTGGCGACGCTGCGGGGCTCCCGGGGTCTTCATCTTCGTCGTAGAGGGGCTTAAGGGCATGGCGGACCTCGGCGACAGGCTTGATAGGCAAGGGGGGCTCGGTGGCCGTGGTGGCAGCGAACGGCGGCGTCGGGTGCGCTCGGGCGCGAGAGGGAGAGAAAGCAGAGGAGGGGAACGAGGGAGGGAGAGAGCGCGAGGGGGTCCAGGGAGTCGAGGAGGAGTGCGTGGCGATGTCCAGAGCGTCCGAGCGTCGAGGGGGAGAGGCAGGCAGGGTGGTGGCGTGGCGAGCTCGGCGGCGTCGCGGTGTCCCTCCTCTGTGCCTGCCTGGTGAGGAAGAAGCAGCTGGCTGGCATGGGCCAGCACAGTGCTAGGCCTGCCAGGTGGGCCGGCCAGGTAAGTGGCCCAGGTAGGTGTCTTCTCTCTCTCTTTCTTTTATTTCTGCTTTCTATTTTTTCTGTTTTGTTTTGATTTAGTAAATATACCAAACCATTTGATAAAATGCTGAAATTAATTATGTGGCTAGAACTAAAATATACCAAACCACATAAAATGTTCCAGAATTATTGGACATATATTAATTATATAAGAAATATATATCCAATGCAAATAGTTATTGAATTAATTCAAAGGCCCAAAATAAATGTTTCTGAGATACCAAAAATATTGGTTTGACTTTTACGTTTTGCCAATATTTTCAGAGACTAAGAGGAACATTTTCTTGGACTCATTTGATGAGATTTAAATGTTGCTTATTTTTACGGGTATTCTGAGGCTTTGAAAATCCCTCAATTCAAATTTCATTTGAATTTAAACATGATGCACACATGGAAGCTGGCATAGGTCAGACCAAAATTAGGGATGTGATAGTGTTTCCTTCCTTGTAACTGACTCCGTGTAAACCCTAGCCCTCTCCGGTGTCTATATAAACTTGAGAGGTTGGTCCTTAGAAGGCCAATCACAATTACTATCATAATCATCATGGGCTAGCTTCTAGGGTTTAGCCTCTACGATCTCGTGGTAGATCTACTCTTTTACTACTCATATCGTCAATATTAATCAAGCAGGAAGTAGGGTTTTACCTCCATCGAGAGGGCCCGAACCTGGGTAAACATTGTGTCCCTTGCTTCTTGTTACCATCAGCCTAAGATGCACAGATCGGGACCCCCTACTTGAGATCCACCGGTTTTGACACCGACATTGGTGCTTTCACTGAGAGTTGCTCTATGTCATCACTACAAGGCTTGATGGCACCTTCAATCATCAACAACACGGTCCAGGGCGAGACTTTTCTCCCCGGACAGATCTTTGTGTTCGGCGGCTTCGCACTGCGGGCCATTTCGCTTGGCCATCTGGAGCAGATCGATAGCTACGCCCCTGGCCACCAGGTCAGGTTCAGAAACTTGAACTACACGGCCGACATTTGCGGAGACTTGATCTTCGACGGATTTGGGCATGTGCAAGGAGCACCAGACAGTCACGATGAGCACGGCTTAGACCTGTTGTCGGACAATGGTCGGGATATCGCTCCTGCAGTAGCCCCGGACCTAAATCCGGAGCAGGCTGCGTTGCCTAAGGACGGAGGGATGGACCCCGCCCCGTAGGCCGCACACTCATCGTCTGTGGAGCCGAACACATGTCTCACCTTTGTGGAAGCCTGTGACTCCGGACCCCCGGACTCGTATCCGGTTTTTGGTACTAGACCACACACCCTCGAGCCAGCCGAGCCAGGTTGGGCTCCGGTAATGGAGTTTACCGCTGCGGATATCTTCCAGCACTCGCCCTTTGGCAACATGCTGAACTCGTTAAGGTCTCTCTCTTTGTCAGGAGGCTCTTGGACAAACTATGTCCGGCTTGAGTGGGAAGCAGGCGACGAAGGAATTTGCTGCCCACCCACCACCCACTTCATTGACACGGTCGATGATCTAACCAACGTGCTTGACTTCGACTCCGAAGACATCGACGGTATGGATGACGATGCAGGAGAAGTACATGAACCACCACTCACAGGGCGGTGGACAGCCACCTCCTCATACGATATATATATGGTGGACACTCCGAAGGAAACCAATGGTGATGAGGCAACAGAGGATAACCCCTTTGGGAGAAAAACAAAGCATGGGTGTCGTCCACGCCGCTCCAAGCCCCGCCACAGAAATAACGGCCCAGGAGACGAAAGCAATCCGGATGGTGCCAAAGAGAAATACAATCCTGATCAGCCCGCCTTCGAGCAGGACGAGCAGGAAGATGAGGAGGTCAGCCCAGATGAACAGGCGACCAACGGATATCCGAAGGAGGACAACTACATGCCCCCCTCCAAAGACGAGATTAGCCTCGGCGACGACGAGTTCGGCGTGCCTGAGGATCCCGTGGAGCAGGAGCGCTTCAAGTGTAGGCTTATGGCCACTGCGAGGAGCCTGAAAAAGAAGCAGCAACAACTCCAAGCTGATCAAGACCTGCTCACATATAGATGGACTGAGGTCCTGGCAGCCGAGGAATATGGACTCGAGCGCCACACAGCTGACCGGCCACCCCACGACCGGGATAAAATGACATATCAGCCCGAATACCAGCCCACACCCCCACGCCAATACACTACGGCCCGGGGCAACATCCAAGACCTGCAAGATATACTGGAAAACAAAGCAGGACAGCCAAGATCGATCTACGGATCGCGGGGGCGTGCACCAGCACGCGATGATGACCGTCGCAATGGACACACCATAAATAAGTCCGGCCGGGCCGAACACAGCCACCCAGACCGATTCGAACTGCGTAGCCACATAGCCCGGCACAGAGGTGCCACACACCCCCTCTGCTTCACCGATGAAGTGATGGATCACGAATTCCCATAAGGGTTCAAACCCGTAAACATCGAATCATACGATGGCACAACTGACCCTGTAGTATGGATTGAAGATTTCCTTCTCCATATTCCCATGGCCCGCGGAGACGATCTACACACCATCAAGTATCTTCCACTTAAGCTCAAAGGACCCGCCCGGCACTGGCTAAACAGCCAGCCCGCAAATTCCATTGGTAGTTGGGAAAACCTGGAAGACACATTCCTCGACAACTTCCAGGGCACATACGTGCGACCACCGGACGCCGATGATTTGAGCCACATTACTCAATAGCCCGGAGAGTCAGCCAGGAAATTCTAGACTCGGTTCCTAACTGAAAAGAACCAAATAGTCGACTGTCCGGACGCCGAAGCCCTGGCGGCTTTTAAGCATAATATCCGTGACGAGTGGCTCGCCCGATACCTCGGCCAGGAAATACCCAAGTCCATGGCAGCTCTCACGACACTAATGACCCGCTTTTGCACGGGCGAGGACAGCTGGTTGGCTCGCAGCAGCACCACGCCACATTTTGGCACCTCGGACGTTCGTGACAATAACGGCAAGCCACGGCGCAACAGACACAAGCGACGGAACAACGACGACAACACAGAAGACACGGCAGTCAACGCCGGGTTCACCGGATCAAAATCCAGTCAGCGGAAGAAGTTGTTCAAAAGGAACAATCAGGGACCGTCCAGTCTGAACCGCATACTGGAGCGCTCGTGCCAAATTCATGGCTCCCCAGACAAGCCAGCCAACCACACCAACAGAGACTGCTGGGTGTTCAAACAGGCCGAAAAAATAAGCACCGAAAACAAGGACAAGGGCTGCACAGCAACGATGACGAAGAGCCCCAGCGTCCGAACACGGGGGGACAGAAGAAATTTCCCCCCGGGTGAAAACGGTCAACATGATCTACGCCACTCACATCCCCAAGCGGGAACGGAAGCGAGCACTATGGGACATCTATGCGATGGAGCCAGTCTCCCCCAAATTCAACCCATGGTCAGCTTGTCTGATCACCTTTGATCATAGGGATCACCCTACTAGCATCCATCATGGCGGCTCAGCCGCATTGGTCCTAGACCCAATCATTGACAGATTCCACCTCACGCGAGTCCTGATGGACGGCAGCAACAGCCCGAACCTGCTTTATCAGGACATAGTGCGCAAAATGGGCATCGATCCTTCAAGGATCAAGCCCACCAAATCCACCTTTAAAGGGGTAATTCCTGGAGTAGAGGCCCGTTGTACGGGCTCTATAACATTGGAAGTGGTCTTCAGATCTCCGGATAACTTCCGAAGTGAAGAGTTAATCTTCTATATCGTCCCTTTCTGTAGTGGTTACCACGCACTGCTCGGACGAACCGCATTCGCTAGATTCAATGCGGTACCACACTATGCATTCCTCAAGCTCAGGATGCCAGGACCACGCGGGCTCATAACAGTCAACGGAAATATGGACCGCTCTCTCCGTACAGAAGAGCATACTGTAGCCCTCGCGGCGGATGTACAATGCGGCCTCCTCCGACAAACCACCAATCAGGCGACATAAACTTCAAGCACTGTCAAGCGAGTCCGGAGCACCCCGCAAACGGATCATCAGGCACGCCAAGAGCGCGACTAGCAGTTCGGCCTCCGCTCAAGCCCCATCAAAGTAGCATTCGTGCCACACGTACACAATTACGCACTCAAAATACCATGGTCATAGGCGGAGGCGCTGCAATGACTCAGTCAACAGTGCGGTATCACCGCAGCCTACCTTCATAACCTTCCCTTTTTATCTTCCAGGACATTGCTTTAGGGCAGCCTCTTCAGAAGAGCCGGATTGTCGGACTTACATCGGAGAGAAAACCAAGGAGGCAACAGGCTTTGCGCACAAAAGGAAATACCCAGGTGGAATCTGTTCACGATCGTTATACCTGTTTTATATACCTACATGCAGCCTGCCCTTGGATAGGACATGTTAAATAGTCCTATTTACTACTGCTTAATACTACCGTTGTAAAGATACGCTTAAACGTATTATTCATCAAAGGGAGATAATATATAGCGTCAGCTTATTATTCCTATTTGCGCATTTTTGTTGCAAATATTTATTTAATGTTACATCCGTACACCTTGGTACGATTAATTTGCCACGGGCTTCTTGTGGCGCCTCACAATATGGCAAAACAAGTACGAACACTTTCAACAGTGCGGCACCCCAAACTTATAGCACTATATGCATCAGCTCTGAATCACGTCTTGGATCAATAGTTGGGTTTGCCCGGCTCCCTTGTTTTGGTACCTTACGTTTCGTTATATTGACTAAGGTAGCGCAGGGAGAACTACTGCGATTGTGTCCCGGTTCTTCCGGACGAGCACCTCAGTAGAGAAAGCCGACAACTGACCGGCATGATGCGGCGAGAGCTGGTCGTTGTTCGAGAGGTCTTAAAAATCCTTAAAGATTTTTTCCGCTTTAGGCGATGAATCGGCCTCGTCCGATTTAGGCGTATATAGCGCCCCAATTCGGCCCTCCGAATTCTAGGGGCTTCACCGAAATTTAGAATTATAGACTTCTATGGCTAAGTGAAAGTTATAAAGCCGCATAGTCCGATTGCCTTGTTCGCTGCGCCGGATACCTCCTTAAGGGACCAAAAATTTGGATAAAGAGTATCCGGGTTTTTCCAAGAACACCCCGGTACTAGTTAGGTGGGGGCGGAAGCTGACGACTGGCCTACTTTCAGAATTCTATAAACAGCCGCACCGAAGGTAATATTTTAAATCAAACAATGCTACATAGCACAAGTAACATCGTCTTTAAATTACAACAGCGGCACAGGTACATTTAGTCAAAGATCTTGTCCTTGGTACATTCATCGGCCACGAGACGAGCACCCTTCATAACGCCATCATAGTACTTCTCGGGATAGCGATGCGCCTTGACCTCCGGCGGCCCGTCCTTCACCAGCTTCTCCACATCTAGCTTGCCCCAATGCACCTTCGCGCGGGCAAAGGCCCGACGGGCACCCTCAATGCAAACGGATCGCTTGATAATTTCAAGCCACTGACAGGCATTCACCATCCGCTTGATCAGGCCGAAGTAGCTAGTGGGAAGGGGCTCATCAGGCCACATCCGGACTATAAAATCTTTCATAGCCACTTCGGCCGCCCTGTGGAGTTTGACCAACTGCTTCAGTTGGTCACTCAGAGGCATTGGGTGTTTGGCCCCAGCATACTGGGACCAGAACAGCTTCTCCATGGAGCTCCCCTCCTCGGCAAGGTAGAACTCCGCGGTGTCTGAGATACTGCGTGGCAGATCTGCGAAAGGCCCTGGAGAGCTCCGAATCCGGGTAAGTAAAAGAAATGCCTCCTCCACATGTTTGCTTTGTAGAAAGAATGTCTTACGCTCCGCTATCTTCTTAGCCACCTAGATTTCCTGTTGTGCCTTCTCAGCTTCGGCCTTGGTGTCTTTCATACTCACAAGGGCCTTCTCAAGCTCGGCCTCTTTCATCTTAAGTTCATGCTCCACGGACTCGAACTTTTTGCCGAGCTCCTGGAGCTCTTTCTTTACCTCGCCCACTCTAGCATCTTGATTTTCACGCTCCTTGCATTCCAAGGCCGCCTTGTCTTCAGCCTTGGACAACGCTTTCTTCAGGGACGCCACTTCGGCGGTGGACCCTGTTACACAGTCACGACGCTTCGTCGTTAGACTAACCAATTTTATCTATCCTTAAATACATAAGAGCGGCGAATCACTCACCTTTGTTCTCTTTGAGCTGCCTCTTCGTGAGGTCGAGCTCTCCCTGCGCCTGCTCCAGGTCCCGCTTTAGTTCGGTGACCTCGGCTGTGCGGGCAGCAGCGGCAAGCAGCACAGCCTGCTTATTCACATGAACACTTATTATTAGACTCCTGCGGATTATATTGACCCTCCGTTTGGCTTTTCTTTCCGAACACCAAACAGAGTATCAAGGGCTAGTACCTATCGGGTGGTAATTTCACACATTTTTATTATTTACCTCAAAGCCTGTTAGGAGGCTGGTACACGCTTCGGTCAGTCCGCTCTTGGCAGACAAAACCTTTTGAAACGCCGCACTCATAAGAGTATGGTGCTCGTCATCCACGGAAGCGCCGCGAAGCGCTTCTAGCAGACTATCCGACGCCTCTGGCGTGACGGAAGTCATCGGCATGGACGGCTCGCCCTCCCTAGCGAGGGGCCTCCTGCCCGCATCCGGGGTCATCGAAGGCTCCAACACAATATCTGGATGAGAGTCCGGCTTGCTGCGGCTCTCATCGGCACGATCCGCGGGGAACTTGAACCCCGCGTGTCTGACATCTGGAATTCCGCCTTGGGGCGTCTCCACAGTCACCTCCCCCCGCTCTGGGAGCCTTCGGGACAACACCTCGGTGTCATCCGCGGGCTGAGGAGTAGTGGCCGTCGGGAGCGAGTTCATCGCCGAATTGCTCATGGACCCATCCGAAGACGATACCTCGGGATGAGCCCTGGCCGGACCGCGTACATGTTCGACATTATAAAAAGACTATGAAGTAAAATCACGACAAAGTGCGGATACTTACGATCGCGCTAGGGGCTTCTCCCTGGGCAGCCACCCCTCCTCGCTATGGGCGGCCACGGCGGAGTAGTCCGGGAGGGACACCTTTCCCTTCTTGGACGTCCTGCCTCCCCCTATGGGGCGGCTTTCCTCTTTTTCTCCTCCCCAGTGCGGGGAGGCATAGTTTCTTCTTGCTTCCCCCCGCCTCCATGGGAGGAATCTGCCTCGTCGTCGTCGGAAGACGAGGGTATGACGGCCTTGCGCCGGGGGCCTCTCCCGGCCCCCTGGTCCGCCCTCTCAGGCCCCTCATCCTCTCCGGATGGGGTGGACCCTTCTTCTTCTTCCTCCCCTTCGGGGGAGGAGTGTGCCTCATCCTCTTCGAATGAGGCTTCCGGTACAATCCTATGCCGGAGACCCTTCCTCGTCCCCAGGGCCTTCTTTTCGGCCTTCTTCTCCGATGCCTTGTAGGGCGCCGGGACTAGCATCTCCGTCAGGAGAGCATCAGCTGGACCTTCCGGCAGTGGAGCCGGACAGTCAATCCGCTCCACCGCCTCCACATAATCCTGATTAAATATGCACAATTACTTAAGACTCCCCCACAAATATACTGGGAAGAGCTGAATCCGGTGGTAGTCAGAAATCTCACCGCACTAGGAGGCCGCGGCGTGAAGTCCACGGTCCTAGGATGTGGGAGGAGGTACTTCGGAGGCCTTGAATAGCGCCTTCCATGCTTCTTTATGCGTCATGCCGTAGAGCATCCGAAGCGTCTGGTGTTCGGCCGGGACGAACTCCCACAAATTAAATGCCCGCCTTTGGCACGGAAGAATCCGGCGAACGAGCATGACCTGGATCACGTTGACAAGCTTGATGTTCTTGTCCTTCATGCTCTTGATGCAGTTTTGGAGTTCGGTCAGCTCTGTAGGTTCGCCCCTGGCCATGCCCTTCTTTTCCAAGCAGGTGAGCCGCATGGGGGTTCCGGATCAGAACTCGGGGGCCGCCGCCCAGTTGGCGCCATGCGGCTCAGTGATGTAGAACCACCCCGACTGCCACCCTCTCACGGTCTCCGCAAAGGAGCTGTCAAGACAGGTGACGTTAGGCATCTTGCCCACCATGTCCCCTCTGCACTCCGCTTGCTGGCCTCTCACAATCTTCGGCTTCACGCAGAAGATTCGTAGCCACAAGCCAAAGTGCGGCTTGATGCGGAGGAAGGCCTCGCACACGACGATAAACGCCGAGATGTTGAGGATGAAATTTGGGGCTAGATCATGGAAATCTAGCCTGTAGTACAACATGATCCCACAGACGAAGGGATGAAGTGGAAATCCCAGTCCATGGACGAAGTGGGCGACAAACACGACCCTCTCGTAAGGTTCCGGGGTCGGAATGGCCTGCCCTTTGTCCGGTAGCCGGTGCATGATGCCTGCGGCCAAGTATCCAGCCGACCAAAGATTTGCGATATGCTTCTCCTTCATGATGGAGGCACCAACTTGCCTCCTGCTCCGGACATGTTCCGCTGTGCGAGGAAGACTTGGGCTAGGGCACTGGACCTCGAGGGGGCAAGAGTGGGCAAAGGAGGAAGAAGGCGTGGGTAAAAATGGGGAACTCTTATCCCTTTATAGAGGCGACAAAAGCGATGCGCCTCCCCACTCGCTCGTTGATAATTTTTTACTTCCCAAGCGCCACGATTGATGACGTTGTGGGATTACCCATACCCGTATTGATGAGAATCCCGTGATACGGGGACACGATCTCTGCTTTGACAAGACGTGTCAAGGAAACCGCCTCGCAATATGCGCCGTGGCTGGTTGTGGGAAAACGGTTCGAATATTGACCCGACCATAATGACATGTCGTGTCATCTAAAAAGTTGTCAGCTAACATATCTTTCTCTCTCTACGGTGGTATGTGAAGATCATTTTGCAGATCCGGATACGGTTTAAGTGTTCTATAATTACTTTGGAGTATTCGGAGAAGGAACCTACCCTGCAATGCCGAAGAAAAAATTGTGCGCCGGACTCATCGTCATTGAAGCCTCGTTTAGGGGCTACTGAGGGAGTCCTGGATTACGGGGTATCCAGACAGCCGGACTATATACATCGTCCGGAATATTGGAGCGTGAAGATACACGACTCAAGACTCTGTCCCGTGTCCGGAGGGGACTCTCCTTTGCATGGAAGACAAGCATCGCGATCCGGATATTGTGTTTCGTTCCTTGTAACCGACTCCGTGTAAACCCTACCCTCTCCGGTGTCTATATAAACCGGAGAGGTGGGTCCTTAGAAGGCCGATCACAATTACAATCATAATCATCATAGGCTAGCTTCTAGGGTTTAGCCTCTATGATCTTGTGGTAGATCTACTCTTGTACTACTCATATTGTCAATATTAATCAAGCAGGAAATAGGGTTTTACCTCCATTGAGAGGGCCCGAACCTGGGTAAACATTGTGTCCTTTGCTTCCTGTTACCATCAGCCTAAGACGCACATATTGGGACCCTCTACCCGAGATCCGCCGGTTTTGACACCGACAGTCAACAAGGGTGGTTCCTCGTTCACCATTCTCGATATGGTTTTGTCTTGCAACACCTCAAGTGTGAACCTCGAGGATGGATCCTCTTACGTTAACCTTGATGATTACATCAAGTGGAATCCTCCGTGGGTGATTCCTCGTGTTTTACCCTTGATGTTTGGACACACGGTTACCTTGACTTACTTGAGACCATTGTTGAAGTCGGGTCGGCCCTGAGGGGTACCCGCGAGTTGATGTGAAATTCGGGCAGGCCCGTTGAGCACTCGCGAGTTTTCCACGTGGCACGGCCGGGCAGTCTGGGCCCTTGCCGTAAGTCCACGAGATGGGGCGACGGGGTGACACTATCGTGAGTCTCCGCTTGTCTCCACCAGCCCCCAATGCACTAACAGTTTTGCGTATTTATTCTGAGTTGGCCTTTGGCCTTTACGCACTAACCACCACGCGAGAATAGTTATGGGCCTCAACATCATGGTATCAGCCGAAGCTTTGTCAGACGTCCAGTTAAGCATCATCGGCCTGTCGGGCCAGTGCCATCTAGTATGAGGTGGTGCTCGTCCCGGCTCGTCGCACAACGACCCGGAGTGCTACGTGCGATGGGCCCAAGACCCCGGAGTGCTTAGGATGTAGACTGGCGGGGGCCTCTCTGCTGAGCCTAGGTAGGGCTGCGATGTGTTGATCTTCCGAGGCCGGGCATTGACCCCAGAAAAGGTGTGTCTGACGAGAGTGATCGAGCGTGTTGGGTAACGTGGTGCACCCCTGCAGGGAAGATATATATTCGAATACCGTGTCCACGGTAACGGACGTTCAGACTTGTATCCGGATCTTGTATAACTAGAAATGGATACTTGAGATATGTGATGGATATGTGGCTCCGGGATTGCTTTCTCGGAGGGAGTCGAGGAAGGATCTCTGGGCGTTGTTGTTACAACTTGCTTGTTTGATATTAAAATGCTATGTTGTACTCTTCTACATGCTGCAAGATGCTCGGAGCTGCTTGAAGATGCTAGTCTTCGATAGGCTAGGCCTTCCCCTCTATTCTGGCATTCTGCAGTTAGTCCACACATATAGACCTTCCATTTAATACCAATGCATACTTAGTATAGATCTGATGCTTGCGAGTACTTTGCATGAGTACTCACGATTGCTTTGCTACCCCCTTTTCCCCCTTCTTTCTTCTTTCCGATTGATGCAACCAGATAGTGGATCCCTGGAGCCAGATGCCACCGCTGACGGATACTACTACATGGAGGTCGTCCACGACCAGGAGTAGTTAGGAGGTCCAAGGCAGGAGGCCTTGCCTCTTCGATCGTGTTGCTTTTGTGCTAGCATTCTTAAGGCATCCTTGTTTAACTTATGTTTGTACTTAGATATTGTTGCTTCCGCTGACTCGCTTGTGTATCAAGCTTTTGTATTCGAGCCCTGGAGGCCCCTGGCTTGTAATATGAAGCTTGTATGCCTTTCTTTTGTGTTTAGAGTTGTGTTGTGATATCTTATCGTGAGTCCCTGATCTTGATCATACACATTTGCGTGTATGATTAGTGTACGATTGAATCGGGGGCGTCACAGCCATTTAACAGCCCATGCAGAAACTAGGGTATCTCTGGACTGAAGTAACTTTAGGCCTCTTAACGGCTCGTAGTCTTCATGGATAAATGTCAGCCCACCTGGCCTATCGGCCTGTTAATGGCCTGTGTAACAGTTGGGCCTAATTACAGCTTGCATTGAATCTGGCATGCTTACAACCCATCTGATAATGGCCCGTGAAACTGTTTGGCCTACGGCCCGCTATGATACCGGCCTGCTTAAAGTCCATAATTTTATTGGGCCAAACAGGGTCCGAGATATATTTTGGCCTGTTAACGGCTCGTTCTATTTGGGCCAAACATGGGCCTTAGGCGGTTTTGGCCTATATTGGCCCGTGAATTTTTCGGCTTGACGCTAGCCCAGTCTAGTTTTTAGCCTGTTAAAAGCCCATGGTATTCTCTAGCCTAGCTAGCCAAAACTATACTAAGCCTGTTAAAGGCGGAAAACTACCATACGTTTAGACCTGCTAATGGCCCAAGATGATTATAGGCCCACGTTTTGGCCCATATGAGTAACGGGCCAGCCTGAAGACCGACAACATTGAGATCCATTGAACCTTCCGGCCTAAATTACAACATACTGACCAAGAATTAACCTAGACTGTACAATAACGAAATTACGACACATTACATCCACTAGGAATCAAAGTTCACCACCGGTGATAATAAAGCGCAACATGACCGCGGATTACATACACTGGGCATCAAAGGTCGCCACTAGTGCATATAAACGTGCCGACAAAAGAATATACAAAAATGAGAGCACGTCAGAAGGCATTAGGCCTGGCCGGGACGGGCACCACAAGCAGCTGAGCAAGCTGACGAGACCTCATTTGTGTCAACGATAGATGCTCCATTCCTAGCTGCATAGCACGGAAGAACGCAAGGTAGTCCTCTGAGATCTTCATTGCATCATTGACATCAAGTCGGAGCTTAACTGAAGCAAGCCTTTCCGCTTTAAGTTGAGACTAAAGAAGTCGAACTGATTGAGGAAGCGACTGCATAGAGGCTGTCTCACAGTTGCTGGTGAGTAGCTTCAACTCACTATCTTCATCAAGACAGGACCTTGGGGTCATCTCGCTCTCTTCAAGATGGTTTGGCTCACTATCTTCCCTAAAGTTCTACCTGGCATAACAGATACAACTCTGAAAGAGAAACAAGGATACACGTAACATGTTTCACAATTATATAAGCAAATAAATGAATCTATTTTGCATAAGGAACATGTTTTTACAACTACAATTTAAAACTGGTAGTTGTTGTAAACATCTAATCAGATGTAAACAAACAAAGTAAGCAGCAGTGGAGGAAATGATGCCTATCCAAATCTATACTAGAACAAAATTTGAAGGCTTGAGAAGGATGAACTTACATTACATGTTAACATGGGCTGGACAAAGCCCTTCTCCATGTCAATGGAAGGATAATTCAATAAATTCCCCAAAGAAACTTCTTTATAAGCATTGCCATCATTCTACATTTTGCGAAGAGTAAATATAGATCAAATAATATTGGAAGAAATAGAGGATATGAAGCACAGGTGCAGACTAATGATACATAATCAAATAGCAATTAATTAAGTACAGTGTTGCAAGGGAAAAGGTACTAACAAGAGGAGTGCAGACATCAACGTGTGCAGTGGCATTGGCTTTATTCATCATTTTGGTAAGAGTAAATGTAGATCTGATAATTTGGAGGAAGTGGAGGGCAGGGAAGATAAGATGGAGAGTAATGCTAGTGCAAGTACACTAATACCACCATCGCCCGTGATTACTTGTCGCTCAGATGGATGTATCTAGCACTATTAAGTTCTAAATACATCCAATTGTTCAACAATTAATTTGATACAAAGGGAGTACATGACAACAGGTACTTACATGAGCAATCAAAAACTTCATAACCATTGTGTTAATTATACATTTATCTAGGAGTAAATATAGATCTTACAATTTTGAGCAAAGGGAGGATAAAGAAGCTAAC
This sequence comes from Triticum aestivum, assembly GCF_018294505.1. NCBI lineage: Eukaryota > Viridiplantae > Streptophyta > Magnoliopsida > Poales > Poaceae > Triticum > Triticum aestivum. Next base: position 254,652,207 of record NC_057804.1, on the reverse strand, counting down.
ATTTATAGTGATGCTACGTAATCAAACAGCAATGAGTGTAAGTATGCTGACAAAGGGCAAGAGGTATTGACAAGAGCAATGCAGTGCCAAGTATTGTTGTGAGATCCTATGATCCTTTGATCAAGGAGATTCATCTGAAATTAGTTTTCATACAAGAGAGAAGGTAAGGCACATGCAAAAATTTAGGAGTTCCAATTTTGAATTGATATCATAGACATTACCTGATGATGGGCTCTCTACAATTCTAATAGGGGTTTGGCCAGTGGAGTAGGGGTAAAGTGTGGTATAGTTGGGCCTGTGTTTTCTGTGGCTACTGAACTATATGATTTAACAGGTATCACTACCTTTTCCAAATACCTAGTTTGTACTCCTTGATGATCTGCACTCACCCTCTTCCTTTTGGACATCTATTACGGAAGAACAACATTTGACTGGAAAAACATAGTATGATGACACATGGAATAGGTACAGAAAATGGATAGGTATGGCATATACTCATATATGATGCTTAAACTAAGCAGATGGCGGTGTAACAAAGTAGAACAAGAGGTCATATGGAAAATATGTGCGACCAATACAACCTTGCCAAGTTAGAGAAAGCACCTTGATGGGTGAATAAGATAGTCCATCCTCCACCATGCCAAGTTTGTTAGCCAGTGGATTGTTCTGCAATATTCTTCTTGTGTGCCCATTCTCATATTCATTTTGATCATGTTCAACATATAGTAAAGAAGAACAAGTCAACCTGACCTGACAAATTCAAAATATACTAAGGGCGAACAACTCGACCTGACCAGTCGACCAGAAATGTCTCTGCTACCCTTCCCAACAAGGAACATACTTATTAAAGAAGAGAAGAGGATCATGTTGCAGTAGAGCAGAAGAGCAAGTAGATTGAAGATATTAAAAGTCTTTCTATACAATGTCTATTGCCCACCCATGATGAACCAAAGCGCACAGAGAAATACTATTCCTTCCGGTCTCTCCATATGTGGCTCACATGCATTTCAAAACTAAAGTAGGAACATTTAGCTAACCAATTAAACATGTCTCAGTTTTACTAATATCAGCATAATATCAGATTCAAATTTGTACAACTAAGCTTGTTTAGCTCGATGGGTGGAGTAGTGCTATTATGACACGAACCACGTAGGCTGATCGTGGTCATCACAAAATGGGGAAACTGTAAGCATGATGAGTATAGTGTTGACTGTGGTAGTGTGTTGGCAGATCTAAAGCTACAAACCGTGCAAAGGGTAGTTAGCAACCAATGTTTGCTTTGAAATAACAACTAAGATTTGGTATGGACCAGAAAGTACAGTCAACAAGTGCCAAAGAAATGCAATTCTATTGTCTCTCTATATGTCACAACATGCATTTGGAAATACAAGTGGGAGCTTTAGTTAACCAATTAAATGTGTCTGTTAGCTAATATCAGTATCATATCATAATCATATTTTAACAACTAAGCTTTGGAATTAAGAGTGCTGTGTTGTTTATCTTGAAGGGTGGAGTACTGCTAGTACGACAGAAAGCACCTACGCATATCATAGTAGAGTAGATAAAAGGGGAAACCCTAAGCATAAAGAGTAAAAATCAGGAAAGTGGAACTAGCTGGACCATATGGGCTTGTATTGTCCGTACGACAAGAAAGAGCTACATACGAACAAAATAGTGCCATGGCCCGCCCAGCCCTAGTCCAATATACAAAGGAGTGTGTAAATTTGTACCAAAATTTGGGATCCCCTATAACCTAAGCCATCTTGCCCGCCCAATATTTTAACTATAGCTCCGCTGGTGTGTGGCGCACATGCTTTTCGGAACGAATATAGGACCATTAGGTGACCAATTAAACATTCTCTATTTTAGTAATGTGAGCTTCATATCAGATTCGTATTTCAACAACTAAGCTTTGGAATTATGAGTGGCATGTTGTTTCGCTTGATGGGTTGAGGTCTTGAGGAGTGGTGCTAGCACGACATGAAGCACCTACGATGATGGTAGTGAATATAAAGAAGGAAAACCATAAGCTTTACGAGTATAGTTACCGTGCCATGGCGGATCTGAAGGTGTAAACCCGACAAAGGATACTTCACAACCAATGTTTGCTTTCAACTAGCCACTATGATTTGGTACGGACAAGAAAAGTAAAGTAAACAAAATAGATCTATTTTCTTGGTGAGATCAATAACTTAAGCAGATATGAAAGAGTACAACCTCTCTTTCAACACCGCGTAGGCCCCTCCTGATACGTTGAGGGTGTTGCGGGTGCGATGGCTGTCAGCGGCGCGGAAGAAGACTTTACACGGTAAATGACCGGGTCAGGGGATGAATCCTATTGCCGTGGACGAGGTGGTCGTAGGAGCGGCAACAGCAAGGTGGACGACGGCGCCGATGAAGCGAGAGGACACGATGAAAGGATCCTGGTCTGGCTCCATGGATGAGAGACATCGATCTCTTACAGTGGACGATGGGGTAGGGCTAGAGGCTCCGGTAAGGTGGAGGATGGGGTGCGGACAGAGGGGGCTGGCCACTGCCGGGAGGTTGTTGTGGCACCGATGGTGTATGAATGGGCAGATGGAGGGGTAGGGGGATTTGAATCTTTGGGACGCGCTTGTCTTAAATGTGGGAAAGTTACGAACTTATCCCCCGTTTAAAATTTCGGACATCATGTCGGTTGGGGAGATGACTGTAATCTCACATCTCCCTAATATTGTCGATAACAATTTCGGGCGAGTAGAGGGTGTTTTGCCGCCCACGGTTGGCACCCATGATGTACGAACGGGGCTGACAGGTAGGGCGGTTGTGTCATGTCTGAGGGAACTTACACATCTGCCCCTATTTAAAATATTTTCCTACATCGATTTCGGACGAGGAGAGTTTATTTTTTCGCCCACTATGTATGAATGGGGAAATGGAGGGAGAGACACATGTCTTTGGGACGAGATTGAATCAAATGTGTTTTGCCACCCACGGTTGGCGCCCACTGTGTTTGAATGGGCTCAGAGGCGGTCGTGTCACGTCTGATTGAAGTTATTAGTCTACCCCTATCGACAACTGTGGAAATGGGGTCGATTAGGATGTGAAGTGTGAGGGGTAGAGAGTAATTTCTATCTCGCAAACACTTGCTTTGGGCAGCCATCAAATGATAGTGGATGATTTGCCGCTTCATTCAAAATTTGGGAGAATTGGCATTCATGTTTACCCTGGGCCCTAGCAACTAAATTCAGATCCAATTTGTATTCAGTTATGAATATCCATACATCATTCTACGTTTTGTTATTCATTTCTTCAAAACCACAACAAAGATTTATTCCACCTTTATATATGATTATGATTTATAAATGTTGTGATCATAAAATTCAGTAGGCTGGATACACTTTGAGTCAAACAATTATTTCATCCAATACAATATGCTCAAACAAAAAACAGTTCACCTTATGTCAATCATACAAGTATTGAGGATTAACTCGCCTAAAAAATTCAGATCACTACTACACATGGACAACATAGGGGGTCTTACAACATAATCCATTTAGAGACATGACAACATGCAAGTATAATAATCTAATGACAATTTCAACTGGTATCTAAAGAATATTGGGATTACCCCGGGCTTCAGATAGCAGAAGTAGCAGGACCTCCTCTGTCTTCAAATGCAACATTCTTACTTCCTCCAATTTTTGGGTTGGTTGCATAACGCATGCAACTAATTGCATAATTTCCAGCCTCAAGATCAAGAATACCTCATTCATGGTAGCCACACCATCTCTTTCTGCCTCTAGTAGAGCCTCAAGAACTATAATATTTGTGCTCAGACTGCTCTCTGACGGTGTTGCCTCTGAACTGCTACCATCTGGTAACATGGATGGCACACTGCTTCCACAAATAGATTCTGGGGTTGTACATTGTGTCCTAGTGTGAACGGCATCCTAAAAGGTTTCTGCTGGACATAAGTAAGAGATAGTTATCGCATGTTCCAGGTAGTAAGCTTACATGGTAAATGACATAAAAATTATTGCCAAGCATGGCAAGCTATATTCAAATGGTTCGAAGCAGCATTAGCCGAAAAGAAATTAAAATGGTAAGATGAAACTAGGGATGTAAGTGGCAAATAAATAGCATCCGCCAGTCCCATCTAGTTAGTTTTTGCTAGCTCCCTAGTTCATTTTCCTCAAAAAACAAAAACTCTTTTGAACTATCATACCACTAGTGGACTTTAAACGGGATTAAACGGGACCCAATTGATATCCCTAGTTGAAAGGGAGTGTACCACCGCTATATTTAAGTTGCCAAGGCATCTAAGCAGTTGAAATAATCTGAGAAAGCACTTAACAGTGTGGCCTCATATAAACTATGAAGACAGTCTTGTGATGATGTTCATAGGAAAAGTTAAGGAGTCAAATGAACTAGGCATGCATTTCTTTATCGTAGTACAGCAGGCACTGGTGACATATTGGAAAACTCAAGTATAGCCTAACATGTAACAAACAGGCATTCGAATCAAGCAATACAGCAAAGCAGACAACTGAACCATTTGTAATTCTGTAGGATTACAGGTTGAGGGCACAAGGCAAGAAAGCAGCCCACACGCATTACATTTCCACTACTAGGGAAAATCTTATACACAGAATCTTAGCAGCAGCGTGACACAAAAAGAAGCGCTACTGCTAATTAGCAGTAGCGTGGATTTTTAACCCTCGCTACTACTAAGTTGATAGTAGTAGCGCGGGTTTTTAACCCTCGCTACTACTAAGCGGTCTCTACCGTGCCCACCGACACATGCCATAGTAGTAGCGAGGGGTATAAACCCGCGCTACTACTAAGTTGATAGTAGTAGCGCGGTTTTATACCCCTCGCTACTACTAAGTACGAGGTAGGTGAAGTCGCCATCCTCGGCCGAATCCCCATCTCCTCCCCCAAATCCCTCCTCACTTCCACCACTCTCTCCTCTCACTTTCCATACGCTCTCACATGGACCTCTTGCCCATGCACCCATCCTCCTCCATGGCGCCGAAAGAAGCCGCCGCCTCGCGCCACCGGCGTCTAGGAGCTCGCAGGTCTTCCACCGACGTCTAGGAGGCCGCCGCCCCGCGCCACCACACCGGAGCACATCGCCACCGGTGACTAGCTCCGCTGCTCCCTACATCACCTTCCTGTCTCCCTCGGTTTTCCTCTTCTCTCTCTCCCTCTAGTTTGACTCACCTTCCCATGTCCATGCCCGTGAAGGTCATCTCCATGGATGACCTGGAGTTATCTGGCATGGTCGGGAAGAGGAGCCCCACGCTGCGGCCTGGCTCTGCCATAGAAACGGGCCCCCTCCAACAGCCACTGCTGGATCTGGTCTTCCGCTGTCCGTTCATGCCTTCGGCGACGCCAATCATCGCTAGATCTTACCATTGCTGCCATTGACAGCATGCACGGGATCGAGATTTTTTGTTTGTTTTTGAAAGTAATAGCAGTAGCGCGGGGTATAAGACCCGCTACAGCTAATTAGCAGTAGCGCTGTTTGCAATAGCGTATAGCAGTAGCGTGTGTCAACACGCGCTATTGCTACAAGTTAGCTGTGGTGCCGTATCAGTAGCGCGGGCACCCGCGCTACTGATACACCCAAAACCCGCACTACTGCTAGGCTTTTCCCTAGTAGTGTTCACATGTACAAAAACACACTGGCTTACCATATGTTGCTGTGAAGCCTCGCCGCTGTTGCAACGTTCTTTGAAGATATCGTTAGCATCCCGTGGTTGCAAATCTAGTTGTTGTAGTTTATTCCGCACCCTCTATTTAGGTAAAATTAATTTTAATCACATGCACTGGTTCGAATTGATCATCAATGGTTCATATAAACTAATGAAAGAAGGGTGTGTGCTTACAGGACAATATATGTGGTTCACTCTATTTTTATGCTTCTTCGAGGTGGCAGCCCCAAAAGAAAAAATATTTTGCTTGATGGGGTTGGCAGCTCCATAATAAGTAGAAGCATCAAATTGGTCATGCCACCTAGGAAGATCAAGAATGAACAAAAAAGTAGGGCCTGTTTGGTTGGAGAATAACGTAGCCAAGCCAAAGTGTGGCCAGCCACACAAGTATGGAAAGCCACACAAGTGTGGCTGAGAAATTGGACGACAAACTTTGGCAAAAGTTGGCAAAAAAATTTATCTCTATGACAAGTGGGCCATAGGGGCAATAAAGTGTGGCAAAAACCAAACACATGCCAACTAAACTGTGGCTGCCAAACTTTGGCTTGGAAAACTGTGGCTGGGGACCAAACATCCCCGTAATGAACAAAGGCTGGGAGCAGTGATGTAATAGCTAGCATCAAAAAATGTAGGGTAAAATGAACAAAAAGCTGTGGAACCACATGCTAGTTTGTTGATGTTTGAAGCAGTCTGATGGAACCAACAGGTGGCATCAGAACAACACCATTATCATAAATATAGCATGCAAGAAGTAAAATAGTAGGCAGTGATATCTGGGGAGTACAATAATACTTAGGACAAAACTAAAGCATTGTAACTATATGTGCACTGGTTTGTCATTTAGCACATGTAAAATGTTCACTGCCAGAAGTATGGCCCTATAGGTGCATGCACAATAACCCGTCTCATGAAAAATTGAATGATGCCCTGAAGAAATTCAAAGGTGCGGTGCTTATGCTAAGAAAGTTAACGTAGGCACCGGCTGTTGGATAATAGTACCCGATTCTCGGTGGCGTATGTGTATCGTTGTCATACTTGATAGCTAAGGATCGTCGATGGTGCTCGTGTTGCGGTTGAGTTTGGGCCCACTGTAGCTGTTGCTGAAGCGGCTCTGGTGCTTCGGTTGCGGCGCCTTCCAACATACAAGAAAGCTAATCTGTGGTAAGCGAATAGTTCCATGATAAAGAAGAGAAAAACCGAAGGAGTACAAATCAAAGTAACCTATGAGGCTGCCATGTTAGTAAAGCAGGGCTGATGGAGTTGAATATGGCATCTGTGGAGCGGGTCCAGTGCAGTGGCCAAAGCCGTCGGCGAAGCACATCCGGTGCGGTGTATAGTGCTTTCGGTGAGGCGGATCTATTGCGGGAGACGAGGGCTTGTATGAAGGGCCAGCGATAGGGTGGACGAGGGAGTCAGTGAAGGGCCTACACTCTGGTGGACAAGGGCACCGGTAAAGCAGATCCGGTGCAGTGGACCATCATGGTGATCAAGGAGATCTGGAATGGTGGACAAGCCAGTCGCTGAAGCGGCTCCGGTGAAGTGGTGAGTTGGCAGTTGGGGGTTCCAAGGTGCGGAAGGTAGATCCGGTAGGGTGTGAGGTCCATCGCTGCGCTAGAGGACTAGATTCGGCGGCTTGGTCTGGTTGGGGGGGGGGGGTTAGGGAGTGTAAGGGGAGGGGCTTTGGGGATGAATGTTGGGGGCAAACAGGGGAAAACAATGGAGTTACCAAAGCAACCCTTTTCCATTCTTGTGGCAAGGGTAAAACAGGAATATCGCAATGCTAAACTTTCGGGCACGAGATATTTTGATGTGAGCGGGAAGTTTGAAAGCTTTTGGCGCCTGAAATTAAGTGTTCTTCTCTTTTACAACCGACTATGATATCATGGCCGAGAATTTATTTGTTTTGCACGCTAAAAAGTGCAAGTATCAAAAATCAATGTCTCCAACTCAAAACATAGATTGTCCATTCAATTCAAATATGGATCATTGAGCTAGTGCAAACAAATACCATCATATAGTCCAATTCAAATGAAATTCCAAATTCATTTATCCTAAATATGATGACAAAAGAAGAAATGTGTATGTGTTTGAATAAAGTGGATGAGTATAAAGTTTGAACGTGCCCGTATGTGTTTATCTCTAGGTTTGATATATGAATTTGAAATCCTGAAATCACTGCTTAAAAATGTACCTCCGTTTAAATGAATTACAAAAACTAATGACGGAGTCGAATTCCAAAATTCCAATGTTATGTTTGTAATCCCTGTACTTCAAAGTATATCACGCATGTTCAAAAGTATCATTATCTCATAGTCCAAACTTTGGAACAAATTAATCAACCATGAGTGCACACACTATTGACCATATATATCTCAGTTACGCTAAAGTCTCTCAAATATAGACACCTCACCTCACTCTTTATCTGAATCCACCCCCCATCCTCCCCCCCACACACAAGTCGTTCTCTTCCCCGGACACGAACACATGAGCACATTAACACCCCCTCTCTTCTAAAGTACGGACCCCAATATAGGTCTCTATCAATTTATCTCTCGGGCATGCACACATCTCTTCCCCCACTCTCTAGGTCTCCCGACATCTCTCTTTCCCAAGCACACACACTATATAGAGTGTATCTTTCCGATACACACAAAATGTCTGTCAGTGCAACAAACCCTAGGTCTATTGCCCGGACTGTGCACAGGCTCAAGAGTAAGATTACAACACCGAGGTCAGACCAGGCAAGGAGGATCAACTCTTTTGGGAGATTCAAGTGCAGGTCAAGAAGGCCAAGACGATCCAGAGAAGCAAGATAATGCCAAGGAAAGAACCACCCTTGCCAGGCAGGCGAGCCTGGCGAGGTTGGATTTTGTCCAGGAAGCATACTTCCAGATCGTGCTGGCAGGCCCTGCAAAGACTTGCGAAGGCAGTATGCCACTGTCGGTGTCAAAACCGGCGGATCTCAGGTAGGGGGTCCCGAACTGTGCGTCTAAGGCTAATGGTAGCAGGAGGCAGGGGACACGATGTTCACCCAGGTTCAGGCCCTCTCGATGGAGATAATACCCTACTTCCTGCTTGATTGATCTTGATGATATGAGTATTACAAGAGTTGATCTACCACGAGATCGTAGAGGCTAAACCCTAGAAGCTAGCCTATGATTATGATTGTTCTTGTCCTACGGACTAAACCCTCAGGTTTATATAGACACTAGAGGAGGCTAGGGTTACACAGAGTCGGTTATAGAGAAGGGGATCTACATATCCGAATTGCCAAGCTTGCCTTCCACGCAAAGGAGAGTCCCATCCGGACACGGGACGAAGTCTTCAATCTTGTATCTTCATAGTCCAATAGTCTGGCCAAAGTATATAGTCTGGCTGTCCGAGGACCTCTTAATCTCGCACTCCCTTAGTAGCCCCCAAACCAGGCTTCAATGACGATGAGTCCTGCGTGCATATTATCTTCGGCATTGCAAGGCGGGTTCTTCTCCAAATTCTCCAGAGTACCTGTCGTAACGAGCAGTGTCCGGCTTCCCATTAATGTTGCACTCCTCGGCTTCTGTGCTTTAATAATGGCTATCTCCACATGTCGAGCGGATGCAAGAAGTCGGGGCATTTTTTCATTTTCCACCCTGACCATGCAAGTAATTCGTCTATTTAAAGAGTTGAGGATCCTCAGATCCAAACCACACCATCTCCTCCCAGCAAGTATCCATCAGAGCACGCCCGGAAAAATCCATCCCATCATGATCGGTCGTTGCGGCTCCTCCTCTCGCTCCCGTAGCACCAAGCCAGGCAACTGGGAAAAGTGTTCCATTCCTCATAGCCAATTGGTAGAGTTGCAAACCCAGGGGTTTCTCCCGCCTGCCCACATGTTCCCCGTCCGAGATGGAATAGCCACTTATAATGGCGGGGAGCAAGAGGAGAGCTCTCCCAACCCATCCAAGGGGGAGAGGGTATGCTTTGTCCCCTATTTGCTGAGGGGACTTGGATTTCCAATCCATCCATTCCTCCGTGGGCTCCTGGAGTTCTACGGTCTCCAGATGCACAACTTTACTCTAGCCTCCATACTGCATATCGCTGGTTATGTCGCCTTCTGCGAGGTATTTCTGGGTTGCGAAGCTCATTTCGAGCTATGGAAGAGGATATTCTGCCTTGTACCACGTACTCAGGAGGGGTCGATATATCAAGTGGACGGAGCCGAGATATGGCGCATCGCCGGGACCGTATACCTTTCCGTTACTCCGAAGAATACATCCGAAGACTGGCCTTCGGAGTGGTTTTATATGGAGGACGTCCCTCTTCCGGACCCTATTCGGTTGGGCCTTCCAGAGTTTGCAAATACCCCGTTGAAGAAATGCCACAGCTGGCGCCCCCGGAGCCCACAGGAGGAAGGTAACAGAGAGATCGTCTTCCTGATTCACAGGATAAAGACACTGGCCAAATCAGGACTGACAATAATTGAGGTTATGTCCATATGTATAATGCGGGGAGTGCAGCCACTTCAATATCGGGGGAAACCCATGTGGCACTACAATGGAGAAGACGACGCCACCCGTTGTGGCCGTAAAGGTCTAGACTCCGCCGCCGCTCTGGCAAAAATATTGTCCGATTTGTTCGAAGGAGAAGAAGAGGAGTTCATCCGTATTAAGCCAAGGGATGTATTCTCCATGTACAACCCCCCAAGTTGGGTGAGCTGCTATCTTTTATTCCCGTCTTTCCGGCATTCTTTAGCACAAACATTTACCTTGTTAATTCATAGCAGGAACTGTGCAAAGCTATGAGGGATGTTCATAGCCCGTCTCCACAGCCAGAGGACCCCGACCGGGCCATCGACCCCGGACTCAAAGGAGATCCGGACACATTTGTGGAGCTCGTCAACATGACATTTTATCAGTTAAGCTGCAATGGTGCCTTGGTGGCCATCATAGCTGATTATCCTGGCCTACTCCCTGTATCACATGTAAGTAAAACTGGAGTCCCAACTTCCAAGAAGGATTCCCTCTTTGCACCTCACCCATCGCATATGTTTTGCATTTTACAGGGAAGGCCATCGGGACACCGTGCCGAACCCGCGGTGACTCGTCAACAATGAGTACCGAAGCCGGGCAGGCTTAAAACGAAGGCGGTCAGGACCGAGATGCCGTTGCAAAGGTATGATTAAAAGCCTGCTACGCAATTATCGTCGTCAAAATATGACAGTGTCCACTGTTTTTTGGCAGAAAAAGCGCTCGCCGAACTATATCCGGAGAGCCTGCTGGCCACGCCTCCACCAGCCGGACTCCGAGGCCGGACCCAAGGGCAGAGGTCAACACAGGGACAACGCCGGACGATCCTCGTACAGAGGATGCGGATAGATTCTCCGCTACGAACTCAAAAGTGGAGAGCGCCATGAATCATAGGCGCCGGCGGGCCACACTACGCGACCCTAATTTCTCTGAAGAGGCGTTCAATGCCTTCAACTCAGGGGACTCGTACATCCGAGCTACTCAAGATGGCCTCGCCAGAGCTACGGACCAGTATGTAAAGGATATACAGGTAAGAAAATTTGATAAGTATATATATCAGTAGCCCCTGAGACTTGAAATAGTTGGCACAACTAATTTCAGGATCAATTATATGCATACGTTCTTACAGAGAAGAATACCCAGCTGTCTAAAGAGTTGGAAGAGTGCAAAGCCCAGCTACGGGCCGCAGTCGCTGGAATGGAGGAGTCCAAGAAGGCCTCATCTGGTCATACTTGTCTTGATCGAAAGGAATGTATTGACATATACCAGTTAGTATTCGGCATCCATGCAAATCTAACAATAGATTCTGTAGACAATCCCGGAGGTAATCCGGAGATCGTATCGGAGGCTGAAAAACATGCTCAACGACAACTAAAGGCTGGCGAGCGCGTGCTTACAAAAGTTTTACGGGAGAAGAATGATCTCCAGGACGCGAAGACTCGGTTGGATGTTGAATTAAAGGATGTTTGGGCCCAGCTTGCTGACTCCGTGAAGGAGAATAGGAGGCTTCGACGCGACATTTTTAGTAAGTGCTCGAACAAACATTTATAAAGTTCAGCGAAGAAGCGGGCTAAGATAATTATGTCTATAGGTATGCTGATAGGTCGTCCCAAAGAGGAGATGCCTGGATCTGGAGGAGATCTCCTGCAAGAGCTCCCACAGCCGCACGGACAAATTCGGCAGGTGATGCAGGGTATTGCCCAGGCCTTGTGGCCGTCCGCATCCCTGCCGGAAGGCATGGGAGAGCTCATGGAGATGCTCAAGGGAGCACGGCGGCGCTTCTGATGATGGAAGATATCATCCTGCCGACAAGGTGCAAGGGAGGCCTGCTCCATGGTGAAGACACGATACACCAAAACGGACCCGAACCACATGGCCAAGGTCGGACCTGTAGGGCCAGATGGGAAGGAGATCCCCGTTAGTCTGGTATATGACCATGTAGCTTTAGCCGCGAAGTATTCCCAACAGGATTGTTGGCTAGACAGCCTGTTGGATGGTATAGAAAAAGAGTTTAGTTAGTCTAAGTGACTTTGTACTTCAAAGGACATATTTTGTCCCTATCCGGATTGTAAACCATTTGTCTTGGCGGACCTTTTCGCTTCAACCTCTGGACCCGACAGTCGAAAGTGTATCTGAATACCCGCTCAGTTATGTGAAAACCGCGGCACGCGTGGAAACCAGGCGTAGGGGTCATAAGTGCTTGAACAGACAAGTACCCAACTAGCTATGTTATATTACATGGGTAGTAAGAAACATCTTCCAGGGAGAATAGTTCCATTAAGGGTTCCTTTCCTTGGGTGTGCATGCATTGAAGTGCATGTCCGAACTACGAAAAATGACGCAGGATATAAGCATCTGGGGCATGTTTTGCAATAAGTAAAAGACATCTTTTGTTCACCGACCGAATATTCCCTTAAGAACGCTAGCCTTCGGCTTCACCCAGTCTGAGGTACACATCTGGCTGACCCGGTAGTAACAATCGCAGAGGTGCTCCCCTTATGCCCTAGTCGAATTAACGGGAACGTAGGGCATAAAAACAAGAGCCAGGCAACCCAGCTTGGCCAAAACTTAAGTCATATCGATGCATATAGTGGTGAAAAAAGGCACATATGGAGAAATGGAAAATATGTGGTGGGCATAAAGCCCAGAAGATAATTATATTGAGCTTCTGTATAAGAAGCCCCTAGGTATACTGAGCGTGCATAGCACGGTAGGAGTGTGCGGTCAAAGCATACTTGAAGCTTTTGAGGCTATATATATGAAAGAGAAAAAGAGAGAGATGATATAATTTAAAAAGGAAGATGGAGGTAAGGACACAAACATAGAGTTCGGCACTAGGCGTAGAATCTTCGGAGTCTGGCCGCATTCCATGGGTTCGGCTCGAGTCGATTATCTGATGCATCACGCAGACGGTACACTCCTCCGGTGAGAAATTTATCAATGATGAAGGGACCCTCCCACTTGGGCTTGAGCTTGTCCATTTTCTTCTCTGGTAGGCATAGAACGTGTTTGCCAATGTTATAAGTTTTCGCCCGTACTTCTCTGCTTTGATACCTTCGAGCCTGCTATTGATATAATGCAGAACGAGCCTTTGCGACGTCACGCTCCTCCTCCAGGGCATCTAAGTTGTTCTGCTGATCCAGCTTGGCTTCTCTCTCTTCGTACATGCGCACTCGAGGTGAGTCATGGATGATATCGGAGGGTAGCATTGCCTCTGCGCCGTACACCATAAAAAATGGTGTGTATCCGGTTGTGCGATTTGGCATGGTCCGCAGCCCCCATAGTACGGAGTCGAGCTCCTCGACCCAGTGCGTATCTGATTCCTTCAAGGATCGCACTAGTCTGGGTTTAATGCTGCTCATAATAAAACCATTCGCTCATTCGACTTGACCGTTTGTTTGAGGGTGATAGACGGTTGCATAATCGAGCTTTATGCCCATTTTGCTGCACCAAGTCTTCACCTCGTCGGCTGTGAAGTTTGAGCCGTTATCAGTGATGATGCTGTGGGAGACACCGTAACGGTGTACGACCCCGGATATGAAGTCTATCACTAGTCCCGACTCGGCCGTTTTAATTGGTTTGGCTTCTATCCATTTGGTGAATTTATCGACCATGACCAACAAGTATTTCTTTTTATGGCTTCCTCCTTTAAGGGGTCCAACCATATCGAGCCCCTAGACTGCAAAGGGCCAAGTTATGGGGATTGTTTGGAGGGTGGTAGGTGGCATATGGCTTTGATATGCAAAAAGCTGGCAACCGACGCAATGTTGGACAAGGTCCTGTGCGTCTGCCCGAGCTGTCGGCCAGTAGAAACCTGTACGGAAGGCCTTGCTTACGAGCGCCCGAGCTGCGGCGTGGTGGCCGCCGAGTCCGGCATGAATTTCGGCCAGGAGCTGCCGCCCTTCCTCTTCGGAGATGCACCTTTGGAGCACTCTAGTCGCGCTTTTCTTATAAAGCTCTCCCTCAAGGACTTTGTAGGCTTTAGAGCGCTGCACAATGCAACATGCCTCATTTTGGTCCTCAGGGAGTTCTTGCCTATTTAAGTAGGCTAAAAAGGGTCCTGTCCACGGGGAGATGACAACCATAATCGTGTGGGCCGAAAGTGTTTTTTCGTTGGCGGAGCCTCCGATTATGTCAGATTATTCGGGATCTGGGGTTGTGCTCGGATCCGGACTGGTACTGCCGGTCTCCCCTTCCCATACCACAGATGGCTTGAACAGCCTTTCCAAAAAGATATTAGGTGGGACGGGGTCGCGCTTAGCGCCGATGCGGGCGAGGATATCCGCCGCTTGGTTGTTTTCTCGGACCACATGGTTGAATTCGAGCCCCTCGAACCGAGCTGACATTTTGAGGACGGCATTGCGGTAGGCCGCCATTTTTGGGTCCTTGGCGTCAAAGTCTCCATTTATTTGAGATATTGCAAGGTTTGAATCCCCACGCACTTCCAGGCGTTGAATGCCCATGGAGACTACCATCCACAGACCATGCAACAGGGCCTCATATTCGGCTGCATTGTTGGAATCTGTGTATAGTATTTGGAGTATGTATTGGACTGTATCTCTGGTGGGGGATGTCAGGACAACGCCTACCCCTAGACCAGCCAACATCTTAGAGCCGTCAAAGTGCATGATCCAATTAGAGTACGCGCCGTAATCTTTGGGGAGTTCGGCTTCTGTCCATTCGGCGACGAAGTCAGCTAGTACTTGCGACTTAATGGATTGTCGTGGTTTGTATGTTATGTCGAACGGGAGGAGCTCGATAGACCATTTAGCAATCCGTCCCGTGGCATCGTGGTTATTTATTATATCATTGAGTGGAACTTCGGAGGCCACCGTGATTGAACACTCTTGAAAGTAGTGTCATAGTTTTCGGGATGCCATGAAGACCGCGTATGCTATCTTTTGATAATGTGGGTACCGTGACTTGCATGGACTGAGGACAGTGGATATATAGTATACCGGCTTTTGAAGCGGTAATTTATGTCCGTCTGTCTCTCGTTCGACGACGAGCACTGCGCTTACAACCTGATGTGTTGCAGCTATATATAACAGCAAAGGTTCGCCGATATTTGGCGCGGCCAGGATTGGATTGGTGACCAAGAGGGCTTTTATTTCCTCCAGTCTGACCGTAGCCGCATCCGTTCACTCGAAGTGTTCGGTGCATCGAAGAAGGCGATAAAGTGGTAGTGCCTTTTTTGTTAATCGGGAGATAAAGCGGCTTAAGGCGGCCACATATCTAGTTATTTTCTGGATTTGCTGGAGGTCTGTTGGGGTAGCCAACTGTGACACATCTCAGATTTTAGCCGGATTTCCTTTAATTCCTCTATTGGAAACGATAAAGCCCAAGAGCTTTCCAGCAGGTACGCCGAAAACACATTTTTCTGGATTGAGCTTGATGTCGTATGTTCGGAGATTGCCGACCGTGAGCCTCAAGTCGTCTATTAAAGAGTCGACGTGTCGAGTTTTGATGACCACATCGTCTACGTATGCCTCCACTGTTTTGTAGATTTGTGTTTCCAGGCATGTCTGAATCATGCATTGATAGGTTGCACCGGCGTTTTTGAGCCCGAAAGGCATGGTGTTAAAATAGAAGGGGCCGTATGGAGTGATGAATGTCGTTGAGCCTTTATCGGACTCCGCCATCTTGATTTGATGGTATCCAGAGTATGCGTCGAGGAAACACAATGAGTCGTGTCCTGCAGTAGCAGTGATGATTTGATCGATGCGGGGGAGGGAGAAGGGATCCTTAGGGAAAGCCTTATTGAGGTCCTTCAAATCGACGCATAGGCGCCAGGATTTGTCCTTCTTTGGTACCATCACCAGGTTTGCTATCCAGTCCGGATGTTTTATTTCTCTGATGAATCCGGCCTCGAGTAGCTTGGCTAGCTATTCTCCCATGGCTTGTCGCTTGGGTTCTGAAAAGCGCCGAAGAGTCTGCTTGACTGACTTGTATCCCTTTAGTATGTTTAGGCTATGCTTGGCCAGTCTGCGTGGGATATCTGGCATGTCTGAAGGATGTCAGGCGAGGATGTCCCAATTCTCGCGCAAGAACTCTAGTAGTGCGGCGTCTATTGTGCGGCTCAGTTGTGCCCCAATTGATGCTATTTTCGTAGGGTCCGTTGCGTGGACCTGGAATTTGACTATTTCGTCTGATAGTTTAAAAGAGGTGGACTTGGGTCGTTTGTCTAGTATCACATCGTCCCTGTCCACTATGGAGCGCAACGCAGTTAACTCTTCGGCCACGAGGGCTTCGGATAATGCCTCTAGGGCTAGTGTGTCACGCCCAAGATGCGACCCTATCCTAAAGGAACTCGAAGTCCCATCGAGGATAGAGGCACATCTTGAAGACGCTTTGGCAAGGTGGATATCATTACATCAACATTACATAATACATAGGGATACATACATAAGGCATACAATGCCACACGAATACAACATCATCTTACATAAGAGCACAATACGATTATGGATGAAACACAAACAGAAACTCAAAAGACATCCACCCTGCTAGCGCAGGCTGCCGACCTGGAACCTATCCCCTGATCGAAGAAGAAGCAGAAGAAGAACTCCTAAACAAGAAAATATCGCTCTTGCGTCATGATCATCGCATAACCTGTACCTGCAACTGTTGTTGTAGTAATCTGTGAGCCACGAGGACTCAGCAATCCCATTACCATGGGTATCAAGACTAGCAAAGCTTAAAGGGTATGGAAACGATAAGTGGTGAGGTTGCAGCAGCGGCTAAGCAAGTATGGTGGCTAACATACGCAAATAAGGGCGATAAGAGAAGCAAACGGAACTGTCGTGAAGCTAGGAATGATCAAGAAGTGATCCTGAACTCCTACTTACATCAATCATAACACAGAAGTCGTATTCACTTCCCGGACTCCGCCGAAAAGAGACCATCACGGCTACACATGCGGTTGATGCGTTTTAATTAAGTCAAGTGTCAAGTTATCTACAACCGGACATTAAAAAATTCCCATCTGCCACATAACCGCAGGCATGGCTCTCAAAAGTTTATACCCTGCAGGGGTGTCCCAACTTAGCCCATCACAAGCTCTCACGGTCAGTGAAGGATATTCCTTCTCCCAGGAAGACCCGATCAGTCTGGAAATCCCGGTTTACAAGACATTTCGACAATGGTAAAACAAGACTAGCAAAGCTGCCCGATGTGTCGACAATCCTGATAGGAGTCGCACTTATCTCGTTCTCAGGACACACCGGATAAGCGAAGCGTACAGGTATCGAAGTAACCCAAGTTGCCAAGGGATGGTCCCACACGGTGCTCTAGTTTGGACCAACACTCCGAGGAGCATTGGCCCGGGGGGGGGGGGTAAATAAAGATGACCCTCAAGAGCGCGACTCCCAAGGGAAAAGGGCTATTTGAGGCAAATGGTAAAACCAAGGTTGGGCCTTGCTGGAGGAGTTTTATTCAAAGTGAACTGTCAAGGGGGTCCCACATATCACCCAACCGCGTAAGGAACACAAAATCAAGGAACATAACACCGGTATGATGGAAACTAGGGCGGCAAGAGTGGAACAAAACACCAGGCATAAGGCCGAGTCTTCCACCCTTTACCAAGTATATAGATGCATTAATTAAATAAGAGATATTGTGATATCCCAACATAACCATGTCCACCATGGAGCAATCTTCAACTTCACCTGCAACTAATAACACTATAAGAGGGGCTGAGCAAAGCGGTAACATAGCCAAACAACGGTTTTCTAGGAAAGGTGAAAAAGGTTAGAGGCTGACATGGCAATTTGGGAGGCTTGAAGAGCAAAAGATAGGTAGCGCAACATAGCGATAGAATGAAGCAACTAGCATAGCAATGATAGTAGTGAGATCCAAGGTGACGGTCATCTTGCCTGAAATCCCGCTAGGAAGAAGAACGAGTCCATGAAGAAGACGAACGGATGAAGCTGAACCAAGCGTAGACCAACGAATCCTCACAATCGCAACGAAACAGGAACTATCGAGAAGAAGCACACAACACGGTAAACACACCACACATACACATGACATGATGCTCGACCAAGCAGGATGCAAGACAAGACTACATGAAGCTACTCATGGCAAGAGATGATGCATATAAGGGGCAACACAACAAAACAAGTTTAAATGAGGCCCGAAACAACATATAACAATTCCGGTAAGTCCTCGTATGCAAATTTCGAAGTTGGTCCTGATCTGAATAAACATTATGTTCAAGTTGTTAAACATCAAGTTAAGATGCACCATGATGATCTACATGAAATTCTAGTCAAGTTACATATAAAGTTCAATTAATTTGGAGCTACAGCCTAGAAGATATGAGCAAAACAAGTTAACATGGCATTGATGCAAAATGCATCCAAACATCAAGCAAACACCTCAAAACAAGGATGAAACATGATAAGATGAATCTACACGCAAAACTATGCAAGTTTCATATAGAGCACACTCAAAACGGAGCAATGGTTCAACACACTATACATGTTTAAAGGACAAGGTGTCCAAAACAGCAACTAGGCATCTAGCAAGCATCAAAACAATATGGTACAACATCTCAACGTGAAAACAAAAGGCATGGACATGAAGTACGGGTAAATCATGACAAAACATGAACACTGAGCTATCTCCAGAAAACAATATGACATGCTCAAAAGGTCATGGCAAGGATGCAAATAATAACAGTTTCACACATAGCAGAAATAACATCAGGTTGCAATGTTTAGAGCTATCAAACATTATGTTACAGCAAGCTATCATGGCAAATGAAGGCGTGGCATGCTAATACTAAAGACAGAGGAGAAAACTCCTTTAGTGAACTTATTCCAAAGGTCAACAGAAAAGATGGAAGCATCCATGCAAACATGGCATATGATATAACCGAATCATACATGGCAAGAACAACGATAAGTAGGCATGTTAGTGAGCTTGTACCACTCACCACAGAGCAATACATGGCATGAAAAGGTGACCAACAGTAATAAGACATGTTTATGAAGCAAATAATGGCAAGATCATGTTCATAGGGTGCATGGATCACTAGCAAAGCTCATGGCCAAACTGAACTTAATGTTAACAGGCTGACAGCCACATTATTTAGCAACTTTGGGGCAAAATTACAACAAGCTGCAGCAGGCTATAAATGCAACCAAGGGCTTGAGTGGATATACCATGGCATTTATAACAAAACATCCTTAGTGAACATCTCCAGATGACGCATAGAATGACTTGTAGCAGCAGGTTTACATAGCATCATGATATAGCAGATTCAGCCTAGCAAAATAGTAACAGCAAGTAGCCCACTTAACAATTTTGATGCACTCACTAAAAGACTGAAAAAATACATGGATGGCACCACTGTAAATATGGCATTATGTAGCTCAAAACTCATGTAGACATCAAGCTCATAGGATGCACACACAAAAGGCAATGAAAAAGACAAAACAACAAGTTATAATAGTTTTAGCAGGTTAACATCATATGGCATTCTTTCAATGATTATTTGGGCATCAAGATGAACTCTAACAAGCATGGGACAATGGAACAAAATGAACAACATCTCACAATGAACATTTTGATATATTAAACTCACAAAATAGAGCTATCTGCAAGGAGAAATGATGCTATGAACATGGCATGAAAATGTTGCAGATCCGGGGACTTGGACGAATTTCACCTTGGGAAAAGTGGACGGAGACGTTCCGGGACGAAGAGATGGGACGGTGCGGGGGCACGTTTGGATGTATGCATTGGTGGATCTGGTCCACCTCCAAATCCGGCAAAGCTTCGGCAAGGTGGCGGCGAACTCCGGCGGAGGAGGCCGGAGCAGGCGCGCGAGGACGGGGGGCGCCGGGGACGGCTGGATCCGATCCGGCCCGACTGGATCCACGGCGGGGAGGCGGCGAACGACGCGCGGCAGGAGTTGCGGCGGCAGCGGGCGAGGTCGCCGGCGCGGGGCGGCACGCGAGCTTGCCAGCAACGGGCACACTGTAGGGCGGGGCGGCGCCGACGAGGAGGAACGCGGGTGGGCGCGGGGCGCGGACGGAGCTCCGGCGATGGGGCCGGGTGGGCTCATGGCGGCGGGGCTGGTGAAGTCTGGCAAGGTGCGGTCGCTGGGGACGGCGCGGTCGCCGGCCAAGGGCGGCACGACGGCGGACGGTCGGGCGGCGGAGGGCGCGGGCGAGCGGCCCGATCGGCGGCGCGCGGGCTCGCGCGGGCCCGTTTCGGGTGCCGCGGGCCGTGGCAGTAGGAGGCGTGACGGGGACAGGTGGCGGCTCGGGAGAGGCTGCAAGAGGAAGGGGAAAGGCTAGGGTTCATCCGCGAAATTTTGGGCGAGGTGCAAATATATAGGCAGAGGGAGCTAGGAGAGTCCAAATGGGGTGCGGTTTTCGCCCTGACGATCGAGATCGAACGACCGAGAGCATGGAGGGGGTTTGGATGGGTATTGGGCCACTTTGAAGGGGTGTTGGGCTGCACACAAAAGAGGCCATTGCGGTTACCCGGTTAACCGTTGGAGTATCAAACGGACTCCAAATGGCACGAAACTTGACAGGCGGTCTACCGGTGGTGTACCAAGGCCGGTTAGCAAATCATGGTCCATTCCGAGAAAGTTTAACACCCGCTCATGAAAAGAGGCAAAAGGGGGAACCGGAGGACATAGGAGTGTTGGATTGCAAAACGGACAATGGGAAAAATGCTCGGATGCATGAAACGAACACGTATGCAAAATGAGATGCACATGATGACATGGCAAAGTGCAACACGCAAGCAAATGACATGGGAACACCAACGAATACCTGGCAGACACCTGGCGCATCGGATCCGGGGCGTTACAACACTACTCCACTAACAAGAGATCTCGACCCGAGATCTTTGGACCGAGACAGAAGGGAAAAGGGATGAGGTGAAACAAGAACTCAAGATAAGAAGCAAAGAATCGGGACCACTCGTGAAGAAGAGAGGAACGCTGAGAATGACGAGAATCGAAAGCTCACGAAATCAGATAAACTATGAAACCACTCCGGTTAGAACGGGATAAGAAACGAATAAGACTGAAAGGATTTAGGCAGCACTCCGGCTGAAACATAGAGGAATTGAACACGAGCTTGAGAGGATGGAATGATACTTGATGAAGACATGACACAAAACCTCCGGAATGAATTGAAAGAGTTAAATGAAAAGAACGGAGAAGAAAATGACAACTTGTGCCAAGAATGAAACTGAAAGCATCTTTAGAAGGAAGGTTTAAACGGAGTTGTTGAGAAAATCAACAACGAAAGAATAAGCTTGTTGTGGCAAAACAACTCAAAACTTGAGGTGAAATTATACCACAACCAAAAGTCTGAATAGCTGAGCGGAACGAAGAGAATGCAAAACTCCACTTCAGAAGAATACGAAGAATTAATTGCACTTCAAGACGCGAGAAGAAAAGATACTTGAACTCCACCAACAAGAATCTTGATGAACTCTTGAAGAATGAATTAAATCATGAAAAACCACCATGAAGAACTCCAGTGAAAAAAGGATGATGAGATAGAAATGAAGGATGAAAGGATAAAGATTCAAGCCTTGCATTGATTTAGATAGAGGCTCTAATGACATAAACGAGAAAACTTGGAACTCCAGAAAGGAAAATGATGAAACACTTGGAACCAGAATTTATTATCAAGAACAAAATAGAATAAGATTTATTGTATGCTTATCCTTCATCAAATTAAATTGATGTCAAGCAGTGGATTTTGCATACTACTTATTCTTGTTGGAAAAGGATTGAGGGGTATATGGCGCAAAACTTGAAAAAGGTCTTCAATGAACCACCGGTAGGATTGGAAAAACAAATGAACTAATATGATGTCAAAGGAGAAGGAATCTGAAGGAACCACCGTAAGAATTCGAAAATGACTGATGAAAGAGAATGAATCACCGGGAAGAATTCAAAGGAAAATATGCACGAGGGGATTTAGATGCAAAAGAATGAAGAGATAACAAGCTGATTAAAGTATATTTGACAGGTGCACCAGCAAAATTGGATAACGATAGCTGGAATGTGAGGACGAAGAATTCTTCTGGAATGATGGCCTCTGGTGAAAAGAAATGGAAAAACAACTCCTGACATACTCCAGATGGTTAAGAAAAGAATATCTGACAAATGGAATAATTCACAAGGGTAACTTGATGCTAGAACCACAAAACTTCGAGAGAACAGACAAGATTTAGAGGAAAAACTCTTCTTAGGTCTTCAAATGACGACGAGAAACACCACCAAAGTTACCGAGATACTCCGGTAGAATGTAAAAGAGGAAGGGTTGAACCAAAGATGAAAAGAATTTGAAAGCGATCTTGGAGATGGCATCTGACTGATGAAATCCATTCTTACATCAAACTCGAAAAGAATTAGGAATGGCTCCGGAATAATTAGAAGAGTCAGGTAAGATCCTGGGAAAAGACTTGTGGGTTAGGGCCCATTGAAGAGAAAAACACCGTTGGAAACGGATGTTGAACAGATAGATGATGCACCGGAACAATAGATATATTTGAATGAGGTGACAACCTCAAATTAAATGGAACACAGACGAATCTCCTGAGTTGTCTTCCGAAATCCGGAATGATTGAATGGAGAGAGGCAAACGAGCAAGGAGAACACTTTAACCAAGGGAAAGAATACGATCAACACGAAAAACTTGAATTGAGTGCACCGGAAAAGAAAAAGAGATGAAGAATGTCAAATGAGACGAGAATTCACTGGTTGAGATAATTTACGAAGGACTGAAGAGGTTCCGCACGAATGAAATTGATGCTCGAAAGAGACTCAGGCTCCGGGAAGAAGAGGGTGGGAGGGAGGGAAAACAAAGGCACCTGGAAGGGAGAACCAATGAATATCTTGAAGAGAAAACACCGGTTGAAATCATTGAGGAAAGAGAGCAAAGACTTCACACGAGTAGGATGGATACTCGATTACAGGCTCCGGTTCCGAGAAGAAGAAGGGAGGGTGGGTGGGAAAAAACAAGGACAACTTCGGACAGGAAAACAACATTGATTGAAAAGAACTGAGGATTGATCACCCAAAGCCAAAGAGGGTCGAATCAGCTTGACGAGAAATGCGCCGGATAAAAGAGGATGGACAACAAACGAAAACTAACCGCGTGATCCTAAAGAAAAATTTGAAGGGGAAGAGGAGTAACTAAAAACACCTACATCCAGATTCCTCACCAGAGCGACGAAGGGGCTGAGGAGTAAAAGGAATTCCCACTCTCCGATATAACTAGACTACAAAAATAGTTTTCTTCTAGACTCGACAATGGCCAAACTACACGATCAATCAAGGGGGCTCCAATGGTTGGTCGAGGCTCTGATACCAATTTGTCACGCCCAAGATGCGACCCTATCCTAAAGGAACTCGAAGGTCCCACCAAGGATAGAAGCGCATCTTGAAGACGCTTTGGCAAGGTGGATATCATTACATCAAAATTACATAATGGATAGGGATACATACATAAGGCATATAATGCCACACGAATATAACATCATCTTACATAAGAGCACCATCCGACTACGGATGAAACACAAACAGAAACTCAAACGACATCCACCCTGCTAGCCCAGGCTGCCGACCTGGAACCTATCCCCTGATCGAAGAAGAAGCAGAAGAAGAACTCCTAAACAAGAAAACATCACTCTCGCGTCATGATCATCGCATAACCTGTACCTGCAACTGTTCTTGTAGTAATCTATGAGCCACGAGGACTCAGCAATCCCATTACCATGGGTATCAAGACTAATAAAGCTTAAAGGGTATGGAAAGGATAAGTGGTGAGGTTGCAGCAGCGGCTAAGCAAGTATGGTGGCTAACATACACAAATAAGAGCGAGAAGAGAAGCAAACGGATCGGTCGTGAAGCTAGCAATGATCAAGAAGTGATCCTGAACTCCTACTTACGTCAATCATAACACAGAAGCCGTGTTTACTTCCCGGACTCCGCCGAAAAGAGACCATCACGGCTACACACGCGGTTGATGCGTTTTAATTAAGTCAAGTGTCAAGTTATCTACAATCGGACATTAACAAATTCCCATCTACCACATAACCGTGGGCACGGCTCTCGAAAGTTTATACCCTGCAGGGGTGTCCCAAGTTAGCCCATCACAAGCTCTCACGGTCAACGAAGGATATTCCTTCTCCCAGGAAGACCCGATCAGTCTCAGAATCCCGGTTTACTAGACATTTCGACAATGGTAAAACAAGACTAGCAAAGTTGCCCGATGTGTCGACAATCCCGATAGGAGTCGCACGTATCTCGTTCTCAGGACACACCGGATAAGCGAAGCGTACATGTATCGAAGTAACCCAAGTTCCCAAGGGATGGTCCCGCACGGTGCTCTAGTTTGGACCAACACTCCGAGGAGCATTGGCCCAGAGGGGTAAATAAAGATGACCCTTGGGAGCGCGACTCCCAAGGGAAAAAGGCTAGTTGAGGCAAATGGTAAAACCAAGGTTGGGCCTTGCTGGAGGAGTTTTATTCAAAGCGAACTGTCAAGGGGGTCCCACAAATCACCCAACCGTGTAAGGAACGCAAAATCAAGGAACATAACACCGGTATGACGGAAACTAGGGCGGTAAGAGTGGAACAAAACACCAGGCATAAGGCCGAGTCTTCCACCCTTTACTAAGTATATAGATGCATTAATTAAATAAGAGATATTGTGATATACCAACATAACCATGTCCACCATGGAGCAATCTTCAACTTCACCTGCAACTAACAACGCTATAGGAGGGGCTGAGCAAAGCGGTAACATAGCCAAACAACGGTTTGCTAGGAAAGGTGAAAAAGGTTAGAGGCTAACATGGCAATTTGGGAGGCTTGAAGAGCAAAAGATAGGTAGCGCAGCATAGCGATAGGATGAAGCAACTAGCATAGCAATGATAGTAGTGAGATCCAAGGTGACGGTCATCTTGCCTGAAATCCTGCTAGGAAGAAGAACGAGTCCATGAAGAAGACGAACGGATGAAGCCGGACCAAGCGTAGACGAATGAATCCTCACGATCACAACTAAACAGGAACTATCGAGAAGAAGCACACAACACGGTAAACACACCACACATAAACATGACATGATTCTCAACCAAGTATGATGCAAGACAAGACTACATAAAGCTACTCATGGCAAGAGATGATGCATACAAGGGCAACACAACAAAGCAAGTTTAAATGAGGCCGGAAACAACATATAACAATTCTGGTAAGTCCTCATATACAAATTTTGAAGTTTGTCCTTATCTGAATAAACCTTATGTTCAAGTTGTTAAACAGCAAGTTAAGATGCACAAATGATCTACCGATCTAGTCAAGTTCATAAATTCATTATTCGAGCTACGGCCTAGAAGATATGAGCAAAACAAGTTAACATGGCATTGATGCAAAATGCATCCAAACATCAAGAAAACACCTCAAAACAAGGATGCAACATGATAAGATGAATCTACATGCAAAACTAAGCAAGTTTCATATAGAGCACACTCAAAACGGAGCAACGGTTCAACATACACTCTATAGAAGTTTAAAGGACAAGTTGTCCAAAACAACAACTAGGCATCTAGCAAGCATCAAAACAATATGGTACAACATCTCAACATGAAAACAAAAGGCATGAGCATGAAGTACATGTAAAGCATGACAAAACATGAACACTGAGCTATCTGCAGAAAACAATATAACATGATCAAATGGTCATGGCAAGGTTGCAAATAATAAGAGTTTGAGAATTAGCAGAAATAACATCAGGTTGCAATGTTTAGAGCTATCAAACATCATGTTATAGCAAGCTATCATGACAAATTAAGGCATGGCATGCTAATACTAAATACAAAGAACAAAACTCCCTTAGTGAACTTATTCCAAAGATCAACAGAAAAGATGGTAGCATCCATGCAAACATGGCAAATGATATAACCGATTCATACATGGCAGGAACAACGATAAGTAGGCATGTTGGTGAGCTTGTAGCACTCACCACAGAGAAATACATGGCATGAAAAGGTGACCAACAGTAGTAAGACATGTTTGTGAAGCTAAGCATGGCAAGAACAAGCTCATAGGGTGCATGGATCTCTAGCAAAGCTCATGGCAAAACCGAACTTAATGTTAACAAGCCGACAACAACATTATTTAGCAACTCTGGGGAAAGATTACAATAAGCTAAAGCAGGCTATAAATGCAACCAAGGGCATGAGTGGATAGATAATGGCATGTATAACAAAACATCCTGAGTGAACATCTCCAGATTATGCATGGAATGACTTGTAGCAGATTCAGCCTAGCAAAACAGTACCATCAAGTACCCTACTTAACAAGCTTGATGCACTCACTACAAGACTCACAAAAATACATGGATTGCACCACTGTAACGATGGCATGATGTATCTCAAAACTCATGTAGACATCAAGCTCATAGGATGCACACACAAAATGCAATGAAAAAGACAAAACATCAAGTTATAATAGTTTCAGCAGGTTAACATCATATGGCACTCTTGCAACGATGATTTGGGCATCACGATGAACTAAAACAAGCATGGCACAATGGAAAAAAATGAAGAGCATTTCACAATGAACATTTTTATATATTACACGCACAAAACGGAACTATATGCAAGGAGATATGTTGCTATGAACATGGCATGAAAATGTTGCAGATCCGGGGACCGACGAATTTCACCTCGCGAAAAGTGGACGGGGATGTTCCGGGATGGAGAGATCTGGGACGGTGCGGGGGCGCGTTTGGACGGATGCATTGGTGGACCTGGTCCACCTCCAGATCCGGCGAAGCTCCGGCGAGGTGGCGGCGAACTCCGGCAAGGAGGAGGCCGGAGTAGGCGCGCGAGGATGGAGGGGTGCCAGGGACGGCTAGATCCGGTCTGGCCCGACTGGATCCGCGGCGGGGAGGCAGTGAACGTTGCGCGGCCGGAGTTGTGGCTGCGGCGGGCGAGGTCGCCGGCGCGGGGCGGCGCGCGAGCTCGCCGATGAAGGGCACATTGCGGGGCGGGGCGGCACCGACGAGGAGGAACGCGAGCGGGGCGCGGGGCGCGGACGGAGCTCGGGTGGCGGGGCCGGGTGGACTCATGGCGGCGAGGCTGGTGAAGTCCGGCGAGGTGCGATCGCCGGGGACGGCGCGGTCGCCGGCGAAGGGCGGCACGGTGGCGGACAGTAGGGCGGCGGAGGGCGCGGGCGAGCGGCCCGGTCGGCGCCACGCGGGCTCGCGCGGGCCCGCTTCGGGCCCCTCGGGCCGCGGTGGTGGGAGGCACGACGGGGATAGGTGGCGGCTCGGGAGAGGCTGCGGCGTCCGGCGCGGGCAGACGCGTCCGGCTGCGGGAGGAAGGGGAAAGGCTAGGGTTCATCCGCGAAATTTCGGGGGAGGTGCAAATATATAGGCAGAGGGAGCTATGAGAGTCCAAATGGGGTGCGGTTTTCGCCCACACGATCATGATCGAACGACCAAGAGCATGGAGGGGGTTTGGATGGGTATTGGGCCACTTTGAAGGGGTGTTGGGCTGCACACAAAAAAGGCCTTTGCGGTTACCCGGTTAACCGTTGGAGTATCAAACGGACTCCAAATGGCACGAAACTTGACAGGTGGTCTACCGGTGGTGTACCAAGGCCACTTAGCTAATCACTGTCCATTCCGAGAAAGTTTTACACCCGCTCACGGAAAGAGGCAAAAGGGGGCGCTGGAGGACATAGGAGTGTCGGATTGCAAAACGGACAACGGGAAAAATGCTCGGATGCATGAAAGGAACACGTATGCAAAATGAGATGCACATGATGACATGGCAAAATGCAACACACAAGAAAATGATATGGCAACACCGATGAATAACTGGCAGACACCTGGCGCATCGGATCCAGGGCATTACATAGTGCGGCGGTTTTATTTTCGCCGTGGAGTGCTATGTCCGGATCACTAGCTAGGGTGATGATTCCATTGGGCCCAGGCATCTTGAGACTCATGTACCCATAATGGGGTATAGCTTGGAAGCTTGTGAATGCATCCCACCCTAAATGGGTGTGGTATCCACTACTGAACGGGGCCACTTGGAATATGATTTCTTCGGACCTATAATTCTCCGGCGTGCCGAATACCACATCCAGCATAATTTTTCCCGCGCATCGTGCCTCCCGACTAGGGATGATTCCTCTGAAGGTCATGCTGCTTTGCTCAATGCGGCTCTTATCTATTTCCATTTTGTTAAGAGTTTCCTCATAGATGAAGTTTAATCCGCTGCCGCCGTCCATGAGCACTTTAGTAAGCCGGAAGCCGTCCACAATTCGACTAAGGACAAAAGCGGCTGGTGCTCAGACTGTTTGGAATTGAGGTTCGTCGCTGGTGTTGACGGGTTATGGCCGTGTCGTTCCACGGATTTATTGCTGCAACGTGGCAGACTTCGGTGAGGTTGCGGAGTGCTCGCTTGCGCCTATTGTTTGAGGCGAAAGTCTCGAAGACTGTCAGTACTGTGTTTTTATTCTCCGTGGGATGGTGCTCTGCGGTATTGTTGATGAGGAGGTCCTCGCCGCTCTTGGCCACCTGCCGGAGTATCCTACATGCTCTAAGGTTGTGTGTTGGTGTGACGCCCAGTGTGCTGTGAACTTTGCATGGCTTGTTGAGCCATCCCTCTAGTAAGGTTCCACACCCTGTAAAGGGCTTTGGCTTCTTTGTAATTGGTTTGGGTGACTTGCGAGAGCGCACCCTTTTAGTTCGGACGAGGGATTTAGTAAGAGCCGGAGGATCCCAGAATTTTGTTTGGGTTTTCCAAGCGCTTTCCATCGCGCAGTACTTCTGTACTATGGCCGCAAAGTCGGCGAAGTGTGCTATGTCATGGTGACTTATGGCATTCAGAATTCCCTTGTCCGTGCAATTTTTGCGAAAGAATGACATTGCGTCTTCCTCGCGACAGTCCTTAACCTTGCTCATTACAAGGAGGAATCTGGCCCAGAAGTGATGTACTGTCTAATGTGGGAAATATCACTTGTGTCTGGGTGGGTGGGTATACTTAAGTCCAAAACTTGATCCGATCTGAGACCCAGGGGCAAAGGAGCTCCCGAGCTTGGCAGCTGGCCTCCGCGATGTTGCCCAATATTTGTGGCCCATTGCCCGATTCTAAGTTAGGAGCCTGGGCCATGTCCTCCCGTAGACGGGTATCCGGCTCGGAGAGCTTGGGAATCCGGACATAGTTCGTCCTCAAAATAGAGGAAGAATCGTTGTTTTGTTCCTCCACCACCGGTATCTGATGTGTGACCGGCGGAGAGTTAATCTCCCTTTGGTCGGGTTTAAGCCCGATCCGATCGAAGTCCGTAGCGACTCCTAGGGAGGCGATGCATTCCAAGAGCTTGTTCAGGGAGGAGAGCTCTATCGGATCCATCTGCTCGGTGAATTCTGAGCTGAAGTGGAGGTTGTTCTTGATGACCCGAGAAGTCTTCGTCGGTGTGGCGGCCGTACGGGAGACCATGACGAAGCCGCCCAGCCGGAGAGTCTGGTGAGAGAGTCCTGGATTAGGGGGTATCCGGACAGCCCGACTATAAACATTGTCCGGACTATTGGAGCATGAAGATACAAGACTCAAGACTCCGGCCCGTGTCCGGGTGGGACTCTCCTTTGCGTGGAAGACAAGCTTGGCGATCCGGATATTGTATTTCCTTCCTTGTAACCGACTCCGTGTAAACCCTAGCCCTCTCCGGTGTCTATATAAACCGGAGAGGTGGGTCCTTAGAAGGCCGATCACAATTACAATCATAATCATCATAGGCTAGCTTCTAGGGTTTAGCCTCTACGATCTCGTGGTAGATCTACTCTTGTACTACTCATATCGTCAATATTAATCAAGCAGGAAGTAGGGTTTTACCTCCATTGAGAGGGCCCGAACCTGGGTAAACATTGTGTCCCTTGCTTCCTGTTACCATCAGCCTAAGACGCACATATCGGGACACCCTACCCGAGATCCGCCTGTTTTGACACCGACATTGGTTCTTTCATTGAGAGTTCCTCTATGTCGTCGCTGCAAGGTCGATGGCTCCTTCAATCATCATCAGCGAGACGGTCCAGGGCGAGACTTTTCTCCCCGGATAGATCTTTCTGTTCAGCGGCTTCACACTGCGGGCTAATTCGCTTGGCCATTTGGAGCAGATCGACAGCTACGCCCCTGGCCACAAGGTCAAATTCGGAAACCTGAACTACACGGCGGACATTCGCGGGGACTTGATCTTTGACGGATTCGGGCCTGTGCCAGGAGCACCGGACAGTCACGATGAGCATGGCTTAGACCTGCTGTTGGACAATGCTCGCGATATCACCCGAGCAGTAGCCCCGGACCTAAATCCGAGCAGGCTGCATTGCCTAAGGATGGAGGGATGGACCCCGCCCCGCAGGCCGCACACTCATCGGCGGTAGAGCTGAACACCGGCCTCACTTCTAAGGAAGCCTGTGACTCCGGACCCCCAGACTCGTGTCCAGTCATAGGTTCCAGTCCGCGCGCTCCCGAGCCGGCCGAGCCTGGTCGGGCTCCGGTAATGGAGTTTACCGCTGCTGATATCTTCTTGCACTCGCCCTTCGGTGACATGATGAACTCATTAAAGTCTCTCTCTTTGTCAGGAGGCTCTTGGCCGAACTATGTCCGGCTCGAGTGCGAAGCAGGAGAGGAAAGAATTCGCTGCCCACCCACCACCCACTTCATTGCCATGGTCGATGATCTAACCAACGTGCTTGACTTCGACTCCGAAGGCATCCGCGGTATGGACGACAATGCAGGAGAAGATTGAGAACCTCTGGGGCGCTGGACTACTACCTCGTCACACAATATATACATGGTGGATACGCCCAAGGAGGACGACGGCGACAATCCAGAAGATAAAACCCTCGGGCAAAAGACAAAACAACGGCGCAGACGCCGCTAAAAGTCCAGCAACAGTAAAAATAGCGACAAGAGCGCCAGAAAGATCGACATACGAGTCAACTCCAAAGGCAATAACGACCACATGGACCCAGGGATGGAGCAGGATGAGCCAGGTCACGCCAAACCCAATTCGGAGTAGACGCCCGATCATAATGATCCCGAGGGACGAGTCCATCAAACCGCCCCAGGACAAGAACACAGTCCGGACGACGATGCATTCATCATCCTGGAAGAACGCGTGGAGCGAGATAACCTCCACAGAAGGCTGATGGCCATAGCAAGAAGTCTAAAGAAGCAGAAGCAACGGCTAAAAGCCGCACAGGAAACGCTCAATCACAGATGGAATAAAGTGCTAGACACTGAAGAAAGATACGGCGATGATCGCCATACAAAGAGCTATCCAAAACGCAAGCTATTGCCATAAGTCGACGACGAGGCCATTCCATCAAAGAATAACACGACCAGGAGGCCAGACGTACCACTTCATAACCACAACAACACGGACGATCTACGCGAGCACCTGGATAAGAAAGCCGGCGTGGCCAGGTCCATCTACGGATCTAAGGGACACACCCCGGCGAGGGACTATGGTCACCAAAATGATCGTACCAACCAAATACCAGTTCGGAATAAACACCGGACACAACAACAGCTGACGGCATGCCACAACATGTCCAGATATAGAGGGGCTGCTCACCCCCTGTGATTCACCGAAGAAGTACTGGACCATGAATTTCCACAAGGTTTTAAACCTGTGAACATAGAGGCATACGACGGAATGACAGACCCAGGGGTCTCGATTGAGAATTTTATCCTGCATATTCACATGGCTCGTGGAGATGATCTCCACGCCATCAAGTACCTTCCGCTCAAGTTGAAGGGACTAGCTCGACACTGGTTGAAGAGCCTCCCCGAAAATTCAATTGGGAGTTGGGAGGAACTCGAGGATGCTTTCAGGGCCAATTTTCAAGGGACTTATGTCCGGCCTCCGGATGCGGACGATTTAAGTTACATAATCTAACAGCCCGGAGAGTCCGCCTGCAAACTTTGGAACAGATTCCTCACTAAGAAGAATCAAATTGTCGATTGTCCGGACGCCGAAGAATTAGCAGCATTCAAACACAGCATCCGCGACGAGTGGCTCGCCAGACACCTCGGCCAAGAAAAGCCAAGGACAATGGCAGCCTTAACAAGCCTTATGACCCGCTTTTACACGGGTGAAGATAGCTGGTTGGCCCGTAAGGGCACCAGCGACCCAAGCACAATGGAAATAAGGGACGGAAATGGGAAGCCACGGCGTAATAAAAACAAACACCAGAACAAGGAAGAGAGCCCAGACAACACAACGGTCAATGCCGGATTCAGGGGCTCTCGACCTGATCAGCAAAAGAAGCCATTTAAACGCAGTAAAGAGGGACCGTCCGGTCTGAACAGAGTCCTGGACAAACTGTGCCAAATTCATGGCACCCCCGACAAACCTGCGAACCACACACACAGAGAGTGCTGGGTCTTCAAGCAGGCCGGCAAATTAAATGCCGAACACAAGGGAAGGGAAACCCCAAGTGAAGACGAGGATGAACCTCGCCAGCCGAACACTGGGGGACAGAAAAAATTCCTACCAGAGGTTAAAACAGTAAACATGATCCACGCGACTCACACATCCACGAGAAGGCACGAACACACGCTCAAAGACGCGTACGATATAGAGCCCATCGTTCCCAAACCTAACTACTAGATGGCATGTCCAATCAGCTTCGATCACACGGACTGCCTAACTAGTATTAGGCGCAGAGGATCAGAGGCCTTGGTGCTTGACCCAATAATCAACGGATACCATCTCACCCACGTCCTCATGGACGGCGGCAGCAGTCTCAATTTAATATATGAGGACACTATCCGCAGGATAGGGATAGACCCATCCAGAATTAGCCAAAGCAACACCACCTTTGAAGGGGTGATCCTAGGCGTTGAAGCCTATGGCAGGGGCTCCGTCGTACTAGAGGTAACATTCGGCTCCCCAGGCAACTCTAGAAGCGAAGAACTACTCTTCACTATTGCACCCTTCCAAAGTGGCTATCATGCATTGCTTAGAAGAACGGCCTTCGCCCGCTTGAACGCATTACCGCACTATGCCTACCTTACACTCAAGATACCCGGTCCACGTGGCGTCATACCGTTAACGGAACAATAGAGCGCTCTTCACGCGCAGAGGAACACGCGACGGCCCTAGCGGCCGGACTATAAGCAGCCTCCAATATCAGAATACATGACTGGTCATTAATACCACATACACGGTTAGACGAGTCCGGCAGCCCAGATAAAACTGAACCAAGGCACCGTATATGAAATCCCATAGAGGACACCGGGGGCTATAAATACTTAATATAGCCCCACACTTGGCTCAACCTTATTGGCAGGCCAACATCTTACACTTTTACTATCCACCGCATACTTACATTGTACTCTCCTACAGGAGTTTTCTTTTCTACCTACAACGTTCGCGTGATACCCTTCCAGGATATGGCACAACGGAGACAAAGGTGCAGACATGCAGCAGGGCCCCGCTCAAGAGGTTTACTTTTAGATTAAGCCCCTGTGTAAACCTTTTTCTATTGCCTCTTGTTGTTTAAACATCCCATGGGTTCCATACCAACAGAGGATACTGTCGTGATTGGCATCTCGCCACGACAGACTAATGCACATACCTGGAAATACAGGGTTTATAATGAATGGGGACTCTTCAGCCCATTTTCTGCTATAAAGTCCGAATACCTTCGGGAGTGTTCGGCATCACGAGTTCGGCCTTATATGCATCAGATCCGAATCATGTCTTTGGTCAAATGTTGGGTTTGCTCGGCTCCTGGGTTTGCCGCCTTATGTTCCGTTCTTATCGGCTAAGGCCGCCAAAGGAGAACTACTGCGATTGTGCCCTGGTTATTCCAGATGAGCACATCAGTAGAGAAAGCCGAAAACTGACTGTCATGATACAGCGTGAGACTGTTCAACCACTCGAACACTCACCGAAATCTTTAGGATTCCTCCGCATTAACGAAGGGCTATTTCCCGGCCATGTACATATGCGCCCGTATTCGGATGCACGCAAAAGTACTAGGGGCTACATAGTAGCCCCACTGTCAAACTCCTATGGCTAAGTGAAAGTGTTACAGCTATATAGTCTGCTTGCCTAGTTCGACATGCAATCACCTCCTTACTGGACCAAGACGTTGGAACAAGTGTGATTATGCATATTTTTCACGAACCCCCCCCCCCCCCGCATTGTATGTGTGGGGGCTGAAGCCAACGACTACTAACTTTCAGAATCACACATAGACATAAAAACGGCCGCACAGGAGGCACAAATAATACTTTCGGGAACAAAGTATAAATATAGCCCCATAATCAAAATAACATTGTTTTTACAATGATTCGCTTTTTCACTCGAACAATATATTCTTTGAGCACTGCGCACCTATTAAGCGGGCACCTTCTGTTACCTGCTCCAAGTAGTGCTCGACCGGATACTGGCCTCCCGCCGGATTCTGGGTCGCTACAATGGTGGCCTCCATATCTGTCCAATAGGCTTTAACGCGGGCAAGAGCCATTCGTGCACCCTCTATGCACGCCGACCTTCTCATGGCGTCGATCTGAGGCACGGCCCCAAGGAATTATTGCACCAAGGCAAAGTAATTGTCCAGCTTAGGCCCCTTCGGCCAAAGATGGTCTATTACAGACCGCATTGCATGCTCGAACAGCCTATGAAGCTCTGCCACACCAGCCATCTTCTCACTTAATGGCAGTGGGCGCACGGGAGCATTGAATTAAGACAAGAAAAGCTTATCCACTTCTTTATCACCTTGATCCTTGAAAAACTTGGCTGCATCAGCTGTACTCTTCCCCAAGTCCTCATACGCGTCTACAGGACTCTAGCATCCATCCAGGGGAGCATACTTCGGATCCAAAAACTTCGTCCGCATTAAGTAGGAGTCCCCAGCCGCAATTTTACCAGCATGTTGAAGCTCCTCCAGCACACCCCTGACCTCGGTCCACATCTCCTTGGTGGCATTACGTGCCTTGCTTAGGTCGGCCGAACTAACCTTATTCTCCTTTTTCAAGGAGTTCATACTAGTCGGCGGCATTTTTCAACTCTACAACCATTTCGGCTATCTTTTCCTCGCTCTGGCGATGAGCAACCTGTTCGGCTCTCAACTCTTCGGCCGCCTTTAGTGAAGCCGCATTGCTAACCCAAGCTTGTTCCTTGGCCTAGGCAATTTCCTCCCTCAGGGCTTCCACGGCAGCAGCACCATCTGCATTGCAAACACATTGCATTAATATTATGACCTTCTCATATTTTCCTATAGAACATAGTAAGGAAAGCAGAGCACATACTTTGTGACTCGTTCAGCCGCTCGTTCACCAGCGTGATATCGGCATCAATAGATTCGATCTGCCTCCTTAGCTCGGCAACTTCAACGGACCGGTCGGCTGCCAGACCCTTAGATACCTGCGCATAGGTACAGGGCAATCATTACTATATGATCCCCCGTTTTCCTCCTAGGGCGGGCAACCAGAGTCTCAGGGGCTACTATCCATATGGAGCACACCTAGCGCGTGCCTCACAGTCAAAAAATAGTGTATTTTTACTACATACCTCAAAGACTCTGAGCAGGCTCGTACATGCTTCATTCAAACCGCTTGTGGCGGATGAAATATTCTTGAGCACCATGCTCATTAATGAGCGGTGCTCCTACGAGAGCGCAACTCGCTCCAGAAGACTTGTTAGTATGTCCGGCCGGACATCGAACAGTGCCAGACCCTTATCGCCCCCCATGGGAGCCAAATGCTCCGGGCTCAGGGCAGGTGACGTATTAGCTTCCGGCTTTGGCAGATCCGGGCTCCTGCATGACGACACCTCGGTGTCGCCCGCTTCATGAGGCGGAGAGGTTGGCGGGGTCTCACTCTCCATCATCTTCGGAGGAAGATCCCCCGAAGACGAGCTTTGTTGAGAAAAGCTGCTAGCCAGACTGCAAAAGACGAATCCTGGTTATTGATCTCGGAGAAACGTAGTACCTTCGAATTAACGATTAACTTATGACTCGGTTGAGGGCTGGCCCGTTGGCGGGCATGACATGGTGAGGATGCCCATCGGGGCAGAGCCCCCCGGTGACACTTTCTTTCCCTGTTTGACAATCTCCGTCTCCAAGTCTTTGGAGGCGGCCCTTTTCTTCCCGCGCGGGGAGGTGGCCTCGGATTCCCCTCCCAGACTATCCTCCTTTGGGGAGGAAGCAATTCCCCCGGTCCGGATGCGCAGTGTGTGAAGTTCGGCTTCACTGTCCTTTCCTTCGTTTTTCCCTAAGGGCATTTTGCTGATCACCCGGCCAAGCATCTTGGCAACGGTTGGACCAGGCGAGCCTTCAGGAAGTGGCGCCGGACACCTGATCCTCTCTGCTTTGCTGAGCCATTCCTGGCCACGGAGGGTTTTCAGAATAATGACTATGACAAATAAAAACAAAGTGTCCGGTTTAAGGTTATTTGGGCATCTAGGCGATTGCAGCTTAGGCCCGCATCCTCGGTGGTGTTCGGACACTTTACTTGTGGTCCGAAGAATAATTTACACATCCCTTCGAGCCGAAGAAGTGCTTAATAGTCTACGGACCCTCTGGATTGAACTCCCATATCCGAAGAGGCCGGCGTTTGCACGGCAACATCCTTCGGATTAGCATTACTTGAATTATGCTGACAAGGTTAATGTCCTTCTCAAGAAGCTCCCAGATATGGCTTTGTAGTATCGGAACATCACCGGCGGGCCCCCAATTCCGCCCTATGTCGGTCCATGACGCCAATTATGGCGGAGGGCCCGAGCGGAACTCGGGGGCGGCCACCCACTTTGTGCCTCTCGGAGCCGTGACATAAAACCACCTCCGTTTCCATACATCGGATACTTCTGGGAAAGAACCCTCTGGCCATGGGGCATCGGCGTTCCTGCTTATTACAACACCTCTGCACTCCGCATGTCGCCCCTCGACCATCTTCGGCTTCACATTGAAGGTCTTGAGCCATAAGCCGAAGTGTGGAGTGACGTGGAGAAAAGCCTCGCACACAATGATGAACGGCGAGATATGGAGGATAGCATCCGGAGCTAGATCGTGAAAATCCAACCCGTAATAGAACATGAGCCCCCTCACAAAGGTATCAAGGGTGAGGCCCAAGCCGCGGAGGAAGTGAGGAACAAACACGATGCTCTCATTGGGCTCCGGTGTAGGGATGACCTGCCCTCGAGAAGGAAGCCTGTGCTGGATGTCGGCGGTCAGGTATCCGACCTCCCTAAGCCTGGCAATGTCCTCCTCTTGGATCGAGGAGGCCACCCACCGGCCTTGAGGGTTGGATCCGGACATATTGGAGGATCTGGGGTGTTGGAGCTTAGGTCTCGGGTGTTGGAACTCGAGGTGCGAGAAGGTGCAAGGCAGGTGGAAAAGAGGCATAGGCCTCGGCCCCTTCATAAAGGGGGTGAATATCAAGAGTCCTCAGCGTGACCTCTTGAGGGTTATCTAAAAACACACGGAGTCATACCAATGGTCGTCATGAGGTCACGCACGCCCATATTGATGCAAGATCCCGTAATGAGAGGAACACGATCTCTGCTTTGGCAAGACATGCCAATAAAACCGCCTCGCAATGTGAGTTGAGGTGGGGTGAGAAACGCCGGTTCGTGTTGAACCAGGCCACGATGCAAGGGCACGATGTACGAAGATTGCTAGCAAATCAGATTTATGCTATGTTCCCTACAATAGTATGTGAAGATCATCTCGCAGATCCGGACACTGTCTAAGTGTTTGATAATTACTTTGGAGTATTCGGAGATGGAACCCGCCTTGCAATGCCGAAGACAAGAATGCGCGCCCGACTCATCAGCATTGAAGCCTGGTTCAGGGGCTACTAAAGGAGTCCTGGATTAGGGGTTATCCGGACAGCCGGACTATATACATCGCCCGGACTATTGGAGCGTGAAGATACAAGACTCAAGACTCTGGCCCGTGTCCAGATGGGACTCTCCTTTGCGTGGAAAATAAGCTTGGCGATCCGGATATTGTATTTCCTTCCTTGTAAATGACTTAGTGTAAACCATAGCCCTCTCCGGTGTCTATATAAACCGGAGAGGTTGGTCCTTAGAAGGCCGATCACAATTACAATCATAATCATCATAGGGTAGCTTCTAGAGTTTAGCCTCTACGATATCGTGGTAGATCTACTCTTGTACTACTCATATCGTCAATATTAATCAAGCAGGAAGTAGGGTTTTACCTCCATCGAGAGGGCCCGAACCTGGGTAAACATTGTGTCCCTTGATTCCTGTTACCATCAGCCTAAGACGCATAGATCGGGACCCCCTACCCGAGATCCGCCGGTTTTGACACCAACATCTGGCCTACAGCCAGGGTTCCTCCAGAGGTGACGTTATCCTTGACAACAAGGCGAGCCATCAAGCCTTATCGGGACGACACCGTGGAACTCTCAATGAAAGCACCAATGTCAGTGTCAAAACCGGCGGATCTCGGGTAGGGGGTCCCGAACTGTGCGTCTAAGGCTAATGGTAATAGGAGGCGGGGGACACGATGTTTACCCAGGTTCGGGCCCTCTCGATGGAGGTAATACCCTACTTCCTGCTTGATTGATCTTGATGATATGAGTATTACAAGAGTTGATCTACCACGAGATCGTAGAGGCTAAACCCTAGAAGCTAGCCTATGATTATGATCGTTCTTGTCCTACGGACTAAACCCTCCAGTTTATATAGACATCGGGGGGGCTAGGGTTACATAGAGTCGGTTACAGAGAAGGAGATCTACATATCCGAATTGCCAAGCTTGCCTTCCATGCAAAGGAGAGTCCCATCCGGACACGGGACGAAGTCTTCAATCTTGTATCTTCATAGTCCAACAGTCCGGCCAAAGTATATAGTCCGGCTGTCCGAGGACCCCTTAATCCCGGACTCCCTCAGCGACCGCTCCACCTCATGAGCAATGCAAGTCACAGGTTAGCCTGTCCATTTAATGTGCCCTATCAGCCTGCAGAGTTAGGTATGATAGCACTATTTGCCATCTAATCAGTATGCATAGACTGATTTGCCACTGTGGTAACCCCTTGATCTATAAAAGGAGACCCATGGCAAACGTAAAAGGGGTTCGCTCAGTTCGGTCCACGTGGTTGCCATGCTCAGGCCCTCACGTACCCAAACGAACGTAGCCACTTCGCCTGAGGCAACCCTGCTGGGCAAAGTGCACTACACCCACCACCACCTTTTCCACCATCAATCCGTCAAAGCAGGAGTAGGGTTTTATGCCTCACGGCGGCCCGAACCTGGGTAAAATTGCATGTGTGATCCCCGGCGCTTTGCGTGACGCTTCTACGGTATTTGTGCAACGTGCCCATCCCCCCACCGAACCAAAAGGGGCTCGCAGCCCCATAGGTGGCCGTGGTTTCCCGCGACAACGTCACCCCCAAATGTCTATCTCCCTAGTTATGTGGTTCTCGCACACTCATCTCACACACCACCCCCACAGCAAACAAGCAGACTTTGTCTCCTGGTGCACCAGTCTCCTCTCTCTATCTCTCACACATGCGGACCCGCCATAGTTCCTTCCCTATATACATATATGTCGTGACTCTTTCCATAGCTCCCTAATGTATCATCTTTCTCAATCTCGCACGTTGTTCTTTACACCATCTATTCTAGATCTCTCATGAAGTCCCTCTCACACACACGATGACTCGCTTCCCTTGCGTCTCCATACATAGGCCACTTTTGAACAACATCAACGTTGTCTCCCTATATATACGCCACTTCTGCACACAAATGACCCCTCTCTCTCCCCCTCTCTTTCTCTCTCTCTCTCCCTCGCTAGCTCTCTCTCTCTATCTCTCCCTATCTCTCTCTCTCTCTCTCTCTCTCTCTCTAGCTCTCACACACTTCTCCCACACACACTCGATGTCTCTTCCAAATAGTCTACTCCTCGCCTACACCCATGCTATCCCTCTACTACACATGCCTTTGTCTCTCTTTGACACAAATGTCACACCATTCCCCCTTCCCTATACTAGGTTTACATCATTAGTGGTCTCTCTTCTCCAAATACACACACTCCCTCTCTCTCACAACATGCGTGCACAAACACACACATGCACGCACAAACATCCATCTATCTGGATCCTTCTTTTAAGACACACACCCTTGCATATTCTCCCAACTCTAGGTATGTATATATCCACCCCTCTCTCTAGCTCAGATGCACACCAAAATTCTCCATCTCTCTAACTCACACATCTCTCCCCATATACGCATGTGTATCTCACATACTCACTCTCTGATTATGTCTATGTGTCTCCATGTTACACAACACAAAGCCCCATGCACATGTCTCTCTCTATCCTCCATGCAGAGACACAAAGAATCTCTTATCATTACCTCAGTCTCTACACATATCACACACGCATGCTATCTCTCTCTCTCTCTCGCACATGCACTCAACAAAGGATTTCCTATGAATAACTTACCGTCTATTCATCAATAGTCGTGGAAGTACGGCAAATACGAGACATGAAAAAGAATAAATCTAAACATGCGTAGACCACCTAGTATGACTACTAGGACTAGAGGAAGCCGAAAGCGCGCCGTCACCTCCTCCTTATCGGCAACAGGAAAACCTTTTGTTTTACACAGTCGAGAAGTTATCGTGCTAAGGCCCACATGCTCAGCCGTTGAATAGAATGTAGATCGAAATTTATGGAAACAAGTATCAATAATACGTTTGTATCTCCATACATATAACTCTTTTCTTATAAAAAACTGAGTTGGTGATGATGGTACGCCTGCCATCTTGCAATATAGACCGTCCGATCTATATCTTACGGATAGAAATTAAACTAAAAGATACCCACACCTCTCTCAACATTTGCAGACAAGGCATTCCCTCATTCATCCTTATCTCTCAAAACCTCATTGTTGAGCAATTAAAAAAGCAATCCTCTGGAACAAACTAGCATGGTGGTCGCTGCCGGCGTCGTCCATCCCCATGCCTTTGCTCAGCCCGACCACCAACCACCACCACGCCCCACTCCTCCTCACCTTATCCCTCCTCTTTCTAGAGATATCATTAGTTTTCTCGAGATACTTTCACAATAGTTGTTTTTATGAAAAATGCATCTTGATGTTCCGTGCAATGCACAGACATCTTGCTAGTAATCCTACAGAAGACTTAGTTGGTGATGATAGTGTGTCTGCCATCCGTCATTTCTGACCATTAGATCTACATCTAACTACTGTGAGGTAAGTTGTTGTCTTTTCCCAACAACATCCCACTTCTCTACCAATTTGCAGAAAAACCCTTAATTAGTATCTTAGAACCAACCACATCGCTCCCTCACCTCACCAAAGCAGCCCAAGGAATATATTCTGATTGAAACATAATATATCTCTAGTGATATATGTATATCAAAATTAGACTATTTTTTATCAAGTTTGTGAATAAGTATTATTCTAATTGTGATCTGTTGCAACGCACATGAACATTGCTAGTATTTCGAACCATGCAAAAAATACCCATTATTTCCATAGTTTTGAGTTTTCCATCAATATATTAGTCACTCATGGTTGATATTTAGTTTGAATTACGTACACATAGGCACTATGTAACTAGCCATGCTTATTGGCTTCCAAAGCGGAACTTCTACTCCTACTTACAGTATGTAGAGTATTTAACAAAAACTACCACTTTCAACCAGCCCTAGGAAGAAATTATTGTACAAAAAATAGCAAAAACATACCCAAAAATTCTTAATTCGCGCCAAAAAAACTAGTACCTAGTGTCGATTAGGCTTGTTTAAACCTGTCTATGATAGGTTGGCCCACACATCTGTGCTGACGAGGCAGCTTCAACCAACACATTTTGTTTGACCGTTGA
Source organism: Triticum aestivum (assembly GCF_018294505.1). Taxonomy (NCBI): domain Eukaryota; kingdom Viridiplantae; phylum Streptophyta; class Magnoliopsida; order Poales; family Poaceae; genus Triticum; species Triticum aestivum. Next base: position 254,610,111 of record NC_057804.1, on the reverse strand, counting down.
CATGAGGGACCCACATCTGACCTTATCTCCTATTCTTCCTCCTCCAATCATTATTTTTCCTGAACATTACTTCAAAAAGTACTGATGCATGTTCGTCGGTGGCGCCGGTGATGAGCGAGTTGGTTGCCGCTCCGTTGGACGGTCCAGACGCCGCGCTGGCCTCCACACGGGTTGGCTGGCTGGCCCGAGCGTGACTCACATGCGAGCAAGCCGCCACACTGGCCTTCGCTCGAGCCAGATGGCTGGCCTTAGTGCGGCGCGCGCGAGGAAGCCACCGCAGTGACGTGCCAACCTAGCTAGCAAACCTTGCAGACAAGCAGCTGGATGCATCCAGCAGGGTGTGTGCTATCTTGGCTAGCTAGCGGTCACGAGCGCCGGATGGAGCTGGCATCTGGGATGCCGCAAGATGGGCTCCGCACCGCCAGCGGTTTTGACCTCGCCTTCTGCCAGCGGCGGTAGTTGCGTCCCATGACAGAGGATGACTAAGTGTGGACGGGCCAGAGGTAGGAGGTCACTTGGGGATTTTTGGCCAAACTGACATGAAGGTCCCACAAGTCATAACACCTAGCTTGCCGGTCGAGTAGAAGGCGTTGACTTAAGGGGCAACGTAGGTTGAAACATGCCTATAACGACACTTTGTAGAGTAGTCATTTCTTGGTTGGGCTGGTTGGTAAGTGGTAGTAGTAGTTTCTTGGCATTATTAGTGGTTTCTTGTAAGGAACAATGTACTAGCGACAAAAGGTGATTCTAGGTTGCGTTGTACTCCAATGAGTACTACTAGTGGTCGCAGGAGTTTAAAGCTAGTTTTGTGGGTTCAATCCCGGCCGAATGCACAGCGGCCTTTTTTTAAATAGGAACCTCGCTGCGAGCCAATATTGTACACTGGTAGTTTGACTTTTGAAGTCAAATGGACGTATCACACCTCAATCTGGGTGCACTGGATAGCCTAGCCATGTGAATGGGTTTTCCCTCCCATCATGTCGTGGCTCGCGTACTAGAGTAGTACTCCTATATACTCGTCTGTGTGCTCGCCTTATCCGCACCTCGCTTGCAGCTTCCTCATCAACTAGCATATTTAAACTAGCGCCTTCCAATTAAGCTCGAAGAGCCGACAAAGCCTGGCGCGGCATTGGAAAGTATGCAATATGGCTCTGTATGTAAAAGTGATAGTACTCTACTAGTCTGTAGCTTGTGGTGTTGCACGCTTGGACTTCACACCATTATTGGCTCTATAAAAGAAATTCCTCTTGATGTGATTTTATTTTGTTTTGAAACAGAGGCAAAAGGTTTGCCTCATCTCATTCATAAAGAAGGAACAACTAACAAAGTTCTACGATATCCATTACACCTCCACAAATGGAAGCGAAAAGCCTAGTCTCGCTGTATCAATGAACTCAAATGTTCTGCCCCTGCAGTAACCGTCTCTGATAAACAGGCTGCTAGTGTGTGCGTGAGGGGAGCGGCTGAGTAGGCCAGCTACGTGCTTGAATAGAGCACAGAGAGTATGCACTATGCAGGTGTACTTTCCCTGCATTGGTAGTACATCGATGGTTCTAGAGAATAGTAGTACCCTCCACTTGCAACTTAGCTCCTTGGCCTTGAGATTCAAGAGTTGAAAACTAGTACACTATAGAAGTACAGTACATCGCATTACTAGTTGAGAAAGTAGTAGTACTACTACTACATTATATGTACATAGTAAATAATAGCCTCACCATCACGGGGCACGAGGCACTACCACTATGCGTGCCCGCATACGAGGCCCTGCGGTTAAGCTCTTATCTCCTCCTCGCTAGTTCCCCTCCCCCGAAGTGACCAAGGCAGTTCGTTGCTGTTCCCATGGATTCGCCAGGCAGTTCTCCTCCTCGTCGGGGCTGGGAGACCTTGGACAATGATCCTCTGGGAGAAATCGCACGTCACTCTGACGTCCTCACCGCCGCAAGACTTGGTGCTTCCTGCACCAACTTTTCTAAGACGGTGCTTAAACATGCTTGGGAAAAGGCCATGCTTGTTAGTCTTCCATGAATCCTCAAGGAGAAGGTTATTCTATGGGATAATCCTTCGAACAGTCCACCTCTCCCTAGCCATGGTTGCATGTTGACTCTGCTAGAGTTACTGACATTGAGAGGTAGTCAGATTTTGTCCGATGAGTAGGTTAGTCATGGAGTTTGATCATGCAGTACTTAGTTATTCCATCTCGTCATTTCTCCGCTGCCCACTGTCTCATATATAGGTTTGGGTTGGTGCCAATGAAGATTGTCTTGCATACCTCTAGCCGTATACCACCATCATTTTGCACAACATCCACAACAGTGCGGCTGTCCCCGTAGACCCCTTCTCCACCATTGGGATCGGCCTTCCGGACTGGCCGGGTTTGAATACGTATGATGATGCCTACATGAGATTGAAGAAGATAGGAATTGTGGAGCGGCTGACAAAGTGACGCGGCTACAATGATTACTATCTCATCACGGTGTTCCACTTAAGGATTTTCATCAATACAATAGGTAGTAATGGCAGAGGCTGGCACATATTGGCCACTGCCGATTTGTACACCTACACATTCGAAGACGCCGTGCGCCATGTAGGTTGCATCTTCGCGGTGACAAGCGGAATGCACAAACCATCATTTGCTTCCCTAACGGTACTCCATTATTTTGGAGGGACCAGTCATCCCCCGATCAAAATAAGATCGCCAATCCTGGATGTGCATTTGCAACCGTGATTCGGTCTAACCTGGAACCTTGTAGCTGACTTTGGCATAGTGGGATCAACTATCTTAGAAGTCGTTACCCATGGTACCACTGATGTGCAACATGGTCACACGATCTACCACGATCGGACCGTCACCATCTACCTAGGTATTCCATTTCCTCATTGATGTGTGTTTGAGTAGTAGAGTAGTACTTGTTAGTTATTTTCTTTTCTTGACTGGGACATGTTTAATGTACTAGTAGTACAATTTAGTATTATATTTTTAACCTGCTCGCCTTCTCTTTCATTGTTGTACTACTTACTGGTACTAGTAGGAGTACTTTTTACCTTGGAGGACGCGTATAGCTAACTAGGCCCTTGAAGACTTGAACCCACTAGCTCCCATCATTTTTGTTTTTCCATGTCTTACTATCTAATCCATGTAGCCAAGAGTGGCTATATATAAAAAGCCCGTAATTTTACTTCCTCAATACCGGAGCAGTACCATTTCTACACAGTATTACTGACCGCCATATTTGAGCACAACATTATTATGCATGGACCTTGACTATGTACGTCACCATGTGTCCAGATCTGAGATGCCACGTGTACCAGATGAACGACGTCGAGTTCGACCCCCGTGGTGCTCTGTGGGTGCGGAGGAGCACTCTTGGAGAGTACTCGCTTTTTATTGGGGACATATACCCCATTGTGAAGCGGATGCCACCTTCCGTGCACGACACCGGATGCTTGCCGTTCATGAAGCATGGTTGTGTCTTCAGTGCGCACCGCCAGATGAATGACATGCTGGGACACGCTATCCCTGATTTATGCCGCTTTAGCTTGGATGAGTCTCCATCGTGTGGAACCGCACTAGAAAGCTGCGACAATGATTCCCATTGCCCGCCGCTATGGATCATGCCATCCAGGAAGAACACCTGGGAGTCTGGGATTGGAACCTGGAGCAGGACATGGAGCCCATCTATAACGTGTAAGTGGAGTATGGTAAATTGTGAATGGCAGCGCTGTGAATATATGTAGACTAGTCGTGCACAAATTTATCACATGAAGTGGAGATGAACTTGTGTGGCATACTAGAATTTGTCCTTTAGAATTTATTACTAGTAAGTGTATTATGTGTACGTGCAACTTGTGTGGTTGTTGCACGGGATCCAACATGCTATCTGAGAAAAAAAGGTGGCACAACTTTGGGTATAGGTGACGTGGCGGATCATACAGTAGCATCGTTCGCTATAGTTGTAGTACTCCTACTAGGACTACAACTCCTATAAAACTTTGCGCTTGGCTCTTTGCCTCTTCGGGAGGTTCAACAGTTCGTACTCATGTGAACCTTGCACTTGGCTCTTCACCTCTTCGGAAGGTCCAACAATGATGAGACTACAGTACAATATGCTTCTGGCAATCTCACACCGAATGAACTATTGCACGTCCACCACGAGGGCGAGGGCGAGGGAGAGGGAGCTGTAGTCAAAAACCTCTCATCGTCCCATGAGCCACCGTGCGCGTGGGCGAGGGAGAGGGCATAGGCTTACATAGTAAGCAAGCTTCTCCTTGTCCTGTGAGCCACCGCGTGTGGGTGACGAAGAGGGCGTTGTAAGCAAGCTTCTCCTTGTTCGACGAGTTGAAGGGACACATCAAAGCAGTATTAGTCCATAATGCATCCTTTCCATTTAATATGGCTTAATTTGAAACAAGAAAAATAGATTGGTTGTCAATGTATGTAAGAATACGCTCATTACGGTCACTATATAGTTTTGCGGTGATTATACGGTCACTAGCTCACTGTAGAGCACTGTATTGCAGCCTACTAACCGGCCACATAGTCGACGTGGCACTTTGTTGACTGGTTAAATTGACTCTTGGTTTTTGGGTCCCATCTATCAGTTGGTAGAGCAAAGAAATCAGTTAACAAAACTTTATTGAGGCGCGACAGGAGTCGAACCCTTGCACGCGAACCACCCTGGCTGTGTATGTGAGTGCATGCATGTGTACTCCCTCGGTCTTCCAACAAAGAGTGTACATCTACACTTACAATCACTTAGGTTTTAATCTAATCGATATTCATTGACTAATGCACCAACTTGTGCTCTAGCTATATGCAACATGTCTATCCTTAATTATAGCATGCGACAACCTTCATTTAATCTTCTTCTCTCAATGGTCGCATGCACACATAAGTCTGCTACTTTTGGGCGTTAATTATGCCATGAAGTTTCGCTTCCTCATGGTAAATGTATAAATCTCTATATGTTGTACAATCTTTCACGGACGAAGGGAGTAGGTTGAGCACTTCAGCATGAGCGTGTGTGTTGCGTCGTGTGCTATGTGCCGCATGGGTGCGTGAGTGTTGTGTGCGTGCATGTGTACATGTGAGTGTTCCATGTTGCATGCATGCATGCGGCTTTTACTCCCTCCCATTGACATGTTCATATTTCAAGCTTCATTAAAATGTTGCATGCAAGAATTAAGAGAAAACTCACGAATGCATGTAAAAGTTCTGGTCATTTGTTCCTCACGTATGCATTCCAATTAATACATTCGTAAACACAATTTTCTTGAGGAAAACGAGCCTGTTATTGAGTACTTTCGGAACAAATATCTTCGGGCACGCATCATTTACTACTACCTTGGTTGATAAATTTTTTATTGACCTGTATATAAACCTCCGTCCTGGTTTAATGGTCCCCTTCGTAACTAGTATAAAATTTTGACCATAAGTTTAACTAACAAAGTGTCAATGCATGTCATAAAAATAATACCATTAAAAACTATGTTCAAATACGAATCCAGTGATATGATTTTTGTGAAATGCATTAACATTTTATTAGTTAAATAGATGGTCAAAATTTGACACAAAATACTACCAGTACTCCTACATTATTGGCGCCAGGTGCCTTGGCCAATGTTTCATCTTGTTGGACATGATGAGAGTAGAGGCATAGGGATACTGTAGATAGGAAGTCTTGGCGATCCATTATTCCCCATCTCGGTTAGAGAGAACTATTCAACTGGTCTTCACAGTGAAGTGAAAATACACACTGCAGCAGATGGGACGCTTAATGAATAAGTTGAATCAGCCTTACCCAGTACTGCCATCATGCTTGCAAGTGGAGCACGCTTCCGCAAATATGCCTATGCACCTCTCTCTTCCATTAACTGGCATATGGCCGCTCTTGAGGTAGACTCACATGTCACCAGCTTAACTATTTACACTCCCAAGGACGGTATATCCTGGTAGTAGTACTAGTAGAATTGAGATATAATGCACTTTCTTCCCCGTCTTTCCCTCTTCTTCCTCATTGTCGGATTTCGGGCTCCGCAGACCCAAGAACGGTTTGAACTCAGGGGCATGTGCTGAGAACTCAACCTCTCTAGCCGATCGACTCGCTTCTCTCATGACCTAGCTCGATGAACGGGAAGGAAATGGACACGTCAGTTTACCCAAGTCCGGCCACCTTGCGGCGTACAACTGTACTCATGCTTTGTGGTGGATTAGCATCGTGGGGGTTGAGGATGAACTAGTACAAGGGGAAGAACAGCCTCAGGAGGCTTGTTCTTGTGATGAGCTCTAGAGATTCAGTCTCCAATCCCTTCTATGGTAGTGGCTAGGCTATATTTATACTGGCCTCGGTCCCCTTGCCCCAAAACTTAGGCGGGAAGGGATCCCACAGTGGACAATTTCGAAAGGCGACAAGTAGTACATCTTATCCTGTTGCGGGAAACCACGACCACCTATTGGACCAGGACGACCCCTTGCTGGTTCGGCAGGGGGAGTCGCGTTGCACAAAGAGCAGACCAACATGGGGCAGTGCGGCAGAGATCACACAGGAAATTTTACACAGGTTCGGGCCGCCGCAAGGTGTAAAACTCTAGTCCTGCTTTGGTGGATTGAAGGTGGAAATGTAGTGGTGGTGCACAGTACACTTGCCTAACAAGGGCTGCCTCAGGGCGGCAACGACTACACACGTACAGGGGTGTGGGTGATCTAACAATCCAACCTCTCAAACTATTGCCATGGGCCTCCTTTTATAGGCTAAGGTGTCACCATAGTACCGAATTAGTCATTAGACACTGATAAGATAGGAAATAGTACTATCATAACTAACTCTGCAGGATCACAGTGCACATTTAATTTGCCGCTTAGTGTCATGTCGTTGGTTGCCCGGCAAGGCTTGCCGGGCTATCTCGCCAGCTCCACACCTGCTCGCCTAACACGTCATAGTACGGGTGTCGTCTGTGGGTTCTCTTGGTAGAAAGTGGCTGCCATGTGGTGATTGGCTGCCACTTAATCACCCCACGGCTTGACACCGGACTGATCGTCAACGTGAGTTATGGTGGGGTGATCGGAGAGGCGGCCTGGTCTCCACAGGTCCTGGCAAGCCCTGCCGGGACGCCTTGGTCAACTTCTTCTGGGGGTGGCCTTGCCCCTTGCCGGGCTTGCCTGCCCGGCAAGGGAGGCCTCTCTCTTGATGACATCTTGTTCTTCTGGACTGGTCTTGGTCCCTCTGATCTTCTTGTTGATGCTTCGAATCTCTTGGTCTCTTGTTCTTCTTGGTTCAATCTTGGCTAGTCCGTGCACGAGTCAGGGGAAAATATGTACCCCTATATATTTCCCCCGACATGAGCCCCCGGGCCTGAGCCATATGTGTTAGTAGGCACGTTGGGCCAGGCCCCAAACCGTGCGCGGAAACATGGCAGGAGAGGGCCGTGCATGCCGGTTCGCCATGATGACCGGTCAATCCAACGTCCACTATGCGTGATTACTGCACATTGTGGGGTCGTGGGACTATAGTAGTTAAGGTGAAATATTAACTTTCTAAAGCGTCGCGCCCTTGTTCTGCGTTTCCCCCTTAAGAGCAGGAAAAAGTGGAGCGGCGCGATTCATTTGTCTTTTGCTCTGCTTCCTCAACTTCTTCCTCCACAAGCCAAGAAAAAGTTCCCTCTCTCCCTCTTCCACCGTCATCCTCCCCATCGATACTTTCTGCGTCTCCGCCGCCGGAATGGGGAAGAAACCCATGGATAAGAAGAAGCAGACGGCTGCGGCGAAGGAGGCCGCCACCGAGGGAAGCAAGAAAGGGGTGGAACTGAGTAGGAGGCGGAGCGAAGATGTCGTCTTCACCCAGTCAAACTTGTGCGGCCCAGTCCTTCAGGCAAGGTATGGGTATTTGTGGGGGAGGCCTATAGGCGTTTTGGATACGGGGGTACCCAGACTTACCTGCCTCCGGCCCACTGCATGGTCCATCAATGGCCTGGTACGGCCCAGCTTCAACATCAACGACTCAACACCCTTGCGAGGTGGATGGCGCCAAGACCTCCAAGGGGACTGGCCTCATCAGGATGGCTCCCGAGGGGCGGGGACTTCTATGCAGGATGCACCTCACAAGGCTCAGCTGACGTGAGCCATGACGACGAAGGCTAGGCTGGCGCCAGCGGGCGCAGTGTACCAGTTTCTTCTCCTGTGCAAAGGAGGAAAGCAGCAGGCACGGAGTCCCGAGAATCAACCAAAGGTTTCCATTCTAGTGCAACAACACCAAGACTGCCAGGACAGCAAGACGGAGGTCATCGACGAGCCCACCGCAGCGTCACGACGAGAGGATTTTTGCAGGCGAAGATCACTTTAGTCAGGATAGGATGTACTTCCTGCACCCCTTTAAATCCGGCCGTTGTGGGATCCCTTCCCGCCAACATTTGGGAAGAGGACAAAGGCCACTATAAATAGGACCTGGCCACCACCATAGAGGGGGATCGGATCCATTCTCACCCAACCAACTCACCAGCTCTCCCGAGCTCAAGAACACCTCACCTCCTGAGGCTAGTTCAACCACTGTACTAGTTCATATTCAGCCCCTCGAGGCAATCCACCAAAACGCTGGAGTAGGGTATTACAGCGCATGGTGGCCCGAACCAGGATAAACTGCTGTGTCTCTCTGTCCCTTTGAGCTCGACACGCTAGGCTTTGAGGATTGCAAGTAGGCAGGCTGGGTAGGTTGAGAAATCTGCACGCACCCCAGAGTTCGAACCTATCAAGGGTTTGCGGAACCCGAAACCCGACATTTGGCGCACCAGGTAGGGGTGCATCGGAGATCCTCTGCTCCGCCGCCGCATCACGCCGCGGGCTTCGCTGGCGGGCGCTCCTTTGTCGACTCGGCCGTCGCGCTCCTTTGAGGGTGCCGAGGGGCTCCGCGCTTTCACCCCTCCTTGTGATAGGTGGAGTGGCCACCTAAGTTCAAGCCAGAGATGCCGCCATGCTACGACGGCGTGGCGGGCCCGACCGACTTCCTCTAGGCGTACGAGGAGGTAGTTTGGGAGGCCGGCGGAGATGACAAGGTGAAGGCCAAATGGCTCCCCATGGCCCTCGTAGGCGCACCATGCGCCTGGTTGCTCAACCTACCGGAGTCCTCTATGGCCTCCTGGGAGGAGTTGCGTGGCCTCTTCATCGCACACTTCACGGCGCCGGCGCCTCCCATCGCACCACCCTTTGACTGGCACATCAAGCAGTTCCACCGCCAAGTGAGCACCGCCCAGGTGAGCTCGGGGGATCCTCCGGGCTGGGCGGCGCCTAAGGCCAACCTCTCCTTCGGCCCAGAAGATCATCCAGCGACCATGGTGGAAGTGGGTGCGCTCCTGATGCTCTGCACCCCCACCATCTGCAATGTGCTGGTCACCAAGACCCTCATCGATGGCGGTGCCGGCCTCAACATGCTCTTTGCGAAGGCATTCGGCCTGCTTCACGTGCCCCCCGACTAGCTCCGCCCCACCAAGCTCTTCTCCGGGGTCGGTAATGGCTTCACAGCCCCTTGGGGCAAATCTGCATCCCGGTCTCCTTCGGGACCCACGACAACTACCACACCAAGCTCATCGACTTCGACATTGCCGGGGTCGACCTACCATACAACGCCATCCTTGGGTGCCCGGCCCTGGCCAAGTTCATGGTGGAAACTCATCCGGCATACAACCTCATGAAGATGCCAGGTAATAGTGGTGTCCTCACGGTGGCAGGGGACACCAAGGACACGCTGCAGGCTCTCAAGCTCACCTTCAGGTCTGTGGCGTCTGCGCTGCCGAGCAAGAAAGGGGGCCCTGAGGCCCCAAGGGCAGCACCAGCCAAGAAGAAGAAGTTGTTCTCCCTTGACCGAGCCGAGACAAAGCAAGTGCTAGTTGACGAGGATGGGGCATTAGGCACCACCTTCACCATAGGAGCTGGCCTGCCTCAGGATCAAGAGAAAGCGTTGGTCGGCTTCTTGCGCGCCAAAAAGGATGTGTTCGCATGGGATCCCAAGGACCTGGTCAGGGTTCCAAGGGGAATAATCAAGCATCACCTAAAGGTATGCCCAAACGTGCGCCCAGTGAAGCAGAAGGCCCGTCGACAGTCCAATGAGAAGTAGGCATTCATTGTCCAAGAAACCCGCAAGTTGTAGGATGCCGGGGTCATCAGGGAGGTATGGTACCTGGAATGGCTGGCAAACCCAGTCGTCGTCCCCAAGAAAGGAGGGAAGGAATGCATGTGTGTCGACTTCACCGACCTCAACAAGGCTTGCCCTCAGGGTCCCTTCCCGCTTCCCCACATTGACCAGATCGTTGACTCCACTGCCGAGTGTGACCTGTTGTGCTTTTTGGACGCTTTCTTGGGCTACCACCAGATCAAGATGGCCATGCAAGATGTGGAGAAAACGGTGTTCCTGACCCCCTGTGGGGTGTACTGCTACACCTACATGCCTTTCAGGATGTGCAATGTTGGGGCTACCTTCCAGTGGCTTATGCACATCGCCCTAGGCAGGCATCTCGGGAGGAATTTTGAGGCCTATGTTGATGATATAGTGGTGAAGTCTCGGGAGGCAGGGACCCTGATTGAGGATCTGGAGGAGACGTTCACCAGCTTGTGCAAGGTGGACCTGCGGCTTAATCCCGGGAAGTGCGTGTTCGGAGTTCCCTCTGGCAAGTTGCCGGGTTTTCTAGTATCGCACACATCGATCGAGGCAAATCTGGAGAAGGTCAGGGAAATAGAAGACATGAGCCCTCCGCAGACGCTCAAGGAGATGCAGAAGCTGGCGGGCTGTGTGACCTCACTGGGCTGCTTCATCTCCAAGCTGGGGGAACGCGCCCTCCCGTTCTTCAAGCCGATGGAAAAAAGGGGCGTTCGAGTGGACCCCTGAGGCTGACGCGGCCTTTCAAGACCTCAAGTGATACCTGACTAGCCTGCCAGTGATGGTGGCATCGCGCCCTATTGAGCCCCTGATACTCTATTGGCCGCCACCCCTCACTTTGCCGGTGCCGCTCTGGTGGCGCTAAGGGAGGAGCGCATGCTTGAGGACCCTCAGCAGGGCACTCGACCACCAAGCATAGTGTGGCAGCCTCAGGATGGTGTTCCTGGGGCCTCGGCTGATCCGACGGCCAACATTCCTCCTGAGGCTGAAACAAACCCCTCGGCTGGGGGGGGGGGGGTCCTGAGGCCGATACTCGCAAGGCCGCACTTGGCGCAGCAGAAGGTGGGACCCTTGAAGGCCCGCATCCTCAAAAGCACAAGAGCCCGCCAACACCTCTTCCCTCATTGAGCACCTAGTCTACTTCATCAGCACGGTGCTACGGGAGGCACATGCTTTCTAACCTATGCATCAAAAGCTCTTACTTGCGCTCCTTGTCGCCTCCCGAAAGCTGCGCCACTACTTCCAAGGCCACCCCATAAAGGTCGTTTCAGCCTACCCACTGGAGAGGGTGCTCCGGAGCTCTAATGCCACCGGACGGGTTGCAGAATGTAGCATTGAGCTCTAGGCATTCCAGCTCGAGTTCAGCACCACAAGAGTCATCAAGGGTGTGGCCCTCGCAGATTTTATGGCAGAATGGACTGGCGTCCGTGACCGGGGGGTAAGCGAGGAATGCTCCCTCCTGCCTGGGGACGAGGCGCTGGGCGGGTGGATCATGTACTTTGATGGCGCGTTCGCACGACAAGGCGCAGGGGCTGGGCCGTCCTCATCTCATCCGCCAAAGACAAACTCTACTACGCAGTACAACTCTGTTTTAGCGGGGAAAAAGGTCTCCAACAACATCGCAGAGTATGAAGGCTTGCTCGCAGGCCTCAGGTCCGCGGAGGCGCTAGGGTTGAAGTGCCTCACCATCAAGGGCAATTCCCAGCTCCTCATCAACTTCTCCAACAAAGAGTACACACCCTAGGACAAGCACATGGATGCATACCTGGAAGAGGTACGCAAGATGGAGAAATGGTTCCTGGGCTTGGAACTGCAGCACGTGCTGCAAGGAACAAACAAGGAGGTGGGCGACATCACCAAGAGAGCATCCCGGAGGCTCTCTCAGGAGCCATGGGTGTTTGAGGAACGGCTCTTCAAGCCATCGGCAGCTCCCCCACCACGACACTAGCACCACCTCAGGAGGACCTACCCCAAGCACCAGCAACCGGCGCCCCAACATGCGGCCCTCCCTTAGGGGCCCGCCTGCTCCTTGTGCTCAAGCCTCAGGAGGGGTGCTGGACTGAGGAGTTCAAGACGTACCTATTTCAGGGGACCCTGCCGGAGAAGGAGGAGGATGCCGAGCGCATGGCTCATCAGGCCGCTGCGTACTGCATCCATGATGGTGAGTTTTAATCCAAGAGGACCAATGACGTTTCATTACGATCCATCTCCAGGGAGCAGGGGCTTGAGCTGATGGCAGACATACATAGTGGGGATTGCGGACATCACTCCTCATCACACACCCTTGTGGGCAAGGCGTTCCACAGTGGCTTCCATTGGCCCACTTCACTAAACAACACCAATGAGCTGGTGCGCTCCTACGAAGCACGCCAGCTCCACGCCAAGCATATCCACCAGCCTGCGCAGGGCCTCTAGACTATCCCGCTCACATCGACATTTGTGGTCTAGGGGCTAGACATCTTGGGGACATTTCCCCGAGCGCCAGGGGGCTACCGCTACCTTTACGTCGCAATCGACAAGTTCACCAAGTGGGTGGAGGTAGAAGCCGTCCGCACCATACGAGCTGGATCAGCTGTCAATGTTCATCAAGGGCCTTGTGAGCTGGATTGGGGTCCCTAACCGCATCATCACCGACAACGGCTCGCAGCTCACTAGCAACCTTTTAAAAACATAATGTGCTAACCTTGGAACGCAAATATGGTATGCCTCAGTGGCACACTGTGACGCCCCGAGACCGATGCTCCAGAAGACTTCCAGCTACTCCGAGTTTCGTCGTGTGATTTGTTTTCTTTGTTACTTTCATCATCGCATCTTTCGCATTTGTCGGTGTACTAGAATAGGGGTACCCTAGTACCCCGAACTTGTGCACGGGCAGTTGCAGCACCCCGCGGCAAGGCTTGCCGGGCGAACGCCAAGATCCTCCAAGGTTCCCTTGGAGCCATTCAAGAACAAAGTATTTAAGCTCAGGAGACAAGGCCCCGGCAAGAGGAGCTTGCCGGGAAGGCCAACCGAGGCACTCCAAGGAACTTTCCGCGATGCGCCACGCGCTCCGGCAAGGCAACAAGGCCCCGGCAAGAGGAGCTTGCCGGGAAGACCAACCAAGGTACCTCGAGGTCCGGTGAGCGACAAGCTTCCGGACCCGACAAGATAACAACAGCGGCAAGGCGCTTGCCGCGGCAGGCGGCCACTCTGTGCCCACGCTCCAGCGCATCCACCAACGTGTCGCTCTGGGGGCCTCTCCAGGCGCGCGTGGCGGGAGGCTGTGCAGCCAGCGGTGCGCAGTGGCATGCGAAGCTGACAAGATCGCCATCGTGGCGAACGGTGGCGCCCCTAACGGTCCTTTTCTACACTTTTTGGGCGACTCAGACGGGCCTTTAATGCCCTTGTCCCCTGCCGTCAGGGTTAGGTAGGGTGCACTGTACAAGTAGTTGTACCAACCACCTCACTTTTTACATTTGTACCCTTCTCTGCATTGCCACCTGTCGGTGACCCCTTTGGCGTATAAAAGGAGGCCCATGCGCAACGTAGAGGGGGTTCGGTTTGGGTTCGGTTCGACTCATTTGTAACCCAGAAAGACACTATGCTCTCTCTCTAGAGCAAGAACAGAATAGAACCAGACAAGCAGCAGTAGGAGTGTTATCTCTCTGGAGAGCTCCGAAGCTGGGTAAACTACTCGTGTGCTTCGCCTCGATCTGCTCTTCGTGCGATCTCCGCCCCCCGCCGAACCGAAAGGGGCCCGGACCGCCGGCCCCATAGGTGTTCGAGGATCAGTTTCCCCGACATCTTTGGCGCGCCAGGTAGGGGGCGTCGAGATTGTGTGAACCTGATCCGGCGTTCACACGAGCTAGATCTTCATTCCCTTCATCAACATGCCACCGAAGAAGAAGACTTCGGCGTCAGCCGCTCCGTCCACGTCACTTCCACCACCGTTGGAGCAAACGGGTGGTGGAATGGACGCCGGCGGAAGAATGGACGTCGACGAGGAAGCTTATGATGCTGCCAGGTCCAAAGACAAGGCTGCACAAACCTCGGCGACTGTACATGTTCTGCGCCACTCTCAGGAGGCACAAGATCAACAGCGTCATGACACTCGCAGTGCCATACGCGTGATAGGCCAAGACCAAGCTGGTGGATCTCGGGGCGCTCAAGACCAGCATGCACGCCAGCATGTTGGCACAAGCGGGGCACGGTCGCCTGGACGGGATACTGCTCCTTCTAACATAGTTAGAAGTTTGAGCACGTCCCGCTCCTCGCGCCGTCCGCCCCTGCCACCCACCACTCCAGCAGAAGCTTTGGCACGAGCTCAACTTCTCCTAGATTACCCTCCGACGTCGGACAAGATCGACGAATGGAGGGCCACCATTCAGAGTCTCATCGGCTACGCCAACGGCGACACTCCACGACGGCCGAGCGCGTCGCCGCCACGGCAGGGTTGCCGGGCGCGAGCCGGTGGCGACAAAACGGGTGGAGGTGCAACTACCATGCAATCACCACCCCGAAGGCCAAGATCGCCGACTCGCCGGATCCACCTCAACAGCGACTCCACCACATCTTGGGATCCACGAGCTTGTCGCGATCAGCGCCAAGTCCTTCATGATCGGCAACAAGAAGACGCTCGAACTCGCATCGAGCACCGAAGAGAAGCGCGACGTCAATCCAACAAGTGCGCTGGGCCCTCTGATGACATGCATGCGCCAGGGGAACCAGGCGATCTGCCGTACGCGGTAGGTTGCCCTGCGTTCACTCGTGAGCTGCGGCAAGTCCAGTGGCCCAGCACGAAAAACTTCAAGCCAGACGTACCGGAGAAGTACGATGGCAAGACGCATCCGTCAGAGTTCCTCAGCATCTACACCATCGCGGTGCAGGCTGCCGGGGGACGGGATGGCAAGATCCTTGCCAACTACTTCCCGCTGGTGCTCAAGCCCAACATCAGATCCTGGCTCATGCACTTGCCGGACAACTCCATATCCTCTTGGGCTGATCTGTGCCATCAGTTTGTCGGCGCCTTCACAGGCGGACACAAGCCTCATGGCCAGGAGAGTGATCTTCATCTGCTCGCCCAGAAGGAAGGAGAGCCCCTGCGCAAGTACATTCAGAGATTCAGCAGTGTGCAGCACAACATCCCAGACGTCCACCCTGCCGCGGTGATCAGCGCGTTCCATCAGAACGTGCGGAACCGCAGGATGCGGGAGGAAATGGCGATGTGCAAGATCAGGGACGTCAGTGAGTTATATGCACTGGCCGACAAGTGTGCACGTGCTGAGGAAGGGAGGAGACTCCCCGGAGAGAATGTAGGAGCGGGAGGATCTGACAGTGAAGATGCTACCCCGTCAAGGAAAACCGGCGGCGGAACAACAGAAGGAGGAAAGGCAAAGAGGTGCTAGTTGTTGAGCAGTCCGGCAACGGTGGTGGCGCCAAGGAAGCCAAAGCTGGTGACTCCGGCAAGGAGGTTGCCGCGGAGGTGGCGGTCGCCGACAAGCAGGACGGCACCAACAAGCAGTATTGCAAGATCCACCGCACCAAGGGCCATGATCTCCAGAACTGTAAGAAAGTCGAGCAGCTTGTTGAGCAACAGAAAGCTGAATACGAGCGGCGCGACAAGGAGAAGGCCCAGGAAGGTGCTGGGGGATCCGGCAAGAAACGTCCCGGCCGAGGAGGACGCCGCGGCAAGGCCAAGCAGCGGCAAGGAGACAGACCTCCCCGCGGCCGCGACAAGGATGAAGATGACAACGACGATGAAGACATGGATGACGAGGAGACTGATGAGCAGGAGTTCCAGAAAGCCACAGAGGTCCTGTGCGTTGACGGTGGTGCTTCTCTGCATACCTCGCACCGTCAGCTCAAGCAGTGGGTGCGGGAAGTTAATGCAGCAGAACCACCCGTCGAGTCACGCAAGCCTCTGAAATGGTCCGGCACGCCTATCATCTTTGATATTGAGGACCACCCGGATCGCATAACTGCGGTCGGGTGCTTGCCGATGTTGGTTTCACCAACAATCCGCAACCTCAAGGTCACTAAGATGCTAGTTGACGGCGGGGCCGGCTTGAACCTGATCTCCTCCGCGGTGCTCCAGAAACTCCAGATCCCTGACAGCGAGCTCGAAGAGACCGGTACATTTCAAGGAATCAACCCGGGAAGGAGCAAGCCGAAGGGAAAGATCACGTTGCCGGTAACATTTGGCAGCGAACTGAACTTCAGGACTGAGAGGGTCACATTTGATGTTGCTGACTTTCCATTACCTTACAATGGAATCCTTGGCCGTCCGGCACTCGCCAAGTTCATGGCAGCCTCTCACTATGCGTACAACGTACTGAAAATGCCAGGCCCGATAAGTGTCATCTCTGTCCCTGGCGACAAGAAGGATGCTCTTATCTGTGCCGACAAGATCTACCGGGAAGCAGCAGCCGCAGCAGAACGCAAGACACTTGCCGCTGAAGCTCCCGGGGGGAAGAAGAAGACCAAGTCCGGCAAGAGCTCTGATGCCCACTCCGGCAAGCGCACCTCTTCGGAGTGCTGCGCTACCGTCGAGGACGCACCATCGAGCTCCACCGGCAAGTGTAAGAAGGCAATGGCAGCTCCACCTGAGACCAAGAAGGTGTCCGCCAAGGAGGATGGCACTGGTGGTACCTTCACCATCAGCGCCACTCTTGACCCCAAATAGGAAAGCGCGCTCGTTGCTTTCCTGCGGGCGAATGTCGACGTGTTTGCATGGCAACCGTCTGATATCCCCGGTGTTCCCAGGAAAGTAATTGAGCACCACCTTGCCGTCTGTCCTCATGCACGGCCCGTCAAGCAGAGAGTCAGGAAGCAGGCAGTGGAGCGCCAAGAATTCATCGCAGAAGAAATCAAGAAGTTGGAAGCAGCAGGCCTTGTCAGAGGAGTGCTCCATCCCACGTGGTTGGCCAATCCTGTTGTTGTGCGCAAGGCTAACGGGAAATGGAGACTTTGTATTGACTTCACTGATGTTAATAAAGCTTGTCCCAAAGACCCATTTCCCTTGCCGCGCATTGACCAGATTGTTGACTCCACAGCCGGATGTGATTTGCTTTCATTTCTTGATGCATACTCAGGATACCATCAGATCTTCATGGCAGAAGAGGATGAAGAGAAAACCGCATTTATCACCCCGTGTGGCACGTACTGCTTCGTACGGATGCCTTTCGGTTTGAAGAATGCTGGTTCAACATTCGCAAGGGTAGTCCACCACGCTTTTGAGCCGCAAATGCACAGAAATGTGGAAGCTTACATGGATGACATAGTGGTCAAGAGCAAGAACAGGGCGACCCTGATTCAAGATTTAGACGAGACATTTGCAAATCTGCGCAAGATCAACCTCAAGCTTAACCCCGAGAAGTGCGTGTTTGGAGTCCCTTCCGGCAAGCTTCTCGGGTTCTTCGTGTCTCAGCGGGGAATTGAAGCCAATCCCGACAAGATCAAGGCCATTGAGCAGATCGAAGCACCAAAGCGCGTCAAGGATGTACGAAGGCTTGCCGGTTGCGTGGCTGCTCTCAGCAGGTTTATCTCTAGATCTGCTGAGCGCGCCCTGCCATTTTTCAAAATTTTGAAAAAGGCAGGTCCAATGAAATGGACTCCGGAGGCGGAGGCTGCGCTGCAGGACTTGAAGAGATACCTGTCCTCCACTCCAACACTTGTCGCACCTAAGCCGCAAGAGAAGTTGCTGCTGTATATAGCGGCAACCAATCAAGTGGTTAGTGCTGCGTTAGTGGCGGAGAGAGAGGCAGATGATGAGCCAGCAACCACGGCAGATGCATCCAGCGACAAGCAGGGGGCTTCGCCGACAAGCTCTGGTCCCGACAAAGATGGATCTGCGCAGGAGCATGATAAGATGCAGAAGAGAATGGTGCAGCGTCCAGTTTACTTTGTCAGTTCCCTTCTGCAGGGGGCTAGATCAAGGTACTCTGGTGTGCAGAAGTTGCTTTTCGGCCTCCTCATGGCCTCGAGAAAGCTGCGCCATTACTTCCAAGCACATGAAATCACAGTCGTCACTCGCTTTCCGCTGAAGAGGATACTGCAAAATCCAGAAGCAACAGGCAGGATTGTCGAGTGGGCGCTGGAACTGTCAAGCTTTGGCCTCAAGTTTGAGAGCACTTCAACTATCCAAAGCAGAGCATTGGCAGAGTTCATAGCAGAGTGGACGCCAACCCCAGATGAAGAAATTCCAGAGACGAGCATCCCCGTCAAAGAGGCAAGCAGAGAGTGGCTGATGTACTTTGATGGTGCCTTCTCGCTGCAAGGCGCTGGTGCGGGCGTGCTGCTTGTCGCACCCACCGGAGAGCACCTCAAGTACGTAGTCCAGATGCACTTTCCCAAGGAGCAAGCAACCAACAATACTGCAGAGTATGAAGGATTGCTTGCCGGTCTCAGAATCGCAGCAGACCTTGGGATCAAGAAGCTCATTGTCAGGGGTGACTCACAGCTTGTCGTCCGCCAAGTGAACAAGAACTACCAGAGTCCATTGATGGAAGCATATGTTGATGAAGTGAGGAAGCTAGAAGAGCACTTTGACGGCCTACAGATGGAACATATCCCGA
The DNA here is from genome assembly GCF_018294505.1 of Triticum aestivum. Taxonomy (NCBI): domain Eukaryota; kingdom Viridiplantae; phylum Streptophyta; class Magnoliopsida; order Poales; family Poaceae; genus Triticum; species Triticum aestivum. The sequence continues at coordinate 254,591,420 of NC_057804.1, read as the reverse complement.
GAGCTCAGAATGACATTGCTGATGGCCTGTCAAAGTGCGCCGCACTAAAGTTACCTGTGGAACCAGGGATCTTTGTGCTCAAGTTGACTCAACCATCCGTAACACCCTCAACTGGACAAAGCAAGAAGAGGAAGTTGGTTTCTGGCGACTACTTTCCGGCAGAGCTCCCCGAAGCCGCCGCCAAGAAAGTCCCCAAGATCAACACCAAGAATGCTGAGGGGCAGTCTGCTCCGGCAAACCTTATGGTTTGTTCCGTTGAAGCAGACGCTCCCGACAAGTTTTGCTCCGGCAAGCTTGCCGGGGAACATCAAGCTCCGGCAGGGCCGCAAGTCCTTGCCGTAGAAGCGGATGTTCCCGCAGCAGCAGATGTGCCTTTAGTCCTTGTTGTCGAGCCACAAGCTCCAGCATGGGCACAGCAGATTGTCCATTTCCTTCAGACAGGAGAACTTCCCGAAGAGCAAGAAGAAGCGGAAAGAGTAGCCCGGCAGTCAAGTATGTACCAGTTTGTCGATAGCATACTGTACAGAAGAAGACTCAACGGTGTGAAATTGAAGTGTATTTGCCGGGAAGATGGACAAAAGCTGTTGGCAGAGATACATGGAGGCATATGTGGCCACCACATAGGCGCAAGGGCACTTGCCGGCAAAGCTTTCCGGCAAGGCTTCTTTTGGCCGACAGCCCTCCAGGATGCAACTGCACAAGTAACCAAGTGTGAAGCGTGCCAGTTCCACTCCAAACAGATACACCAGCCAGCTCAAACTCTCCAGACGATCCCTTTATCCTGGCCATTTTCGGTCTGGGGGCTCGATATCCTCGGCCCTTTCCCCCGAGCTGTCGGGGGCTTTGAGTACTTGTACGTCGCAATCGACAAGTTCACAAAGTGGCCGGAAGTGCAGCCAGTGAGGAAGGTGACAGCACAGTCAGCAGTCAAGTTCTTCAGGTCAATTGTTTGCCGTTTCGGGATCCCTAACAGGATCATCACCGACAACGGCACGCAATTCACGAGCCGCACCTTCATGCAGTACGTCCAAGACCTTGGCGCCAAGGTCTGCTTCGCTTCTGTTGCTCATCCGAGAAGCAACGGTCAAGCAGAGAGGGCAAATGCTGAAGTGCTGCGCGGGCTCAAGACCAGAACTTTCGACAGGCTGCGCAAGTGCGGAAGAAACTGGATCGAGGAGCTGCCGGTGGTTCTTTGGTCGATCAGAACGACGCCAAATCGAGCCACTGGCCAGACACCTTTCGCTCTAGTCTACGGAGCAGAGGCAGTTCTCCCCACGGAACTCGTATACGGATCGCCTCGAGTGCTCGCTTATGATGAGCTTGAGCAAGAACAGCTGCGACAAGACGACGCGCTGCTCCTTGAGGAAGATCGTCTTCAGGCTGCTGTACGAGCTGCTCGATACCAGCAAGCTTTGCGCCGCTACCATAGCCGCAAAGTTAAGGCCAGAAGCTTCGAGGAAGGCGACCTTGTTCTTCGGCGCGTTCAGTCCGCCAAGAATTCCAACAAGTTGACGCCGAAGTGGGAAGGCCCTTATCGGGTGAGACGAGTCACAAGGCCCGGCGCTGTCCGCCTTGAGACCGAAGATGGCATTCCGGTGAGCAACTCCTGGAACATAGAACATCTTCGTAAGTTTTTCCCGTAGGGCGCGGTTGCCGGAACCCCGTTCCGGCAACCACCTTTTGTACAAGTCTTGCCGCTGTTGCATGTAATCCTTTGTACAAAGCCGGGCGCAGATCCCGTGCATAAAAAGAACCCCATGTGCTCCGCACAACTTGTCCATTTCATGCATTAGTTTCTTTCTCGCATGCGTTATCTGACACTTTGTGCAGCACCTACATCCGGTGAGCAGTAACGAGCCGAAGGGCTCCATATCGTTATTTTCTCTTCTTTCTTCTTTTTCAACAAAGGAAAAGGAGGTTCCCTCGCACACATGTTTGCCGGGGGGGAAGGAGAAGATTGTGGTATGGACCAGGCGTCGTTCAAGCGAAGTCTTGCCTTGCCGGGAAGCAAACGACAGAAAAGCTAAGTTGCCAAAGTTTGAGCAATCAGTTTTTAAATTTTTGAGTTATCTTCCTCGAACGACCCTGCTTTGTATGGAAAACCTGTGCGCGGAGGAACCAACTCGTGGCTAGTTGCGCCCTTACTTTGTTTCGAGTCCGCTCAACAGCTTAAGTGTGCTGCATCTAGTCGCGACAAGGTTTCTTGTCGGAAGCAGCGCCGCCAGCAGGCTGCTGAAGTTCCGCACTCAGCGCTCGCGGCTCGGGTGCCTGCGCCGACAAGTTCCCTAGAAGCGTAGGGTAAAAACATACAAAGGAAGGAAGCTAGTAGAGGAAATAACATAGCAATTGATAACAGAAATAAAGTTATATTACAAGATAACTTGTCGCAGCTCTAACAGAATGTTTTCATAACATGATTAGCAACGGCAAGGGAAAAGAAGAAATGGACGGCCTAGTCTACGTGTCCGCCCTCGACCCTCTTGATCTCGCTCACCTTGTCCACAATGGGTGCGACAAGGGCCTTGAGTGCATCCAGATCGGCGTCAGGCGGCAAGGACCTGAGGACGTTGGTGAAGCTGAGGCCTGGATTGCGGAAGGCCACCTTCATCAGCACCTTCTGGGGAACCCCGGCGCAGATTTTGCGTGACTCGTCGGCCAGCTGCTTCGGGATCCTCTCCCGGAGCCGCTGGAGTGCCGTCGCCACGCCCTTAAAGAACAGGCTGAGCTTGGCGCTGGGTTGAAGACTCTCGTCGGAAGGATACCCAAAGTCCTCCATCCCCAGCTGCGCCAGCTCCTCATTGATGACTGCGGCAATGTTCACCAGACCCTCGGTCCAGTGCTCCATAGTGTCTCTGAACGAGTTCTGGGTAACTGCAATGCTCTCTAGCAGCACCGCGTCAGCCTTGACCTTCTCCGACAAGGTCTTCTCCCGCTCCTTGACGTCCTCCAGCGTCTGCGTCAGCGTGGCCAGCTTCAGCTCCAGGTCTGCTTTGGAATCCTTGGCGGCGCTGAGCTCCTTGCCCCTTTCAGCGAGAAGACCTTGCAGCTCACCGTGGGCGGCAGCATCCTTCTCACGCTCACGCTTGAGCGTGGCAAGCTCCTCGCCGCTCTTCCCAATGTTGGCCTCCAGCTGCGCCACCTTCTCCTCCAGCTCTTTCTTGGCGGCCTCTGCAATTGCCGCAACATCCTTTGCCTCCTTGGGCGCCCCGCCAAGTGCTTGCTCGCGCTCGGCGAGCTCTTCCTCATAGCTGTCGAGGTTGGCCTTCCGCTGCACTAGTTCAACTTCCCGCGCGGACTGCTTCTCGGCAGCCAGCCTTTGCTCCTCCTCAGCTTCGGCCTTCTCGAGAAGGAAGGCCGTGCGCTCTTCGTCGAGTCGCTCCCGCTCCTGCGCCAGGGACCGGAGAGCTTCTTGATTATGGCCCCGGAGCTCCTCCGCGCGCTTCTCCATGTCAACTCCCGCCTTCGCGACAAGCACTTCCCGGGAAGCCAGCTTGGCTTGCCGGGCGCGGTAGAGTGACAGAAGCTTCCGCAGCAGCTGCTCCTCCTCAGGCTCGCCGCTGCTGCTGCTGGGCGCGTCGACCAACGACAGTCCAGAAGAGGCGAGCACCTCTCCGTCGAAAGTCTCCCCCTCGACCGGCGCCCTAGAGCTCGACGCCCAGGGTAGCTTGATGAAGATATTGTCGCCAGCTTTCAAGTAGGCGCCGGGCTGGGGCTCCTCGGAGCCCGGCTCCGCAGAAGCGGCAGAGGGATCGGTGGTCAGCGCAGCGCCTGGCGCTCCTGCGGCCTCAGGGTCGTCAGTGCGATCGCCCGACCCCTCGCCGGCTTCTGCAGCAGCAGCCCTAGCGGCCTCCTACCGGCAGTCTCATCAGCACCGGCCCCTTCCTCGCCGGCGCCCTCTGTTTCCATTGGCTCAGTAGCAGAGGGGTCTGAAGAACGAAGAAGGGAGAAAAATCAATCAAAAATCCAAGAGAAGAAAATCAGAAGAAGAAGAACCCAAGGGAAAGTTTTTGGACAAGTAAATTACCTGCGCCAAGATCTGCAGTTGCGGTTTCGGTCGCCGCAGGATCGACGGTGCTGTCCCTTGCCAGAGAGTTCTCCCTTGCCGGAGAGCGCTCCCTTACCGGGAACCCCTCCCTTGGCGGTGTAGTCGAAGCAGATGGCACTTCGGGACCAGCTGCCGGGCGCTCCTGATGTGGCTGCTCTGCTCCTACACAAATCAACAAGCAAGATATCAACAAAGGAAAAAGCACTCAAGCGCGCCCAGCAGCAGAAGGCTAAACTATGAACTTACGCTGGGGGCTGCGCTGGGGGCTGCTTTGAGGAGTGATTGCCGGGTCCGTCAAGGTGGTCTCGGGCCCACCTCCTGCTGACACGGTGGGGTCATCCTCGATGACAATCACCGCGGCCTTGGCCCTCTTCGCCGCTCTCTGGGATAGCGTCTTGAAAAGAAAGGAGTCCAGATTGGAGCAAGTCAGATACAAGATATAAACAACAAGATTGAAGAACTACAAGAGCACCAAAGAAACTTACTCTTCTTCCTCCTCGTCAGAGCTGAGCGCGGAAAGATCAAAGTCCGGCCCTCCTCCGGTGCGGCGAGGCAGAGGAGTGGGATCCCTTGCCCGCTTGGCGGGGGCGGTGGCGGTGGCCCGGGAAGATCCCGCTCCAGTTGCCGCTATTGCGTGGGGCGCTCCCGCGGCAACATTGCTTGCCGCGGTAGAGCGGGTCGCACGGCTCGACGGCTGTTGACCCGGCAGCCGCCCCGCTGCGTCCCCGGCCCTGCGAAGGCGCCTTCTTGGCGGGGCCGGGGGCTCTGCCTGCGGCAAGTTTTCTGAAGGCTCGGGCTCCTCCTCGCCGGCCTCGCTCGGCTCTGCTTCGGAACCGGCAGGCTCCTCCTCGCTAATGAACTCCGCGCACTCGGCAAGGTTTGCCGCCTCTGCAGCCTCCGCCTCCTCCACAGTGAACCCAAACACGCCCGCGGCAGCTGCGGCCGCAACCTCTTCCGCCCTAGTGGCGATGCACTGCAGCTCCTCGTCGGTGGTGTCACGGGTGAGGCTCTTCTGCTCGTCAGCGTGGACCGGCACTTCTTCCAAGTTGTCGAAGAACGCTTGCACGACGTCATCCGCAGGCTCTTGCCAAGTTGGAACGATTCCGTGTGAATCACACAACGGAATCATGGCGCGGATCCGGTCAAGCGAAGAATTGTTGCATAATGGGACAACGCCCCTCGGCAGCGTGAATGGGTGCTGGGGGTCGCGTTTGAACAACTCCAGGAGCATTGCATCCAGCTCCAAGCCGGTGAAGTTGTAGTTGAGGCCCGGCCGCAGCCTCATGATGTCCGCCGAGTTCTTGAATTCCCAGGCGGGCCTCCCCCTCTCCTGCAGGGGGGCGATGCGGCGGCGGAGGAAATCTGCGCCTACAGCGCCTAAAGTGAGCCCGGCAAGCCTGAGGTGAAGGATCCTAGTAATGGCGATCTTCAGCCTCTCGTCTTCCGGGGCCACGTTGCTCCAGTCATTGCCGTGCACTATTGGAGTTTGGCGCACGGCGGTGAAGGGCTGCGGATTCTCCTTGACAATCCCGCACCACTCTGCTCTCCACTCATCCCACTTGCTGCGGAGCTCACCCTCCAAGTACGCCTCCTTCTTGCCGACTCTCGAGATCCAGGCAATCCCTCTGGCAAGCGGCTCTCCTCTCTCTACCCGAGGTATGAAGTAGTGGCGGAAAACGGCAACACTGGGGTGGACTCCGACAAAGTTTTCGCACAAATGTGCAAAAACAGCCATGGTCAGAACAGCATTGGGGGTGAAGTCAAGGAGGCGGAAGCCGTATGTGTTCATGATATCCCAGAAGAACTCCGAGAAGGGCGGGCAGAGCCCGTAATAGAAGAATAGTGCGAAGAATGGGTACCCGTTTGGAGACAGCTCCGAAGCAGCGGCCGGGAGTACCCTCGTGCGCGGATGTGCACGCGTCTCCGTCACCCAAAAGAGGTAGAAGTACTCCCTTAGCTCCTGCACGCCGAGCTGAGGGGAGAAGATCGCCCGCTCCTTCTGCAGTGCCGCGAGCTGCTGCGCCTCGGCCGACTTCATGCCCTTTCCCTTTTCGGCTTTCGGGGCCATGGCGGAGGTGGTGAGGGATGTCGACGGCGTGGTGATGCTGGTGGCAATGGGGGGCGGAGCGCTGCTCTCTCGGCTTAGAGAAGAAGGGGGGGCGGCGGAGGTTCGTGAAGATGAAGTAGCAGCAACCAGCGAGGGGGAACGAACTGCCCCTGTTTCCTTTGCTTATAAAGAGGGACGGGGCGGACGTTTCGCCCTTCCGAATAAACAACCACCCACGATCTCTCCCACGATACCGCATTCAACGCGTGTCGTTATGGGAGAGCGCGGTGGATACAGAGCGAGATTCGTTGTGGCCCAGTCCGCGTGTGCCCGTGCCCTGTCTTGGGCCTGGCCCAACAGCGCTCGGCACTGTGTCTGGCCTAGGCCCGGGGGCTCCTGTCGGTGTACTAGAATAGGGGTACCCTAGTACCCCGAACTTGTGCACGGGCAGTTGCAGCACCCCGCGGCAAGGCTTGCCGGGCGAACGCCAAGATCCTCCAAGGTTCCCTTGGAGCCATTCAAGAGCAAAGTATTTAAGCTCAGGAGACAAGGCCCCGGCAAGAGGAGCTTGCCGGGAAGGCCAACCGAGGCACTCCAAGGAACTTGCCGCGACGCGCCACGCGCTCCGGCAAGGCAACAAGGCCCCGGCAAGAGGAGCTTGCCGGGAAGACCAACCAAGGTACCTCGAGGCCTGGTGAGCGACAAGCTTCCGGACCCGACAAGATAACAACAGCGGTAAGGCGCTTGCCGCGGCAGGCGGCCACTCTGTACCCACGCTCCAGCGCATCCACCAACGTGTCGCTCTGGGGGCCTCTCCAGGCACGCGTGGCGGGAGGCTGTGCAGCCAGCGGTGCGCAGTGGCATGCGAAGCTGACAAGATCGCCATCGTGGCGAACGGTGGCGCCCCTAACGGTCCTTTTCTGCACTGTTTGGGCGACTCAGACGGGCCTTTAATGCCCTTGTCCCCTGCCGTCAGGGTTAGGTAGGGCGCACTGTACAAGTAGCTGTACCAACCACCTCACTTTTTACATTTGTACCCTTCTCTGCGTTGCCACCTGTCGGTGACCCCTTTGGCGTATAAAAGGAGGCCCATGCGCAACGTAGAGGGGGTTCGGTTTGGGGTTCGGTTCGACTCATTTGTAACCCAGAAAGACACTACGCTCTCTCTCTAGAGCAAGAACAGAATAGAACCAGACAAGCAGCAGTAGGAGTGTTATCTCTCCGGAGAGCTCCGAAGCAGGGTAAACTGCTCGTGTGCTTCGCCTCGATCTGCTCTTCGTGCGATCTCCGCCCCCCGCCGAACCGAAAGGGGCCCGGACCGCCGGCCCCATAGGTGTTCGAGGATCAGTTTCCCCGACAGCATTGCATCATGCCATCATGCCATCATGTCATTAATTTTAAAACTCAACTAAATAAACTTTATCGATCTTCGATCCATTTAGATCGAGGGAATTCACATGGTGATTTCTCTTTAGAACATATACTCCCAATATTATTAGGGAGCTATAATAAATATTCCATTAACTGGAAATCACCCATAACACATTTGCATTATTCTTCAACTCTTCTTTTATCTGACTCAACTTTCTATCCTTCCTTTTAGACCTTTTAGTAAAATTGAGTTGCAATTTTACTTCTCCATAAATGTTCCAAATCTGCCCATAAATCACACTTGGTGTGTAGGGTCACCCCCCTATAAATTCAACCCATTTGGAGTTCATTCGAATGGGTTTCGAAATTCAAACTTATCTGAGTTAAATCCAACAGGTGTGGATTTTGCTTCCTCTAAAAATCCTCAGTCTATTTTTGTCAAATTCCTCACATTTTTGTGAGTCCAGGAAAATAATCCCCATGCCAAAATTCAATCTCTACCTTCATTTCTTCTTCTCTTTCTTCTTTGACATTTTTTTGTTTTGGGGAGAAAGAAGAAGGAGAGCAGCCGCAGCTCGGCCTGCTCCCAACAGGCCACGAGGCCCAACCAGCGGCCCAACTAACCCTCGTAAGCCCAGCTCGCACCCCTACCTAACCCTAGCCGAACCATCGCTCGATCCCCATCTCTCCCTTCGTTCTCCTCGTGCGCCGTCACACACCCATCGCCCGATCCCCATCTCCCTCTCGTCTCCTACCTCGCGCTGCCTCCCACAGAGAAAGAGAGAGGAGCAGAGCCTCGCCCCGACCCCCATGCTCGCCATCGAGCCGCGCTCGGCCTCCGTAGTACCACCGGAGCAGCCAACTCCAGTGGCCCCATCGCCATCACGCCCTTTCGCCACCACCACGGACCGCCTTGCCGCCCCGTCGTTGCTCCATTCTCAGACATCCCCCTCTTTGTCAACTGCCAGGAGCACCGCCGCCTCTCTTTGTCGCCACCAACAGGAGCTCAACGCCATGGTCTCCCCGAGCTCCGCCGCGCCATTCATCTCTTCCACTGGCGGATCCAAGTCATGTGCTAGCCTCATCGCTCATATCCGTGCCAAGCCGGACAACCTCTGCACCTGGGCGCTCATCCCCGTCTTCCAGGCCTCCTCCACGTCCCCTGGCTGCCTTGTCTGCATCGAGCAGCAGCAGCTCGTCACTCAGTGCCATGCCACCCGCGCCCTCAAGATCCTACGCCAGCCTCACCGTCCTGCGTCACCTTGCCTCGGTCGTTTGACCCCAAGCCACCACCTCGCACCGTGGTCTTCATCCGCCAAGGACGCCAATACCCATCGGTGGATGTGTCAAGTACCCCTGCCGCGTCTACGAAATCGTCAAGAACGCGTACCGCAACTACCAGTGTTTGTCGAAGACCGCCAAGTACCGCTTTGTCAGACGCTCGAACGACTACCACACCGGAGCGCCAAGTACATGGATATGCCAAGTTCTGGTCCAAACGTGTACGACTACACTTGGTGATGCGACAAGTACCTCGACATCGTGTACATCTACACTGCCAAGGCCGGACCGACAAGTACCCCGACGTCGTGTGTACCACTACCGTCGCCCCGAAGACGTTGCATTCTTCAAGTACCTCTGCAAAAACGAACATGTACAACTACTTCCACTACGAGCGTTCCAAGAATGTCTACTTCCTCTGCGCCGCTTCGAACTCAAACGGCTCCGAAAATGCACGCTTCGAAGGTATAACCAATGAGACGACCGTCCGTGGATGTATGCATGTGTTGTATGAGAGACTCATGTTTGCACCATGCCCAAGCTGTCATTGCACGTTCCTCCTTGTTTGCCATGGCACCGACATGTGGGACACCCGGTTGCCGGGATCACCCCACCATCTTTTGCATGTTCCATACATCCACAATTTCCTTTGCACCAGCATCTCGAGGAGTTGTCAGATCACCGGAATGTTGCGGTGGCACCGTTTCCGTTGTCGTTGCCGTGACACCCCTTTCGTTCCACCATGGTGACCAAATGCTTCATAACTTGCTCATGTCAACATTTTCATAAAATTTCTTAAAACTTGCATATGTCATCCGCATCATGATAACAGCATTTAAAATGTTTAAAATTGTTGTTTGCTTTAAATTGCTAAATAACATATGGTGATTTTCCGGAAATGTTGTTTGTTGTTTCCGGCCTCATTAAAACTTGCCTAAATAGTTAGTTTACTTATGTTTCACCTCTTGCCATGTTTAACAACATTTAATATTGTTGGGTACATAAACGAAAGAGAATTAAATAATTGAATGTGGTGTTTTGTCAATGTGCAACTTGTTGCATATTGAGCTCCACTTAACTTGTAGTATTGTTTGTTGCACTTTGCTATGCCATGCCTCTTTAAACAGGAGATGCATCATACTTGGTTACGCATAATGCCATGTTTATGCTTGTGTGTTTACCATGTTGTTTGCTTCTTTCCGGTTTGCTTCTCTCGTTAGCTTCGGTTTTGTTTCGGAGTTGTTAGGATTCGTTCGACTACGTTGGTTCGTCTACTTCATGGATTCGATCTTCTTCCTAGCGGGATCTCATGCAAGATGACCATTACCCTCGATATCACTTCTATCTTTGCTTGCTAGTTGCTTCGTTCTATCGCTATGTTGCGCAACCTATCACTTGTTTACCATGCCTCCCATATTGCCATGTCAAGCCTCTAACCCACCTTCCTAGCAAACCGTTGTTTGGCTAAGTTACCGCTTTTGCTCAGCCCCTCTTATAGTGTTGTTAGTTGCAGGTGAAGTTGAAGATTGCTCTGTGTTGGAACATGATTATGCTGGGATATCACAATATCTCTTATTTTAATTAATGCATCTATATACCTGTTAAAGGGTGGAAGGGTCGGCCTTATGCCTGGTGTTTTGTTTCACTCTTGCCGCCTTAGTTTCCATCATAAAAGTGTTATGTTCCTTGATTTTGTGCGCCTTATGCGGTCGGGTTTACGGGAACCCCTTAACAATTCACTTTGAATAAAACTCCTCCAGCAAGGCCCAACTTTGGTTTTCCATTTGCCTAACAACCTATAACCCTCCCTTGGGGTCTGCAGCCCCGAGGGTCATCTTTATTTTAACCCCCCCGGGCCAGTGCTTCTCTAAGTGTTTGTCCAAACTAGAGCCACTTGCAGCACCACCTCGGGGAAACTTCAGAGCTGGTTTTAGCTGTATGTAGTGTTCATCCGGTGTGCCCTAAGAACGAGATATGTGCAGCTCCTATTAGGATTCGTCGGCATAGTCGGGCGGTCTTGCTGGTCTTGTTTTACCATTTTCAAAATGTCTTGGAACCGGGATTCTGAGAATGATCGGGTCTTCCCAAGAGAAGGAATATCCTTCGCTGACCATGACAACTTGTGTTGAGCTAAGTGGGACACCCCTGCAGGGTAGAAACTTTCGAGAGCTATGCCCGCGGTTATGTGGCAGATGGGAATTTGTTAATATCCGGTTGTAGATAACTTGACACTTGACTTATTTCAAAAGCATCAACTGCGTGTGTAGCCATGATGGTCTCTTCTTGGCGGAGTCCGGGAAGTGAACACGATTTGGGTTATGATTGAACGTAAGTAGTCTTCAGGATCACTTCTTGATCACTTCTAGATGATGACCGTTGCGTAGTTTCTCTTCTTACTCTTGCACTCGCCTTTAGCCACCATATTTTGCTTATCAAATGCTGCAACTCCACCTCATTACCACATCCTACCCATAAGCTTAAATAGTCTTGATCTTGCGGGTTTTAAGATTGCTGAGTCCTCGTGACTCACAAGATACTACCAAAATAGTTGCAGGTGCCGATGATTCCAGTGCAGGTGATGCAACCGAGCTCAGTTGGGAGTTCGATGAGTACCTTGGCTGTTACTATGTGTCTTTTCCAGATGATCAGTAGTGGAGCCCAGTTGGGACGATCGGGGATCTAGCATTTGGGGTTATCTTCTTTTCATTTGGTTTTGTCCATAGTTGGACTATGTGTGTACTCTGAATGATGTATGAATCATTTGTTCATTGTGTGAAGTGGCGATTGTAACCCAACTATATTTATCCCTTTCTTGTTCATTCCATGAGATTGTGTGAAGATGACCCTTCATGCGACAAAACCACAATGCGGTTATGCATCTAAGTCGTGCCTTGACACATGGGAGATATAGCCGCATCATGGGCATTACAAGTTGGTAATCAGAGCCATCCCCGACTTAGGAGCCCCCCGCTTCATCGAATCACTGACGTTGTTGAGTCTAGAACAAAATGTTTTGAGTCATAGGATTATATATATCAGAGAGTAGGATTCTTTTTACTCCTCTCGCTGAGGTGAGGCCTCCTGACGTAGATGTTTTGACTTTCCTCTCCTCAAATTTCACTAATTTTTTTTAGGATCACGTGGGTATCTTGGAATCATTCTGATAGTTTTGTGATGAGAACATTGTTCTTGGTGCCTCATGACATTTAGGGGTTGTGGCAATGTCACGGGGAGTTGAGCTCCGAGGTGTTGTCGTCACAATTTTATCGTTGCAGTTCTAGAATACTTGAGTTTCGCCGACATCGAAAATCTATTTTATGCAGTTGTTGGTGAGATAACCTCAACGCCACCCAGTACTGGGGCGGGAGTTCGGGAGTATTGCCATAACTAGCATAACACATGCTTTTCGAAGGTAGAGGTACACGATTTCCGGGGTTTTCTTGGTTATGTGTTGACGGATGGATACAACTGGATGTAGGGATTGTTTGTTTGGGTGAGATTTATTGCTTCCCTTGTATCCCCAACACCAGATTGCATAACCAGAAAGTTTCGGCAGTTTTATAGGTGGGAATTCAAGGAGCTCTGGTTTTTTTTCTTTCCGACAAATGCATGATATGAGATTGGGGTTCGACGTCTAGTGGTCCGCCTATCCACAGTAATTTTTTACAGTGGTCTCATTGTGTCTTAATGAGTCCTTGGCTATGCCGACTCGGGCACGCTTCGTATGTCATGTGCACTGCCTTGTACATGATGGTGTTGTACGATCGAGCCCATGTGGGCCCCACCATGAAAACTTTGGATGAAATCTCTATCATATGTTTGTTTCTGACTTATTCTGCAAGCCAAATCCTTTGTTTTGTTTTATTTGTTGTATTCGAGTTGCTTCGAAGTCAAATGTTGAATCCATACCTTTCCTAAACGGTGTTCTCATATTGCTATGTGAATACTAATTCTTCTTGATCATCGAGGCCGTCATGTTAATTCTTTTCCAACCAGCGTGCTTCTCTTCAAGTGGATCTGATCATTCTCCCCATCTGCAAGATCATTTATAAGTTTTCTCAATGGTATCCATTCCATCTTCCCAAGTTTCTTTTATTTTCCCGCCCTCCCACCCTTTTCTTCAAGGACTCAGATTTCTTAATCAAGTATCCTTTTATTGATGGAAAGTCTTTCCATTATTTTCCATCAATGTTCTTATCTGATGATTCTTAGGAAGATACTAGCAGAGCTTCAAGTTTATTATTCTTGGTCTCTTTTCTTCTCCGGTGGATTAATTTCAAGCTTCGGTGTTGATCATATGTCTTCCTTTTGTTTCACATATCTTCCCATGTGAATTTCTTATCCAAGGCTCTCTTATTTATTCACCTCTCCCAGTTCATATCCGGAGTGTTGAAGATATCTCAAAAGATTGGTGTTTCCATTCTCAATCCGTTCAAGTTATTTTGAGGTTGTTATCTTATTCAAGCCATTTAATTCAACTGGTGCAATCCCCCCTTTCAATCAATCATTCAACGGTGTATCTTTTTAGAGGGCCCTAACCCACAGGTCTTTTTCTAGGATCTTACCTTACTCTCCTAATTTTCCCGGAGCTACTCCCAAATTCACTTCAAAGTTTGACGTAAGAATGAATTATCATCAGTCAAATGTCTTTCTCCAAGATCTTTCAAATTCTTTCATCGTTGGTTCAACCTTTCTAGTTTTCATTCTGGAGTGTCTCAACAATTCATGGTGGTGTTTCTTGTCGTCATTCTCGGATTTTGAAGATTGAAGAAGAGTTCCTCTTAAATCCTTACCCGTTCTTCCAGAGATTCATGGTTCTAGCTTTATACCATCCTCTCATAATTGCTTTCGATTGTGAGAATTCTTTTCACCCATCCGGAGCATTTCATGAGTTGTTTTCATTCCTTTCCTCCAAAGGCCATCATGTCAAAATTCCTCATTCTCAGCCTTCAGCTCTTGTTGTCAAAATCTTACCGGTGGATCGTTCAAGTATACCCTCTAATCAGTACATGATCTCTTCGTTCTCATGTATCTAAATCCCCTCAAGTATCTTCATTCGTTTTCCAATTCTTTCTGGTGAATTGTGCCTTTCCTACTTTCATTTTCAATTCATACGGTGGTTCGTTCAAGATTTCATTCCTTCGTTATCATATCAATTCATCCATTGTTTCCAAATCCCACCGGTGGTTCCATCAATACCTTCTCAAGTTTGCGCTATATCTCTCTTAATCATTTCTACGGGAATAAGTAGTATGCCAAATCCATTGCTTGTCGTCAATATAATTTGATGAACGATAAGCATACAATAAATCTTATTATTATTTCCTCGAGGTGATTCAACTCTTTTCTTTTGGAGATTGTTCGTGATGAAGTAATTCTCCGTTCTAGTGTTTCATCGTTTCCTTTTCCGGAGTTCCAAGTTTTCTTGGTTATATCGTCCCAAAGCTCCACCTAAATCATTGAAAAGCTTCACCTTGTGTTTTCAACTTCTCTTTCTTTCTATCATCCTTTTATTACTGGAGTTTTCCATGGTGGTTCGTCAAGGATTCTTTTCATTCTTCAATTGTTCTTCAAGATTTCTCTCGAAGCTAAGATCCGCCAAGCTATACTCAAAACTAAACATGGTGCTCAACACATGTTTTGTTTTGAGGAGTTCAAGCGTTCTTCATGTTGCATCCAAAGTGCAATTCTTCCTACCTTATCTTATGAGGCGGTGTTAGGTCATTCTTGATAATTTTTCCTTCGTGTTTCATGATTCACAAGTTTTCAAGAGTGACATATTTAAATCCATCATTTTTTGTTCGTTCAAGAGATCTTTTCAACCAATCAATCTTTTGTTGGAGTTATATTGGGTTATATTTCACTACAGCCTTCCCTAAGGAATGTACCTATTTGTGGTGCTTATCAATGATCCAGTTTTCTCCTTCTCATCTCGATGAAGAAGTTTTTCATCACTTTCGTTCTCTCAATCAAATCAATGGTTTCCATTAGTGGTTGGTTGTCACCTCATAGTCTTGGGATGTTTTCCATAAGCCCGCTACAAGCCTATTCGTTTCGTTGTTGGTTTTCGAACAACTCCGTTATAACCTTCTTGGAAGGGTACTTTCCAAGCTCAGTTGTGGAAGAAGTTTCCATTTTCTTCTTCATTCTGTTATTCCAATGATCTATCTTCTATTCTTTCTTCCGGAGGCATTGTGATGTTGCTCTCTTGACTCATCTTCTCGTATTGAGGATCGTGTTCTTTTCGTGCTTATCCATTTAACTAGATTGTTGTGTCATCTCTTCAAGTTATTTTCATTTTATCAAGTCATGCATCTCTTTTCAACCGGAGTGTTGTCCGAATTTGTTCTTCCTTGTTCCTTGTTTATGTCGTTTCAACTAGAGTGGTTCCAATTCCTTCTTGTCCATTGTACTCGTCATTCATAGCTTTGCAACCTCCAAGGTTCAAATGGTGTTCCTTGTTTCTAGTTTCTACCGCAGTGCTCTCAATTGTGTTCAACTCTGTTATGTTCTTTCTTCCAACTTTTCAACCTCTCATGGTTCTTTGGTTTCACTCATTGGTCGAAGAAGCAACTTAGTTTTACCTCTCCTCTTCCTTTTCCGCTTTTCTCCGGTGCCATCCCTAAGATCTCGGGTCGAGATCCTGTGTTAGTGTGGGAGAGCTGTGATGCCCCGAGACCGACGCTCCAGAAGACTTCCAGCTACTCCGAGTTTCGTCGTGTGATCTATTTTGTTTGTTACTTTCATCATCGCATCTTTCGCATTGCATCATGCCATCATGCCATCATGTCATTTAATTTTAAAACTCAACTAAATAAACTGTATGGATCTTCGATCCATTTAAATCGAGGGAATGCACATGGTGATTTCTCTTTAAAACATATACTCCCAATATCATTAGGGAGCTATAATAAATATTCCATTAACTGGAAATCACCCGTAACACATTTGCATTATTCTTCAACTCTTATTTTATCCGACTCAACTTTCTATCCTTCCTTTTCGACCTTTTGGTAAAATTGAGTAGCAATTTTACTTCTCCATAAATGTTCCAAATCCGCCAATAATCACATCTGGTGTGTAGGGTCAGCCCCCTATAATTTCAACCCATTTGGATTTCATTCGAATGGGTTTCAAAATTCAAACTTGTCTGAGTTAAATTAAACAAATGTGGATTTTGATTTCCTCTAAAAATCCTCAGTCTATTTTTGTCAACTTTCTCACATTTCTGTGAGTCCGGGAAAATAATCCCCATGCCCAAATTCTATCTCTACCTTCATTTCTTCTTCTTTTTCTTCTTTGACATTTTTCTGTTTTTGGGAGAAAGAAGAAGGAGAGCAGCCGCAGCTCGGCCTGCTCGACGAGGCCCAATCAGCGGCCCAACTAACCCTCCTAAGCCCAGCTCGCACCCCTACCTAACCCTAGCCCGACCATTGCTCGATCCCCATCTCTCCCTTCGTTCTCCTCCCGCGACGTCACACACCCATCGCCCGATCCCCGTCTCCCTCTCATCTCCTCCCTCGCGCTGCCTCCCATAGAGAAAGAGTGAGGAGTAGAACCTCGCGCCTGACCCCCACACTCGCCATCGAGCCGCGCTCGGCCTCCGTGCTACCAACGGAGCGGCCAACTCCGGCGGCCCCATCACGGACCGCCTGGCCGCCCCGTCATCGCTCCATTCTCCGACATCCCCCTCTTCATCAATTGCCAGGAGTGCCGCCGCCTCTCGTCATCACTACCAATAGGAGCTCAACGCCATGGTCTCCCCGAGCTCCGCCGCGCCGTTCATCTCTTCCACTGGCGGATCCAAGTCCCGTGCTGGCCTCGCCACTCGGATCCGCGCCAAGCTCCGACGACCTCTGCACCTGGGTGCTCATCCCCGCCTTCCCGGCCTCCTCCGCGTCCCCTGGCTGCCTTTGTCTGCATCGAGCAGCAGCAGCTCGTCGCTCAGTGCCATGCCACCCGTGCCCCCAAGCTCCTGCGCCAGCCTCACCTTCCTGCGCCACCTTGCCTCGGTCGTTTGACCCCAAGCCACCACCTCGCATCGCGGTTTTCATCCGCCAAGGACGCCAATACCCTTCCGTGGATGCGTCAAGTACCCCTGCCGTGTCTACGAAATCGTCAAGAACGCGTACCGCGACTACCAGTGTTTTTCGAAGACCGCCAAGTACCGCTTTGTTAGACATTGCATAATATGCATTGTCTTCCTTTGGCACGCCATTAAGATAATAGGCATTGCATAAAAGGGGCATAGCTGCCATAGTTCATTACACACCCCAGCAGGGCACACTACTTTTTTCGAATTGCAGAAGAAATGAAAGGCTAAACAAAAAAGGCCCAAGGGCGCGCGGATCCAGCGCCAGCGCCGCATCCTCAAGCAGCACCTCAAGGTGCCCCCTATGCTCCATCAGTTCACCTGCAAGCGGCCCGAGGCCGCGGCAGGTCTCGAGTCCAAGTTCGGCAGCCCCGAGCTCATGCCTGGCTTCCCTCCTGCTTCACTGGAGCATGGTGGCGGGATGATCCACCGCTGCCCTCGATCCGAGCTCGACGACGTGGGGGCTGGTCGTAGCCGCTGCTACTCGAGCTATCATCCAAGGAAGAGCTGGCGCTGCGGGGGGAGGAGCGAACATTGCCAAGGCGAAGTTCATCCTCGTCGGCCTTGTCGTCGCTGCCGTCTTCTGGGCACCACCCCAGGCGACGGCCGTCCTCCCTGAACACCCTCACGAAGAGGTTCTCCAGGCCGTCGTACTTGAAGTGGAGGGTGCACCTCCCTCTCAGGCATCGTGCACGGGCGAATGTCTGCCAGCCACGGGCAGGACCACGCTGCCCGTGGCGGCGACCTCGGTCCCCACCCACGAGGCCCTGCTACAGCAGCCGTCAGCATGCAGCCAGAGGCCATCGATCCCCGAGGATGGAAGCTCACCGGAGAAGAAGTGCGGGAGCCAGAGCGAGGTTCCGGCGGGCACCTCCGACCAGACCACAAACTCCGGGAGCACGTCCAGCAAGGACAAGCATGGGAGAGGACGGCGCACAACCACGGCGCGCCTCCCCTCATCGTGGGGGCTGCCCCGAAGCCAATGTCCCCTGCCGTGAGAAGAAGTACCACCACGAGCTCCAAGGAAGATGTTGGCCCTTGGGGATGTGCGCCCGCGCCCCCTCGGGGCCACCGCAGGGGTCGCGGGGTGCTTGCAGAGACGGTTGTGGCATCTCTTGGGAGGCGGAGAAGCTGGCCCCCGATACGTCTCCAACGTATCTATACTTTTTGAGTGTTCCATGCTTTTATATTATCATTGTTGGATGTTTTACAATCATTTTATAGTCATTTTATATCATTTTTTGGTAATAACCTATTGACATAGTGCCAAGTGCTAGTTGCTATTTTCTGCATGTTTATTACATCGCAGGAAATCAATATCATACGGAGTCCAAATGCCACACAACTTTATGATGATTTTTCATGGACCAGAAGGAAGAAGTTGGGCCCTGGTTGCACCTGGGGGGAGTCCCAAGGAGGGGACAACCCACCAGGGCGCGCCAAGAGGCCCAAGCGCGCCTTGGTGAGTTATGCCCACCTTGGGTGCCCCCAGACTGCCTCTTTGCTCTACGAATACCCCAATATTCTATAAACCCTAGAGGAGTCGACGAAATATTGATCCATCCGCCTCAGAGACCAGAACCACCAAGATCCAATCTAGACACTGTCATGGAGGAGTTCTCCACTTCCATTGGTGCCTCTCCTATTATGTGTGAGTAGTTCTTTGTACACCTACGGGTCCGTAGTTAGTAGCTAGAAGGCTTCCTCTCTCACTCTTGATTATCAATACAATGGTCTCTTGGAGATCCATATGATGTAACTCTTTTGGCGATGTGTTTGTTGGGATCCGATGAACTTTGAGTTTATGATCAGATATATGTTTTTATCCATGAAAGTTATTTGAGTCTTCTTTGATCTCTTATATGCATGATTGCTTATAGCCTCGTATTTCTTCTCCGATATTTGGGTTTTGTTTGGCCAACTTGATCTATGTATCTTGCAATGGGAAGAGGTGCTTTGTAGTGGGTTCGATCTTAAGGTGCTTGATCCTAGTGACAGAAAGGGAACCGACACGTATGTATCGTTGCTACTAAGGATAACAAGATGAGATCTATATCTGCCGCAATAGATAAACGAATCTCGTCTACATCATGTCATCGTTCTTATTGCATTACTCCGTTTTCTCATGAAATAAATACGCTAGATGCATGTTGGATAGTGGTAGATGTGTGGAGTAGTAGTAGTAGATGCAGGCAGGAGTCGGTCTACTACTCTTGGAGGTGATGCCTATATAATGATCATTGCCTGGATATCTTCATAATTATTTGAAGTTCTACCAATTTCCCAACAATAATTGTTTTCCCACTATTTGTTATTTTTCTCGAGAGAAGCCACTAGTGAAACCTACGACCCCTGGGTCTCTTTTCATCATATTTGCTTCGCGATCTATTTTCTCTTGCATTTATTTTCAGATCTATTAAACCAAAAATACAAAAATACCTTGCTGCAATTTATCCTTATTTATTTTATTTGACGTTCGATCTATCAATCTACTACAAATTTGCATCACGTCCTTTGCCTATCTTGAGGCGCCGTACCCCGAAAGTGATTGACAACCCCTTTAACACGTCGAGTTGCAAGGTGTTGTTCTTTGTATGCAGGGGCTGTTTACGTGGTGTTGCTTGGTTGTCCTACTGGTTCAATAACCTTGGTTTCATATCTGAGGGAAATACCTACCGCCGCTATGCTGCATCATCCCTTCCTCTTTGGGGAAATATCGACGTAGCTTCAAGCGACATCGAAAGGAATTTCTGGCGCGGTTGTCGGGGAGGATCTTCAACATCAACCAGGTTCCTAATCACATATCTCATCTCCTTGCAATTTACATTATTCGCCATTTGCCCCACATTTTCCTCTTCCCCACATCAAAAAAATTTGCCGTTTTATTCGCCTCTCTTTTTTCGTTCGTCGTTTTCTTGTCGGATCTGTTTTTGAGTGCAATCTTGTTGTGTGGTCATCATGACTCAAGAGAACACCAAACTATGTGACTTCTCAAATACCAACAACAATGATTTTATTGGCACTCTGCTTGCTCCTCCCGCCACTAGTGCGGAGACTTGTGATATTAAAATTGCTTTGCTGAATCTTGTTATGAAAGACCAATTTTTCGGTACTCCTAATGAGGATGTCGCGTCCTATCTTGATACCTTCATGGAATTATGCGATATGCAAAATAAAACAGATGTGGACAATGATGTGGTCAAGATGAAATTATTTCTGTTTTCATTGCGTGATTCTGCAAAAATTTGGTTCTCTTCTTTGCCTCGCAATAGTATCAATTATTGGAATAAGTGCAAAGATGCTTTTATCACTAAGTATTTTCCTCCCGCAAAAATTATTTCCCTTAGAACCCAGATCATGAATTTCAAGCAACTTGAACATGAGCATGTTGCACAATCTTGGGAAAGGATGAAAATGATTCTAAGTAATTGCCCAACTCATGGGTTAAATCTTTGGATGATCATACAAAATTTTTATGCGGGGTTGAATTTTGTTTCTGGTAATCTTTTAGATTCCACCGTGGGTGGTACTTTTATGGAAATTACCTTGGGTGAAGCCATCAAATTGCTTGATAATATTATGGCAAATTATTCGCAACAGCATACTAAAAGGGCTCCTACTAGCAAAAAAGTTAATTCGGTTGAAGAAATTTCTTCTTTGTGTGAAAAAGTTGATGCTCTTATGAAATTGGTTGCTAGTAAAAGTGCTTCTATTGATTTTAATGATATGCCTTTGTCTACTTTGATTGAGCAAAATAGTGATGCCATAGATGTGAATTTTATTTCTCGCAATAATTTCAACAACAATGCTTATAGAGGTAATTTTAATCCTAGGCCTTTTCCTAGTAACCCCTCTAATAATTATGGTAATTTCTATGGAAATCAATCTTACAATAATAATATGAATACCTCTGATTTTGAGAATAATATTAAAGAATTTATCAACACACAAAAGGCTTTCAGCACTTCCATTGAAGAAAAGTTGAATAAGATTGATGATTTGTCTAGAAGTGTTGATAGAATTGCTCATGGTGTGGAAAAACTCAAGATGAAAATTTTTGTGCCTAAAGTAGATGAATCAATTAAAGCTCTTTATGTTTCTATGGATGAAAGTAAGAAAAGAACCGCTATGCTTAGAGCTAAAAGAGAATTTTTAGAAAAAGCATTTTCTAGTGATTTCTTCTTCAAAAGTGATGAAGATCTTAAAATGATTGGTGTTTCTTCTATTGATTCCTTGTTTAGTAAAATTAAGATTGATGAATTAGGGACTGGAGAAGAGTCAACTTTAGGTTGAAGGCATCCCCATATTTTGGAGGGTGAAAATCTTGTTGAAAAAATTGATAAAAGTGGGTTTGAAGAGGTCAAGACTTTAACTAGTGATGTGCCCACTATTTTGGATTACAAAGACTTTAATTATGATAGTTGCTCCTTGGTTGATTGTATTTGTTTGTTGTAGTCCATGATAAATTCACACCGTGCCAATGAACAAAATAAAGCTTTTACTAAACATATTGTTGATGCCATGATGAAAGCTTTCGAACAAAAATGGAATTAGAAGTTTCAATTCCTTGAAAATTGCATGATGAGTGAGAACCTACTATCAAAGTAAATATAAAAAATTATGAGTGTTTTGCTTTATGTGACTTGGGTGCTAGTGTTTCTACAATTCCGAAATCTTTATGTGATGTGCGTGGACTTACCGATATTGAAGAATGCTCTTTAAATTTGCACTTAGCGGATTCTACTATTAAAAAACCTATGGGAAGGATTAATGATGTTCTTATTATTGCAAATAGGAATTATGTGCCATAGATTTTATTGTTCTTTATATTGATTGCAATCCGTTTTGTCCAATTATTCTTCATAGACAGTTTTTGCGTACTATTGGTGCCGTGATTGATATGAAAGAAGGCAATATTAAATTTCAATTTAGACTAAGGAAGGGACTGGAACAGTTCCCTATAACAATAATTAGGCCACCATATGAATCAATGATGAGGGCATCTCATGGATCTAGAACCAAAGATGACAAAACTTAGATCCTACGCGTTATGCTAGCTAGGGGCGTAAAACGATAGCGCTTGTTGGGAGGCAACCCAATCAATAAAATTTATTTTTTCTTTTTTCTTTTTGTTCTTGAGTGTTATCACAATTATGCTAGTGTTATGATTGTGTTTTTTGTGTTTTAGTTAGTGTTTGTGCCAAGCAATGCCATTGGGAAGACCTGGCTGAAAGTTTATTTGATCTTGCTGAAAAACAGAAACTTTTGCGCTCACGAGATTCGTTGTCAATTTTTACAGTAGAGTAATTTTAAGTTGATTCTTTATGACGAGGATTAATAGACAAATTACTCACGTCCACAAAATTATTTCATAATTTTTGTAGTTATAGAAGTATTTGAGTTTTTCAGATTGCTACAAACTATTCTGTTTTTGAGAGATTCTGTTTTCTTTGCGTTGTGTGCTTGTTTTGATGATTCTATGGTTTTCTTTAATGAGTTTTTGACATAGAAAAGTTGCAATACAGTAGGTATAATGCAAAAAAAAATAAGAATAGGTTTGCTACAGTACTTATAGTAGTGGTTTGGTTTCTTATACTAAGGGAACTCACGAAGGTTTTGTTTGAGTTTTGTGTGATTGAAGTTTTCAAGTTTTTGGTTATCTTACGATGGATGAAGGAATAAGGATTAGCAAAAGGCTAAGCTTGGGGATGCCTGAGGCACCCCAAGATAATGTTCGAAGAAGTAGCAAGCAACTAAGCTTGGGGATGCCCCCGAGTGGCATCCCCTCTTTCTTCTAACAACCATCGGTATTTTACTTGAAACTATATTTTTATTCATCACATGATATGAGTTTTTCTTGGAGTGTCTTGTATGATATGAGTCTTTGATTGTTTTGCCTTGTGTTTTAAGTTTTGAATCCTTGCTGGACATACCCTTTCGAGAGAGCCAACAATTATGCTATGCTTGCTTGTATGCTTCACTTAAATTTTTAGAGCCATGGATTTGCTCTAGTACTTCACTTATATCTTTTTGAGCACGGTGTGCTTTGTTATTTTTGAAGAAATGCTCTCATGCTTCACATAGATTTATTTGGGAGTTAGAATTTTTTTAAGAAATTCTCTCTTGCTGCACTCAGATTATTTTCAAAGAAATAAAAAATTATGCTCATGATCTTCACTTATATTTGTTTGAGCTTATCAAAAGCAACATATGAAAATAGTCCCAAAGTGATAGATATCCAAGTAGGATATAATAGAAACTTTCATGAAGATCATTGGACAAATAAACTTGATTCTTAGTAATGGTTTTGGGATATGACGATACGATATGTGAGTCATGTTGATGAGTAATTGTGCTTTAGTAAGAATATTGATGTTAAGGTTTGTGATTCCTTATGCAAGCACTAAATTCAATAGTTATGCAATGAAATTTATATCCTACTTATGGTGCGTAATTCGGTGTTACTTATGCTTAATGCTTGGGTACGAGATTTTTGCCTTTTTGGTTGGTCTCTTCTCAATCTTTTGCTAGCCTTCATTTTGCACTAAGTATGATCACTACTTGTGCATCCAAAACCCTTTAGACCAGTTTTCCCATACGAGTCCACTATACTACCTATATGCAGTATTTCCATGCCGTTCTATGGAAATTTGCATGTGCCATCTCTAATGTTCAAAATAAATTTCTCTTTTGTGTGCTCTACTACTTGCGAGGCGGTAAAGGGTTTTCCATGCTAGATGTGTTATTCTCACAATGAGTGTTTATTCACTTGTCATTGCACGAGAGTACGACAAAGGTACTAGGGATGCCTAGTCCCAAAATGAAAAATGAATTTACTTTATGTTGTCAATAATAAATTCCTTGGAAAGTGTTGGTATGGAAGGCACCCGTGGATACAGTTAGCCATGGAAAGTGAAAGTTATGGTGGTGAAAGGAATAAACTTCATTTTCTGTTTGGGAACCACCTATGATGTATCTAGTATGGAAAGTGTTGGGATGCTCCAAGTCATTTTCGTTGGTAGGAAAAGTATGCCTCTCAAAAATAATTTTATCTCTCAATTTAAGCTTTGAGCTCTGGCACCTCTACAAATCACTACTTCCCTCCGCGACGGGCCTTTCTTTTAATTATGGAATTTTTATTTTGAATTTGAGTCTCCATCTTCTCTTATAAAGCACCAACTAAGGGGCACTATGATTGTATTTGAGCATTGGGTGTAGCTAATATTAGAGTGTGTTTCATGAATGGATCAATGATTGAGCATGATGGGATAACTTGCTTTAGTGGTGATATTTTGAAAGACATGGTTGCTTGTTGGTATGCTTGAGTATTAAAGTCTTCATGTCAAAACTAGACTATTGCTATGAATCATATAAAAGTCCATATGTCCATGCTATAAAGAAAAGAATGTGATGAACATGTTAGGCAGCATTCCACATCAAAAATTCTATTTTTATCTTTACCTACTCAAGAACGAGTAGGAATTAAGCTTGGGGATGCTGATACATTTCCAACATATCTATAATTTTTGATTGTTCCATGTTGTTACATTATCATTCTTGGATGTTTTACAATCATTTTATAGTCATTTTATATCATTTTTTGGTACTAACCTATTGACATAGTGCCAAGTGCCAGTTGCTGTTTTTTGCATATTTTTTACATCGCAGGAAATCAATATCAGACGGAGTCCAAATGCCACACAATTTTATGATGATTTTTTATGGACCAAAGGGAAGAAGTTGGGCCCTAGTTGCACTTGTGGGGAGCCTAGAGGAGGTGACAACCCACCAGGGCGCGCCAGGAGGCCCAGGCACGCCCTGGTGGGTTGTGCCCACCTCGGGTGCCCCTCGGCCCGCCTCTTTGCTCTATAAATACCCCAATATTCCAGAAACACTAGAGGAGTCGACGAAATATTGATCCACCCGCTGCAGAGTCCAGAACCACCAAGATCCAATCAAGACACCATCATGGAGGGGTTCACCACTTTCATTCATGCCTCTCCTATGATGCATGAGTGGTGCTTTGTAGACCTACGGGTCCGTAGTTAGTAGTTAGATGGCTTCCTCTCTCTCTGTCTCTTGATCATCAATACAATGGTTTCTTGGAGATCCATTATATGTAAGTCTTTTGGCGTGTGTTTGTTGGGATCCAATGAACTTTGAGTTTATGATCAGATCTATGTTTTTATCCATGAAAGTTACTTGAGTCTTCTTTGATCTCTTATAGCCTCGTATTTCTTCTCCGATATTTGGGTATTGTTTGGCCAACTTGATCTATTTATCTTGCAATGGGAAGAGGTGCTTTGTAGTGGGTTCGATCTTACGGTGCTTAATCCTAGTGACAGAAAGGGAACCTACACGTATGTATTGTTGCTACTAAAGATAACTAGATGAGATCTATATCTGCCGCAATAGATAAATGGATCTCGTCTACATCATGGCATCATTCTTATTGCATTACTCCGTTTTCTCATGAACTTAATATACTAGATGCATGCTTCATAGCGGTCGATGTGTGGAGTAATAGTAGTAGATACAGGCAGGAGTCGGTCTATTAATCTTGGACGTGATGCCTATATAATGACCATTGCCTGGATATCGTCATAATTATTTGAAGTTCTATCAACTGCCCAACAGTAATTGTTTTCCCACTGTTTGCTATTTTTCTTGAGACAAGCCACTAGTTAAACATACGGCCCCCGGGTCTCTTTTCATCATATTTGCTTTGCGATATATTTTCTCTTGCATTTATTTTCAGATCTATTAAACCAAAAATACAAAAATACCTTGCTGCAATTTATTCTTATTTATTTTATTTGGCATTCGATCTATTAATCTACTACAAGTTTACCTCACGTCCTTTGCCTATCTTTAGGTGTCGTACCCCGAAAAGGATTGACAACCCCTTTAACACGTCGGGTTGCGAGATGTTGTTCTTTTTGTGCAGGGGTTGTTTACGTTGTGTTGTGTGGTCCTCCTACTGATTTGATAACCTTGGTTTCATATCTGAGGGGAATACCTACCGCCATTGTGCTGCATCATCCCTTCCTCTTTGGGTACATACCGACATAGCTTGAAGCGACATCAGCCCCTCCTTGGGAGCCTTCCCCTTTTTGGCCGCAGAAAACCTCCTTGTCGGCGCCATAGAAGCAGCAGCAAGATGGAGAAGGAAAAGGGGACGAGCAGCAAGAAGACGGGAGAAGAGATGAGCGAGGGGGCTCTGCCCCTCCCCTCATTTATAGCCAAAGGGAGGCCAACCGCCAGCCTCCATGACCTCGTGTAATGATGATCTTCTGCATGCAGCATCGACTCATCAAGTCAAATGGTTGTCGAGGTAGCGTGGGGAAGTGGAGACGCCCATGTCCCATCAATCACAATGCGTCGTTCAAGGCCACAGGCGGTTAGGGACCGTGGCACTCTGCACTTGCCCTTTGGCTTTGCCTAGAAGCCAAGCCCGAGCGCGCCTTGGGCCCGGGGGTTACTGTCGGCGTTCTAGATATGGGGGTACACAGACTTGCCTGCCTGCGGCCCACTGCGTGGTTCCATCGACGGCCTGGTACGACCCAGCTTCAACATCAACAACTCAAGACCCTCGCGAGGGGCCAAGCCTTGCATGGCGGATGACGCCAAGACCTCCAAGGGGACCGGCCTCCTCAGGCTGGCTCCTAAGGGGCAAATACTTCTATGTAGGATGCACCTCACGAGGCTCAGCTGACGTGAGCCATGACGACCAAGGCCAGCCGGGCGCCAATGGGCGCAGAGTACCAGTTTCCTCTTTGTTGCAAAGGAGACAAGGAGCAGTTACGGAGTCCCGAGAAATCAAACAAAGGTTTCCATTCTGGTGCAACAAGACCAAGACCGCCAGGACGGCAGGACGGAGGTCATCGCTGAGCCCACCGCAGCATCATGACCAGAGGATTTTTGCAGGCGAAAACCACTTTAGTCAGGATAGGATGTACTTCCTATCCCCCTTCAAATCCAGCCGTTGTGGGATCACTTCCCACCAACATTTTGGAAGAGGACCAAGGCCACTATAAATAGGACCTAGCCACAACCATAGAGGGGATCGGATCCATTCTCACCCGACCACCTCACCAGCTCTCCCGAGCTCAAGAACACCTCACTTCCTGAGGCTAGTTCATCAACTGTACTAGTTCATCCTCAGCCCCTCGAGGCAATCCACCAAAACACTAGAGTAGGGTATTACACCTCAAGGTGGCCCGAACCAGGATAAACTGTTGTGTCTCTCTGTCCCTTTGAGCTTGATGCGCTAGGCTTTGAGGATCGCGAGTAGCCAGGCTGGGTAGGTTGAGATCTCTGCACGCACCCTAGAGTTCGAACCTATCAAGGGTTTGCGGAACCCGAAATACGACAAGGCCCGTCAAGAAAGGGCACGGAGCGCCGGCGGTGATCGTGGCGGGGAAGGAGGTTCCGCAGGATTCCTATTGTTTCTTCTGTGCTTATTTCATCTGTGGTCTTTGCCCACCTTTTTTTACTCTTTGAGGCAATCATGAATACCTATGGGTTCCACCTCCTTCATTTCACGCCAAACGCGATGGCGACCATGGCCATCTTTGCACATTTGTGCGAGAATTTTGTTGGAGTCAAGCCCAATGTGGATCTATTTCGGCATTACTTCGTCCCGCGGGTGGAGAGCAGGGCTTACCGTTCCGGACTCATTAGCTGGATGCCGCACATGGCGAGGAAGATCTGGGATTACCTCACTGGGTACCAGCGCAAGAGGTGGGACGAATGGAGAGGTGATTGGTGTTGTGTCAAGTATAAGGAAGCTCCCGAGTTCTGCGAAGCCCGGAAGGAATGTGTAAAGCGCGACAAGGATTGGAACGCCAAGGGCCTTACTGAGGACAGGCTGCGCCCGACAATCAACAGGATTACTCATTTGAGGGATGCCGGGATAACCATCGAGCATGTGGGGGCAGACTTCCTTCTCCGCCGCATCTTGCCGTTGTAGGAAAGGGATAGATCTGCGTGGCTGTATGGTGATGCGGCAGACAAGATGAATTTGCTCCCTGGCTTGGCTAACAACCTATCGGTGTATGGCCACGCTTGGTTGTGCGACCAACTGTTCGGCCGCTTCGATATGTCCAGGCTCTCGATAACCATCATCCCCATGCACATCAATTCAGCCCGGGATCTGATACTGAAGTGGATGCCGGACTGCAACATTGAAGGGGCAGCAAGCACTTGGCAGCTGCCCACCCTGCATGAATAGCTCGAGTGGTCGTGCAATCTAGAGGAGAGGGCCACCAGGACTGAAACTAGGATGTATAAGGCCAAGTCTTCCATGTAAGTGGTGCATATTTTGGGGAGTGCCCACCTTGCAGAGATGGCACATGCCGCGAAGGCCAGAAAGAGCAAGGGGAAGGCCGAGGATGGGAGTTCTTCCCAAGGTGCCAGCGACACGTAAGCCAGGGAAGGAGCTGCCGGGGAAGATCTTGCCGGGGACAATCTTGCCGGGCTAGACACCTTAGTCACGGTGGCAAAAGAGCTCTAGGAGGGAGGGGAGGTCGGCGAGGTGGCGGAGGCTGGGCCACAAGCCCCCGAGCTGGACCCTGAGCAGCGCACCTACAAGCGTGCCGCTGCCGATCTAGCCGCCAGGAAGGTGAACAAGACTACCACCAAAGCCTCCAAGGCTGAGGTGGCATGCCAGCAATCGCCTCGTCTCGCCAAGACCAAGTCCCCTTCCACCAAGTGAGCGGTTATTGAGGACGACCCTGACTCTAGCTCGAGTTCGAGTTCTTTGCAGGACTCATCTTTGTCTGATCCCCCGGCTCCGCGCCAGGCGCCGCAGCTGCCGGAGAGTTCTCTCCCCGCACCCCCAAAGAGGAGAAGGGAGCCCTCACCTCCCATGGAGTTCGACTTGGACTCCATGCTCATCGTAGAAGAGTAAGGAGGATTTCTTTTGCGAATAGCTTGTGCATATAGAGATATTTTTGCTGACTGACCTCTTGCGTTTGTTGTCGTCTGCAGGGAGGTGTAGGAGGAGACTGAAACCCTCATCCATCGCTCCCGAAGGAAGCTCTGGCGTCTTGGGTCGTTGAAGGGCACAGAGAGCACGGCCTTGGCAGGGAGCGAGGTAGAGATTCCTGTGCTGAGCCACTAACCCAGCCCTCGGCCTGGGAGCGAGGACTTGGTTCAACCCGCCGGAGGCGATGTAGACGGCCCTCCTGTCCCTCCAGGTGGTGGAGGCGAGACGATGCAGGGCGAGTCCCTCCCCGACGGGCAACTTCCCCCGCCACTCAAGCTGGGGATAGCCCCGTAGAACACTTTGTGGATGCAGCCGCGTTGGAGGCTGCCAGGACTGCCATGGCAGAGGGTGAAGCTCACGGCCCGGCAACAATTGTTGTCGAGGAAGCTGAGGTTCCTGCCCGACAGACTTCTCCAGGTACTATACTTGCTCTTTCTTTTCTTCTTTCTTCTTCTCCCCCTTTTTTAACTCCTGCTTCCTTGTTGTCTCCCGTTCTCCCCCCTCCCCCGCATGCCACCAAGTCAAAGAGCCAGAACCATTGGAGGTGGCGGTTGACATCGGCAAGGCTGCCGCGAAGGAGCCCATGGATATTGCTGCCCCGGAGGGACAAGATCTCACTACCGAGGATGCGCAAGGTTCCCTGGCGGTGACAGAGCATTCGCTAGAGATCCCCCCTGCAGGGGGAGTGGCTGTCGAGGTGAAGATCCCTCTCCAGACCAGGGGCCCACTACCTGCCATCGGGGCTGCCGCTAAGACAACACCATCCTCCTCGAGCACGCTGGCCATGGTGCTGTCGCCACCTGGAGTTAGAGCTCCCGGCCTACCCTTGATGATGGATGCTGAGCTTGGCAAAGAGCTCCAACGTATTTTGGCTCCGCAATATCAGGGAGCTGGAGAGGTTGATGATTCAGTTGTCGTGGCCATGGACTTGTCCTTCGTGGAATCCATGGCGGAGGGCGTGAAGGAGATGCATGCCCGGTAGAATAAGAAGTGGCTGGAGCTCAAGGAGCGGCGTGAATCTATCTACAAGATGAGCCAGAAGCTGAAGGATAAGGGCTTGGAGCTGCGCGAGTGGCACGACAAGCAATTCAAGGTGCTCTTGAGGTAGCAAGAGATGCTCCAGGGAACGCGGGAGGATGACATGGCTCATGAGGCACGTCTGGCGGACCGTAAGGCTTCCTTTGACGCCTCTGGGAGGAGAAGCTTGACGCCACCCTTCGTGCCAAGGATGATGAAATGGAAGCTCTTGTTTGCCAGCGCACCAAGGACCTGGAGGACAAGCATGAATTGGCTCTGAATGCTATTGCTGCTGACTCTGCTGCTCAACTAAAGAAGCTCACTGATGATCTGGCTGCCGAGTTCGTCGCCAAGATCTCTCCAGGAGTGCCAAGGAGTTGACGCCCACAAGGAGGAAGCACGGAAGGCGGAGATCCTCTAGGCCGATGTGAAAATGCAACTCTCTTCCAAGACTCGGAGCCTTTAAGCTGCCAACAGCAAAATCTCAGACCTGAGGTCGAGGATCGACACATTGGAAAGCTCGGTAGAGTCACTTGTGTCCCGTCAGAAGTTGTTGCCCAGGGGTTTGGAAAATGCCAATCATCTCCAGCAGGATGCCGAGGACAACCTAAAGATCTAGGTCAACTAAGCAACCTCTGGATCAAGAGCCTGATCGACATAGCTGAGCGTCTTGGTGCTCAGGCTGCGGAAATGGGCGTGGACAGCCCAGTTTTCTCGCTCAGCCAGCACGAGGTCCCGAGCGCCAAGTTGGGTCTTCTTCAATGAGCTGATCGAGAAGCTGGGGGCACATGAAGCAGGGAGGGCCTAGCGCTTCGTGACCGAGTCGCGGAAGCTGGCCCGCAACACCCCCTTCATGGTCCTGAGCAACATCGCCTACCGCCACCCAGATCTTGACCTCGACGATTGTTTCAAGAAGCCGCAGGCGGGTGCTGACGTCGTGGCCTCCAAGGAGAAAGCTGCATCACGGGCCGACAGGGTCCTCCGAGTTTGAATTGCTCCACCTGGTTACCAGGCCAAGTATCGGGCCGCTACCGCCCTATAATGAAACATGTTGCATATTTCGTGTTTAGTCATCCTATCTCTGATGTTTGTGCGTGTCAGGGAAACTGATCCTCGAACACCTATGGGGCCGGCGGACCGGGCCCCTTTCGGTTCGGAGGGGGGGCGGAGATCGCACGAAGAGCAGATCGAGGTGAGGCACACGAGCAGTTTACCCAGCTTCGGAGCTCTCCGGAGAGATAACACTCCTACTGCTGCTTGTCTGGTTGTATTATCTGGTGTTCTTGCTCTCCAAAGCGAGAGTGTGATGTTCTCTGGGCTACGGATGGATCGAAGCAAGCTGTCTGAGGCTTCGAACCTATGAGCCGAACCCCCTCTTTGTTGCGCATGGGCCTCCTTTTATACGCTAAAGGGGTCACCGACAGGTGGCAACGCAGAGGAGGGTAAAAACGTAAAAAGCGAGGTAGTTGATACAATTGCTTGTACAGTGCATCCTACCTAACCCTGATGGCAGGGGACAAGGGCATTAAATGCCCGTCTGAGTCGCCCGAATAGTGCAGAAAAGGACCGTTAGGGGCGCCACTGTTCGCCACGATGGCGATCTTGTCAGCTTCGCATGCCACTGCGCACCGCTGGCTGCACAGCCTCCCGCCACGCACGTCCGGAGAGGCCCCCAGAGCGACACGTTGGTGGATGCGCTGGAGCATGGACGCAGAGTGGCCGCCTACCGCGGCAAGCGCCTTGCCGCTGTTGTTATCTTGTCGGGTCCGGAAGCTTGTCGCTCACCGGGCTTCGAGGTACCTTGGTTTGTCTTCCCGGCAAGATCCTCTTGCCGGGGCCTTGTTGCCTTGCCGGAGCGCGTGGCGCGTCGCGGCAAGTTCATTGGAGCGCCTTGGTTGGCCTTCCCAGCAAGCTCCTCTTGCCGGGGTCTTGTTTCCTTAGCCTAAATACTTTGTTCTTGGATGGCTCCAAGGGAACCTTGGGGGGGATCTTGGCGATCACCCGGCAAGCCTTTGCCGCGGGGTGCTGCAACTGCCCGTGCACAAGTTCGGGGTACTAGGGTACCCCTAATCTAGTACACCGACAGGAGCCCCCGGGCCTGGGCCAGACACGGTGCCGAGCGTTGTTGGGCCAGGCCCAAGACAGGGCACGGGTACACGCGGGCTGGGCCACGCCAAATCTTGTTCCGTATCCACCGCACTCTCCCATAACGGCACGCGTTGATTGCGGCATCGTGGGAGAGATCGTGGGTGGTTGTTTAAGTGGAAGGCCGAAACGTCCGCCCGTCCCTCTTTATAAGTAGAGGAAACAGGGGCAGTTCATTCCCCCTCGCTGCTTGCTGATACTCCTTCTTCACAAACTCCGCTGCTCCCTTCTTCTTCTCGAAGCCGAGAGAGCAGCGCTTCACGCCCCCCCCCCCATTGCCACCAGCATCACCACGCCGTCGACCTTCTCCACCACCTCCGCCATGGCCCCGAAAGGCGGCAAGGGAAAGGGCATGAAGTCGGCGCAGCGGCTCACGGCGTTGCGGAAGGAGCGGGCGATCTTCACCCCCCAGCTCGGAGTGCAGGAGCTGAGGGAGTACTTCTACCTCTTTTGGGCGACGGAGACGCGTGCGCATCCGCGCACGAGGGTACTCCCGGCTGCTGCCTCGGAGTCGGCTCCAATGGGTACCCGTTCTTCCCGCTATTCTTCTACTGCGGGCTCTGCCCGCCCTTCTCGGAATTCTTTTGTGACATTAGGAACACGTATGGCTTCCGCCTCCTTGACTTCACCCCCAATGCTGTCTTGACCATGGCAGTTTTCGCACACTTGTGCGAAAACTTTGTCGGACTCCACCCTAGTGTAGCCCTTTTCCGCCACTTCTTCATACCTCGGGTAGAGAGAGGAGAGCCGCTTGCCGGAGGGATTGCCTGGGTCTCGAGAGTCGGCAAGAAAGAGGCGTACTTGGAGGGTGAGCTTCGCAACAAGTGGGAGGAGTGGAGAGCGGAGTGGTGTTGGATCGTCGAGGAAGATCCGCAGCCCTTCACCACCGTGCGCCAAACTCCAATAGTGCGTGGCAATGACTGGAGCAACATGGCCCCGGAAGACGAGAGGCTGAAGATCGCCATCACTAGGATTCTTTGCCTCAGGCTTGCCGGGCTCACCCTAGGTGCTGTCGGGGCAGATTTCCTTCGCCGCTGCATTGCCCCCCTGCAGGAGAGGAGGAGGCCCGCCTGGGAATTCAAGAATTCGGCGGACATCATGAGGCTGCGGCCGGGCCTAAACTACAACTTCACTGTCTTGGAGTTGGATGCAATGCTCTTGGAGTTATTCAAACGTGACCCCCAGCACCCATTCACACTGCCGAGGGGTGTAGTTCCTTTGTGCAATAACTCTTCACTTGACCGGATCCGCGCCATGATGCCGTTGTGCAATTCACACGGCATCGTCCCGACTTGGCAAGAGCCTGCGGACGACGTTGTGCGGGCGTTCATCGACACCTTGGAGGAGTTGCCGGTCCGCGCTGACGAGCAGAAGAGCCTCACTCGCGACACCACCGACGAGGAGCTGCAGCTTATTGCTACCAGGGCGGAAGAGGCTGCGGCCGCAGCTGCTGCGGGTGTGTTTGGGTTTACCGTGGAGGAGGCAGAGGCCGCAGAGGCGGCAAACCTTGCCGAACGTGCGGAGTTCATGGGCGAGGAGGAGCCTGCTGGTTCCGAAGCTGAGTCGAGCGAGGCCGGCGAGGAGGAGGCTGAGCCTTCAGAGAGCTTGCCACAGGCGGAGCCCTCGGCCCCGCCAAGGAGGCGCCTTCGCAGGGCCGGGGACGCAGTAGGGCGGCAGTCGGCTCCACAGCCACCGAGCCGCGCGAGGCGCTCTACTGCGGCAAGTAATGTTGCCGCGGGATCGCCACCGCAACAACGGCAACTGGAGCGGGATCTTCCCGGGCCACCGCCGCCGCCCCCGCCAAGCGGACAAGGGATCCTACTCCTCCACCTCACCACACCAGAGGAGGGCCGGACTTCGATCTTTCCGCGCTCAGCTCCGATGATGAGGAAGAAGAGTGAGTTTCTTTGGTGCCCTTATAATCCTTCAAGCTTGCTGTTTATATCTTGTATCTGACTTGCTCCAATCTGGACTCTTTTCTTTTTAGAACACTGGCCCAGAGAGTGAGTGCTTTTTCCTTTATTGATATCTTGCTTGTTGACTTGTGCAGGAGCAGAGCAGCCTCATCAGGACCGCCCGGAGGCCAGTCCCGAAGTGCCACCTGCTTCGACTGCACCGCCAAGGGAGGAGTCCCCGGCAAGGGAGCGCTCTCCGGCAAGGGGGGACTCTCCGGCAAGGGACGGCACTGCTGATCCTGCGGCGACCGAGGTCGCTACTGAAGATCTTGGCGCAGGTAATCCACTTGCGCAAAAACTTTCCCTTGGGTTCTGCTTCTTTCGTTTTTACTTTCTTGGATTTTTTGATTGATTTCCCTCCCTTCTTCGTTCTTTAGACCCATCTTCGGCTGAGCCAATGGAGACAGAGGGCGCCGGCGAGGAAGGTGTCGGTGCTGATGTGACCGCCGGCGAGGAGGCCGCCGGGGCTGCTGCTGCGGAAGACGGCGAGGGGTCGGGCGATCGCACTGACGACCCTGAGGCCGCAGGAGCGCCGGGCGCTGCATCGACCGCCGAACCCTCTGCCGCTTCTGCGGAGCTGGGCTCCGAGGAGCCCCAGCCCGGCGCCTACTTGCAGGCCGGTGACAACATCTTCATCAAGCTACCCTGGGCGTCGAGCTCCAGGGCGCCAGTCGAGGGGGAGACTTTTGACGGGGAGGTGCTCGCCTCTGCTGGGCTGTCATTGGTTGACGCGCCCGGCAGCAGCAGCGGCGAGCTTGAGGAGGAGCAGCTGCTACGGAAGCTGCTACGCACCCGGCAAGCCAAGCTGGCTTCTCGGGAAGCGCTTGTTGCGAAGGCGGGAGTTGACATGGAGAAGCGCGCGGAGGAGCTCCGGGGACAAAATCAAGAAGCTCTCCGGTCCCTGGCACAGGAGCGGGAGCGAGTAGACGAGGAGCGCACGGCCTTTCTTCTCGAGAAGGCCGAGGCTGAGGAAGAACAAAGGCTTGCTGCCGAGAAGCAGTCCGCGCGGGAAGGCAAGCTAGTGCAGCAGAAGGCCCACCTCGACAGCTACGAGGAAGAGCTCGCCGAGCGTGAGCGAGCACTTGGCGGGGCGCTCAAGGAGGCAAAGGATGCCGCGGCAACTGCAGAGGCCGCCAATAAGGAGCTAGAGGAGAAGGTGGCGCGGCTGGAGGCCGATATTGGGAAGAGCGGCGAGGAGATTGCCGCTCTCAAGCGCGAGCGCGAGAAGGATGCTGCCGCCCATGGTGAGCTGCAAGGCCTTCTCGCTGAGAGGGGCAAGGAGCTCAGCGCTGCCAGGGATTCCAAAGCAGGCCTAGAGCTGAAGCTGGCCACGCTGACGTAGACGCTGGAGGCCACCAAGGAGCGGGAGAAGACCTTGGCGGAGAAGGTCAAGGCTGACGCGGCGCTGCTGGAGAGCATTGCAGTCACCCAGAACTGCTTCAGAGACACAGTGGAGCACTGGACCGAGGGTCTGGTGAACACCGCCGCCGTCATCAACGAGGAGCTGGCGCAGCTGGGGATGGAGGACTTTGGGTATCCTTCCAACGAGAGCCTTCAACCCAGCGCCAAGCTCAGTCTATTCTTCAAGGGCGTGGCGACGGCACTCCAGCGGCTCCGGGAGAGGATCCCGAAGCAGCTGGCCGACGAGTCGCGCAAAATCTGCGCTGGGGTTCTCCAGAAGGTGCTGATGAAGGTGGCCTTCCGCAACCCAGGCCTCAGCTTCACCAACGTCCTCCGATCCTTGCCGCCCGACGCCGATCTGGACGCACTCAAGGCCCTTGTCGCACCCATTGTGGACAAGGTGAGCGAGATCAAGCGAGTCGAGGGCGGGCGCGTAGATTAGGCCGCCCATTTCTTCTTTTCCCTTGTCGCTGCTAGTCATGTTATGAAAACAGTCTGTTAGAGCTGCGACAAGTTATCTTTGTAATATAACTTTATTTCTGTTATCAATTGCAATGTTATTTCCTCTACTAGATTCCTTCCTTTGTATGTTTTCACCCTACGCTTCTAGGGAACTTGTCGGCGCAGGCGCCCGAGCCGCGAGCGCTGAGTGCGGAACTTCAGCAGCCTGCTGGCGGCGCTGCTTCCGACAAGAAACCTTGTCGTGACTAGATGCAGCACGCTTAAGCTGTTGAGCGGACTCGAAACAAAGTAAGGGCGCAACTAGCCACGAGTTGGTTCCTCCGCGCACAGGTTTTCCATACAAAGCAGGGTCGTTCGAGGAAGATAACTCAAAAATTTAAAAAAGTGATCGCTCAAACTTTGGCAACTTAGCTTTTCTGTCATTTGCTTCCCGGTAAGGCAAGTCTTTGCTTGAACGACGCCTGGCCCATACCACAATCTTCTCCTTCCCCCCGGCAAACTTGTGTGCGAGAGAACCTTCTTTTCCTTTAAAAGAAAAAGAAAGAAGAGAAAATAATAATATGGAGCACTTCGGCTCGTTACTGCTTACCGGATGTAAGTGCTGCACAAAGTGTCAGATAATCACATGCAAGAAAGGAACTAACACATGAAATGGACAAGCTGTGCGGAGCACATGGGTTTTTACTTATGCACGGGATCTGCGCCCGGCTTTGTACAAAGGATTACATGCAACAGCGGCAAGACTTGTACAAAAGGTGGTTGCCGGAACGGGTTCCGGCAACCGCGCCTTATGGGAAAAACTTACGAAGATGTTCTATGTTCCAGGAGTTGCTCACTGGAATGCCATCTTCGGTCTCAAGGCGGACAGCGCCAGGCCTTGTGACTTGTCTCACCCGATAAGGGCCTTCCCACTTCGGCGTCAACTTGTTGGAATTCTTGGCGGACTGAACGCGCCGAAGAACAAGGTCGCCTTCCTCGAAGCTTCTGGCTTTAACTTTGCGGCTATGATAGCGGCGCAAAGCTTGCTGGTATCGAGCAGCTCGTACAGCAGCCTGAAGACGATCTTCCTCAAGGAGCAGCGCGTCGTCTTGCCGCAGCTGTTCTTGCTCAAGCTCATCATAAGCGAGCACTCGAGGTGATCCGTATACGAGTTCCGTGGGGAGAACTGCCTCTGCTCCATAGACTAGAGCGAAAGGTGTCTGGCCAGTGGCTCGATTTGGCGTCGTTCTGATCGACCAAAGAACCACCGGCAGCTCCTCGATCCAGTTCCTTCCGCACCTGTGCAGCCTGTCGAAAGTTCTGGTCTTGAGCCCGCGCAGCACTTCAGCATTTGCCCTCTCTGCTTGACCGTTGCTTCTCGGATGAGCAACAGAAGCGAAGCAGACCTTGGCGCCAAGGTCTTGGACGTACTGCATGAAGGTGCGGCTCGTGAATTGCGTGCCGTTGTCGGTGATGATCCTGTTAGGGATCCCGAAACGGCAAACAATTGACCTGAAGAACTTGACTGCTGACTGTGCTGTCACCTTCCTCACTGGCTGCACTTCCGGCCACTTTGTGAACTTGTCGATTGCGACGTACAAGTACTCAAAGCCCCCGACAGC
Organism: Triticum aestivum; assembly: GCF_018294505.1. Taxonomy (NCBI): domain Eukaryota; kingdom Viridiplantae; phylum Streptophyta; class Magnoliopsida; order Poales; family Poaceae; genus Triticum; species Triticum aestivum. Next base: position 254,554,014 of record NC_057804.1, on the reverse strand, counting down.
TCGGGGGAAGGGGCCGAGGATATCGAGCCCCCAGACCGAAAATGGCCAGGATAAAGGGATCGTCTGGAGAGCTTGAGCTGGCTGGTGTATCTGTTTGGAGTGGAACTGGCACGCTTCACACTTGGTTACTTGTGCAGTTGCATCCTGGAGGGCTGTCGGCCAAAAGAAACCTTGCCGGAAAGCTTTGCCGGCAAGTGCTCTTGCGCCTATGTGGTGGCCACATATGCCTCCATGTATCTCTGCCAACAGCTTTTGTCCATCTTCCCGGCGAATACACTTCAATTTCACACCGTTGAGTCTTCTTCTGTACAGTATGCTATCGACAAACTGGTACATACTTGACTGCCGGGCTACTCTTTCCGCTTCTTCTTGCTCTTCGGGAAGTTCTCCTGTCTGAAGGAAATGGACAATCTGCTGTGCCCATGCTGGAGCCTGTGGCTCGACAACAAGGACTAAAGGCACATCTGCTGCTGCGGGAACATCTGCTTCTACGGCAAGGACTTGCGGCCCTGCCGGAGCTTGATGTTCCCCGGCAAGCTTGCCGGAGCAAAACTTGTCGGGAGCGTCTGCTTCAACGGAACAAACCATAAGGCTTGCCGGAGCAGACTGCCCCTCAGCATCTGTGGTGTTGATCTTGGGGACTTTCTTGGCGGCGGCTTCGGGGAGCTCTGCCGGAAAGTAGTCACCAGAAACCAACTTCCTCTTTTTGCTTTGTCCAGTTGATGGTGTTACGGATGGTTGAGTCAACTTAAGCACAAAGATCCCTGGTTCCACAGGTAACTTTAGTGCGGCGCACTTTGACAGGCCATCAGCAATATCATTCTGAGCTCTTGGGATATGCTCCATTTGTAGGCCGTCAAAGTGCTCCTCTAGCTTCCTCACTTCATCGACATACGCTTCCATCAACGGACTCTGGTAGTTCTTGTTCACTTGTCGGACGACAAGCTGTGAGTCACCCCTGACAATGAGCTTCTTGATCCCAAGGTCTGCTGCGATTCTGAGACCGGCAAGCAATCCTTCATACTCTGCAGTATTGTTGGTTGCTTGCTCTTGGGAAAGTGCATCTGGACTATGTACTTGAGGTGCTCTCCGGTGGGTGCGACAAGCAGCACGCCTGCACCGGCGCCTTGCAGCGAGAAGGCTCCATCGAAGTACATCAGCCACTCTTTGCTTGCCTCTTTGACGGGGATGCTCGTTTCTGGAATTTCTTCATCTGGGGTTGGCGTCCACTCTGCTATGAACTCTGCCAATGCTCTGCTTTGGATAGTTGAGGTGCCCTCAAACTTGAGGCCAAAGCTTGACAGTTCCAGCGCCCACTCGACAATCCTGCCTGTTGCTTCTGGATTTTGCAGTATCCTCTTCAGCGGAAAGCGAGTGACGACTGTGATCTCATGTGCTTGGAAGTAATGGCGCAGCTTTCTCGAGGCCATGAGGAGGCCGAAAAGCAACTTCTGCACACCAGAGTACCTTGATCTAGCTCCCTGCAGAAGAGAACTGACAAAGTAGACTGGGCGCTGCACCATTCTCCTTGGCATCTCATCTTGTTCCTGCGCAAACCCATGTTTGTCGGGATCAGAGCTTGTCGGCGAAGCCCCCTGCTTGTCGCTGGATGGATCTGCCGTGGTTGCTGGCTCATCATCCGCCTCCCTCTCCGCCACTAACGCAGCACTAACCACTTGATTGGTTGCCGCTATATACAGCAGCAACTTCTCTTGCGGCTTAGGTGCGACAAGCGTTGGAGTGGAGGACAGGTATCTCTTCAAGTCCTGCAGCGCAGCCTCCGCTTCCGGAGTCCATTTCATTGGACCTGCCTTTTTCAAAATTTTGAAAAATGGCAGGGCGCGCTCAGCAGATCTAGAGATAAACCTGCTGAGAGCAGCCACGCAACCGGCAAGCCTTCGTACATCCTTGACGCGCTTTGGTGCTTCGATCTGCTCGATGGCTTTGATCTTGTCGGGATTGGCTTCAATTCCCCGCTGAGACACGAAGAACCCGAGAAGCTTGCCGGAAGGGACTCCAAACACGCACTTCTCGGGGTTAAGCTTGAGGTTGATCTTGCGCAGGTTTGCAAATGTCTCATCTAAATCTTGAATCAAGGTCGCTTTGTCCTTGCTCTTGACCACTATGTCATCCATGTAAGCTTCCACATTTCTGTGTATTTGTGGCTCAAAAGCATGGTGAACTACCCTTGCGAATGTTGAACCAGCATTCTTCAAACCGAAAGGCATCCGTACGAAGCAGTACGTGCCACACGGGGTGATAAATGCGGTTTTCTCTTCATCTTCTTCTGCCATGAAGATCTGATGGTATCCTGAGTATGCATCAAGAAATGAAAGCAAATCACATCCGGCTGTGGAGTCAACAATCTGGTCAATACGCGGCAAGGGAAATGGGTCTTTGGGACAAGCTTTATTAACATCAGTGAAGTCAATACAAAGTCTCCATTTCCCGTTAGCTTTGCGCACAACAACAGGATTGGCCAACCACGTGGGATGGAGTACTCCTCTGACAAGGCCTGCTGCTTCCAACTTCTTGATTTCTTCTGCGATGAATTCTTGGCGCTCTACTGCCTGCTTCCTGACTCTCTGCTTGACGGGCCGCGCATGAGGACAGACGGCAAGGTGGTGCTCAATCACTTTCCTGGGAACACCGGGGATATCAGACGGTTGCCACGCAAACACGTCGACATTCGCCCGCAGGAAAGCAACGAGCGTGCTTTCCTATTTGGGGTCAAGAGTGGCGCTGATGGTGAAGGTACCACCAGTGCCATCCTCTTTGGCGGACACCTTCTTAGTCGCAGGTGGAGCAGCCATCGCCTTCTTGCACTTGCCGGTGGAGCTCGATGGTATGTCCTCGACGGTAGCGCAGCACTCCGGAGAGGTGCGCTTGTCGGAGTGGGCATCAGAGCTCTTGCCGGACTTGGTCTTCTTCTTCCCCCCGGGAGCTTCAGTGGCAAGTGTCCTTCGGTCTGCTGCGGCTGCGGCTTCCCGGTAGATCTTGTCGGCACAGATAAGAGCATCCTTCTTGTCGCTAGGGACAGAGATGACACTTATTGGGCCTGGAATTTTCAGTACGTTGTACGCATAGTGAGAAGCTTCCATGAATTTGGCGAGTGCCGGACGGCCAAGGATTCCATTGTAAGGTAATGGAAAGTCGGCAACGTCAAACGTGACCCTCTCAGTCCTGAAGTTTAGCTCACTGCCAAATGTTACCGGCAATGTGATCTTTCCCTTTGGCTTGCTCCTTCCCGGGTTGATTCCTTGAAACGTGCCGGTCTCTTCGAGCTCGCTGTCAGGGATCTGGAGCTTCTGGAGCACTGCGGAGGAGATCAGATTCAAGCCGGCCCCGCCGTCAACTAGCATCTTAGTGACCTTGAGGTTGCGGATTGTTGGTGAAACCAACATCGGCAAGCACCCGACCGCAGTTATGCGATCCGGGTGGTCCTCAATATCAAAGATGATAGGCGTGCTGGACCATTTCAGAGGCTTGCGTGATTCGACGGGTGGTTCTGCTGCATTAACTTCCCGCATCCACTGCTTGAGCTGGCGGTGCGAGGCATGCAGAGAAGCACCACCGTCAACGCACAGGACCTCTGTAGCTTTCTGGAACTCCTGCTCATCAGTCTCCTCATCATCCATATCTTCATCGTCGCCGTCATCTTCATCCTTGTCGCGGCCGCGAGGAGGTCTGTCTCCTTGCCGCTGCTTGGCCTTGCCGCGGCGTCCTCCTCGGCCGGGACGTTTCTTGCCGGATCCACCAGCTCCTTCCTGGGCTTTCTCCTTGTCGCGCCGCTCGTATTCAGCTTTCTGTTGCTCAACAAGCTGCTCGACCCTCTTGCAGTTCTGAAGATCATGGCCCTTGGTGCGGTGAATCTTGCAATACTGCTTGTTGGTGCCGTCCTGCTTGTCGGCGACCGCCACCTCCGCGGCAACCTCCTTGCCGGAGTCACCAGCTTTGGCTTCCTTGGCGCCGCCACCGTTGCCGGACTGCTCAACAACTAGCACTTCTTTGCCTTTCCTCCTTCTGTTGTTCCGCCGCCGGTTTTTCCTTGTCGGGGCGGCATCTTCGCTGTCAGATCCTCCCGCTCCTATATTTTCTCCGGGGAGTCTCCTCCCTTCCTCAGCACGCGCGCACTTGTCGGCCAGTGCATATAACTCACTGACGTCCCTGATCTTGCACATCGCCATTTCCTCCCGCATCCTGCGGTTCCGCACGTTCTGATGGAACGCGCTGATCACCGCGGCAGGGTGGACGTCTGGGATGTTGTGCTGCACGCTACTGAATCTCTGAATGTACTTGCGCAGGGGCTCTCCTTCCTTCTGGGCGAGCAAATGAAGATCACTCTCCTGGCCATGAGGCTTGTGTCCGCCGGTAAAGGCGCCGACAAACTGATGGCACAGATCAGCCCAAGAGGATATGGAGTTGTCCGGCAAGTGCATGAGCCAGGATCTGACATTGGGCTTGAGCACCAGCGGGAAGTAGTTGGCAAGGATCTTGTCATCTCGTCCCCCGGCAGCTTGCACCGCAATGGTGTAGATGCTGAGGAACTCTGACGGATGCGTCTTGCCGTCGTACTTCTCCGGTACGTCTGGCTTGAAGTTCTTTGTACTGGGCCACTGGACTTGCCGCAGCTCACGAGTGAACGCAGGACAACCTACCGCGTACGGCAGATCGCCTGGTTCCCCTGGCGCATGCATGTCAACAGAGGGCCCAGCGCGCTTGTCGGATTGACGTCGCGCTTCTCTTCGGCGCTCGATGCGGGTTCGAGCGTCTTCTTGTTGTCGATCATGAAGAACTTGGCGCTGATCGCGACGAGCTCGTGGATCCGACGATGCAGTGGAGTCGCTGTCGAGGTGGATCCGACGAGTCGGCGATCTTGGCCTTCGGGGCGGTGATTGCATGGTAGTTGCACCTCCGCCCGTTTCGTCGCCACCGGCTCGCGTCCGGCGGTCCTGCCGTGGCGGCGACGCGCTCGGCCGCCGTGGAGTGTCGCTGTTGGCATAGCCGATGAGACTCTGAATGGTGGCCCTCCATTCGTCGATCTTGTCTGACGTCGGAGGGTAATCTAGGAGAAGTTGAGCTCGCGCCAAGGCTTCTGCTGAGGTGGTGGGTGGCAGTGGCGGACGGCGCGAGGAGCGGGACGTGCTCGAACTTCTAACTATGTTAGAAGGAGCAGTATCCCATCCAGGCGACCGTGCCCCGCTCGTGCCAGCATGCTGGCGTGCATGCTGGTCTTGAGCGCCCCGAGATCCACCAGCTTGGCCTTGGTCTATCATGCGCATGGTGCTGCGAGCGCCATGGTGCTGCTGATCTTGCGCCTCCTGAGAGTGGCGCGGAACATGTACAGTCGCCGAGGTTTGTGCAGCCTTGTCCTTGGACTTGGCAGCACTGTGAGCACCCTCATCGACGGCTGTTCTTCCGCCGGCGTCCACTCCACCACCCGTTTGCTCCAACGGTGGCGGAAATGACGTGGACGGAGCGGCTGCTGCCGAAGTCTTCTTCTTCGGTGGCATGTTGATGAAGGGAATGAAGATCTAGCTCGTGTGAACACCGGATCAGGTTCACACAATCTCGACGCCCCCTACCTGGCGCGCCAAAGATGTCGGGGAAACTGATCCTCGAACACCTATGGGGCCGGCGGACCGGGCCCCTTTCGGTTCGGCGGGGGGCGGAGATCGCACGAAGAGCAGATCGAGGCGAGGCACACGAGCAGTTTACCCAGCTTCGGAGCTCTCCGGAGAGATAACACTCCTACTGCTGCTTGTCTGGTTGTATTATCTGGTGTTCTTGCTCTCCAAAGCGAGAGTGTGATGTTCTCTGGGCTACGGATGGATCGAAGCAAACTGTCTGAGGCTTCGAACCTATGAGCCGAACCCCCTCTACGTTGCGCATGGGCCTCCTTTTATACGCTAAAGGGGTCACCGACAGGTGGCAACGCAGAGGAGGGTAAAAACGTAAAAAGCGAGGTAGTTGATACAGTTGCTTGTACAGTGCACCCTACCTAACCCTGACGGCAGGGGACAAGGGCATTAAATGCCCGTCTGAGTCGCCCGAACAGTGCAGAAAAGGACCGTTAGGGGCGCCACCGTTCGCCACGATGGTGATCTTGTCAGCTTCGCATGCCACTGCGCACCGCTGGCTGCACAGCCTCCCGCCACGCACGTCCGGAGAGGCCCCCAGAGCGACACGTTGGTGGATGCGCTGGAGCGTGGACGTAGAGTGGCCGCCTGCCGTGGCAAGCGCCTTGCCGCTGTTGTTATCTTGTCGGGTCCGGAAGCTTGTCGCTCACCGGGCTTCGAGGTACCTTGGTTTGTCTTCCCGGCAAGCTCCTCTTGCCGGGGCCTTGTTGCCTTGCCGGAGCACGTGGCGCGTCGCGACAAGTTCATTGGAGCGCCTTGGTTGGCCTTCCCGGCAAGCTCCTCTTGCCGGGGTATTTTTTCCTTAGCCTAAATACTTTGTTCTTGGATGGCTCCAAGGGAACCTTGGGGGGGATCTTGGCGATCACCCGACAAGCCTTTGCCGCGGGGTGCTGCAACTTCCCGTGCACAAGTTCGGGGTACTAGGGTACCCCTAATCTAGTACACCGACAGTGCGAAACTGATATTCTTAGACAAATCTTAAACATGTGTTTATCCCTATGTACGTTTGCATTCGTATGATCTGCTCCATTGTATGCTTTGGATGCCTGCCGGTATCATATTGCCGCGATTTTTGTAAGGGTCCGGCCCTTAACAGTCATCTTGGCGTGGATGCGTCCCGGCAGGTTTTTCCCAGGTAGTTCTCGGTGCAGCCTCTCGTCCTGCGAGCATGGCTCTAGACAGGATGATGGAGCGACCAAAGAAGCTATCCAAGGTTCCATCACATGAGGATTTTCACAATACGAATGCTCACTAGAATTAAGGGATAAATGACTGCAAAGAATTCTAATGTATCAATCAAGAGATGATAATGTGGACTTAACTTTTGTTCTGAGCCTCTTTACTCCTTTGCTTGGCCACGCGTGCCAAGCGCATTCGCGGCACCAGACAGAGCAAGATACAATCAGGTGGTTTCTTTGTTCCCGGCAAGGACCAATATGCATTTCGCGCGGTTGGCGGGCATCGGGGCATAGTGCCGAGCTTCTATGGTCCTCCTCCCTCTTTCTCTTCACCTTTTGGGTCAGTCCAGCAGCCGCCGGTGCATGGGTCGTGCCGACGCAGGCGGCCTTAACCAATACACTTGCCGGGGCATCTATCGACGGACTCATACCAGTGTTTCGCTCAGGATTACTAAAAGTGCAACCATCCCTGGGTGGTTTTGGTAATGATTAACAACATATAGCTCATTGAACTAATGTCGTTACAAGATAAATATTTTAGGAAAGTTCAATGATTGGCATGGCATGGATGAGGAATGTGGACCCCTCAAAATGCTAAGGACAAAAGTTTGGCTCAAACGTCAAAGTCCAAGAATCTACATATTCTACTTTAGTGATCCAAGATCACATTGAGTCTATAGGAAAGCCAATACTATTAAAAGGGGATGAGGTGTTGCTTAATGGATTGCTTGCTCAAAATGCTTAGTGATATGCTCCAAAATCCCTCAACCACTTTCTCATATCCACATATGTCCCAAACCAAAAGTAAAACTCAGCCCCACCAATATGATCCATCCGGCGCCACGGACTTCATTTGACATAGCCATTGCCAGAAACCCTAGTCTTTTCGGTCTCACCGATAGGGATCTCGGTCTCACCGAGATGGGGTTGCAAACTCTCTGTTTCCCTTCGTAACATTTCGGTCTAACCAAGATGAGCGACCGGTCCCACGAAGTCTGCAATGCAAACTCTCTGTTTCCTTTTTGTAATGCTTCGGTCCCACCGAGATGAGTGAATCGGTCCCACCGAGTTTGTAGCTTATTACCGAAGTCGGTCCAACCGTGTTTGAGTAATCGGTCCAACCGAGATTACGTTATGCCCTAACCCTAATGATATCGGTCCCACCGAGATGACATGTCGGTCCCATCAAAATTGCCTAACGGTCACATATGCACTGAATTGGTCCGACCGAGTTTTTTGATTCGGTCCCACCGAGTTTGGTATAATGTGTGTAACAGTTAGATTTTGTGTGGAGGCTATATATACCCCTCCACCCTCTCCTCATTCGTGAGGCAAGCCATCAGATCGTGCCTACACTTCCATTACCCATTTTCTGAGAGAGAGCCACCTACTCATGTGTTGGGACCAAGACATTCCAATCCAACCATATGAATCTTGATCTCTAGGCTTCCCTAGGTTTCTTTCCACTCAAATAATCTTTTCACCAAATCCAATCCTATGAGAGTGAGCTGAGTGTTGGGGAGACTATCATTTGAAGCACAAGAGCAAGGAGTTCATCATCAACACACCATCTATTACCTTTTGGAGAGTGGTGTCTCCTAGATTGGTTAGCTGTCACTTGGGAGCCTCCAACAAGATTGTGGATTGAACCAAGGAGTTTGTAAGGCCGAGGAGATCGCCTACTTTGTGAAGATCTACCCTAGTGAGGCAAGTCCTTCGTGGGCGATTGCCATGGTGGGATAGACAAGGTTGCTTCTTCGTGGACTCGCGCAACCGTTACCCTTTGTGGGTGGAGCCCTCCGTGGACTCGCACACCGTTACCTTCGTGGGTTGAAGTCTCCATCAACGTGGATGTAGGATAGCACCACCTATCCGTAACCACGGGAAAAACATCTGTGTCTCCAATTGTGTTTGAATTCTCCAAACCCTTCCTTTACATTCTTGCAAGTTGCATGCTTTAATTTCCGCTGCAATATACTCTTTGCATGCTTGCTTGAATTGTGTGATGATTGCTTGACTTGTCCTACAATAGCTAAAATCTGCCAAGAACTAAAATTGGGAAAAGGTTAAGTTTTTATTTGGTCAAGTAGTCTAATCACCCCTCTAGACATACTTTCGATCCTACAAGTGGTATCAGAGCTTTGGTCTCCATTTGCTTGATCTCCATAGCTTTTGGTGGTCATAGTCTTGGTTTTCAACAACTAGGAGAGTATGGCGTCTAGCAAGGGAAATTATCACCGTAGAGGTCCTTACTTTGATGGTACTAATTTTGTTAGTTGGAAGCATAAAATGAAAATGCATATTCTTGGACATAACCCCGCTGTTTGGGCTATTGTTTGTATTGGCTTGCAAGGTGAATTTTTTGATGGGAGAGAACCGAACCGTGAAGATACCGCGGAAGAGTTGAAGATGCTGAAATACAACGCTCAAGATTGTGATATCCTCTTCAACGGATCGTGCCTCGAAGAATTCAACAAAATCAGCTGCCTTGAGAATGCAAAGGAAATTTGGGATACTTTGATTGACATGCACGAAGGTACCGACTCCGTCAAGGAATCCAAGTTGGATGTGCTTCAAAGTCAACTTGACAAGTTCAAAATGAAGGATGGTGAAGGTGTCGCTGAAATGTACTCTAGGCTTGCTCTCATTACAAATGAGATTGCCGGCTTAGAAAGTGAAGAGATGACCGACAAATTCATCATCAAGAAGATCCTAAGAGCCTTGGATGAAAAATATGATATCGCGTGCACATTGATCCAAATGATGCCCAATTACAAAGATCTCAAGCCAACGAAAGTCACTGTAAGAATTCTTGCTCATGAGATGTCACTCAAGGATAAGGAGGAGCTTCACTACAAGTCAAGTGGTGCTTACAAAGCCTCATGTGATGCTCCTACATCATCAAGTGAGAAACAATCCTTCGATGAGGAATTGAGCTTAATGGTGAAAAACTTCAACAAGTTCTACAAGAGTAGAAGCAAAGAAAGAAGTTCCAAGTCAAGGTCCTACAATGACAAAAGGTCTTCGAGTCGTGAACGTAATTGCTACAATTGTGTAAGACCCGGACACTATTCCAATGAGTGTATGAGTCCTTACAAAAGGAGAGAAGATTCACCCAAAAATAGAAGTAGAAGATAAGAATCACCACCAAGAGAGAGGAGGAGTAGAGATGATCATCGTGAATGAAGAACCTCCCGGAGAAGCAAGGATTCGGAAAGGAAGGACAAATCATCAAAGAGCTACACAAAGCGAAGACATCAAGATCATGTTGGTGAATGGGTATCCGGCTCCAACTCCGACAATCACTCCGAGAGAAGCTATCACTCCGACTCCGAATATACTCAAGATGAAGGTGTTGCCGGTCTAGAACTTGTGTTAACCAACTCCTACGACAAATTTGACTCACCAAATGAATGAATTGGAAGATGCTTCATGGCGAAAGGCCCAAAGGTATCACACCCCGAGTATGTTGATTTCAATAGTGATGAAGATGACTTGTTAGGTGATGTTGATTTACTTGTTGACAACTCTAGTGATGAATACTATGATGAAACGTCAATTAATCATGCTAATCAAGATAAAACGAATGACAATGATAAGGAGGAGATTGAGCGCCTAACTAAAGAACTAAACACTCTTAAGTTAGCTCATGAAACTATCTTGGAAGAGCATCGAGAACTTTTAAAGACTCAAGAGAAGTTACGCTTTGAAAAGCTCAACCTTGAGCAAGAGCATGGGTCTTTAAAGGCAATCAATGATGATCTTCGCAAGAAAAGTTCTTCTTACATTGCCAAGCATTTACTCTTATCTACTTACATGCCACAAGTCAAGTCTAGTCACAAGCGCAAGAAAGATTCTTCTTCTAGTAGTAAAAATAATCATGCTAAATACAATGTTGTTACTTCTAGTAGTTCTCTTGATTCCACTAATGATTCTCTTAGCCAAGTTACACTTGAGCAAGAAAATAGCTTATTGAAGGGAATTATAGAGAAGGGTGTCTACAAGAGCCTTGCCGGGAGTAAGCAATTTGAGGAAATTGTACGCAAGTAGGGAAGGCACCGAAAGAATCAAGGTGTTGGTTTTGAACAAAAGTTCAATGCCAATGGAGTTGAGTGGGAAGAAGATCAATATCCCAAGACAAAGTTTGTTCCCCAACAAGAGAAGTATGATCCTACTTCTTTCCAAGGGAAGTATGATCCTACTTCTTTCCAAGGGACACAAGCTCAAGATGATCTTCCACCACAAGACCACAAGCAAAAAGGCAAGGACAAGCTTCAAGAGAAGATTGATGCATTTGAAGAAGCTCCCAAGGCCTTGGTCAAGTGAGTTCCCAAGACTACATCATGCTCTACTTCATCAAGTTCAACTACTACCCCAAGGATTCCCATCAAGATGATGTGGATCCCAAAGAAGAAGGACTAGGGAGTTCTTGAGGGTGACTCCACCAATATACTTCACTCATATCATTTCAGCAAGGACAAGTGCAATCAACTTTCACATCTTGCACTAGTTCAAGGAGTCACAAACCCTCTTGTTGGTAAGACAAGGGACAAGTTAACCTAATGCTTTCATGGGCATCATCTTGTGTGTGCATCACTCTATGTCTATGGATATCCTTGTTTGTTCCTTGTGGGACTAACCCGTGTAGCATCTCACTCTAATGGATTGCTCCAAATGATCTACAACAACATTGAGCATCCACATCTTCAACACCTACATGAAGTCATCATCGACAAAACCCAAGGTTAGTTCATCCCTCTTAGGGGGGATCTCACATCTAGGGGAGCTTTACTCTAAAGAATTGAGCTAAAGCAACTCTAATGGTGTGAACACAACAATGCTTTATGTAAAAGTGGTAACCCCACTTGTGCCTAAACGATGAGTATGACCTATGATCAAATGTTCTCATTTGACTCCTAAGTCAATATACTCATATAAAAATGACCTAGTCATCACCAATTGTTTGATGGATGCTAGAATTGGTTGTGCATGCTTTCCACATATTTCATTTGCCATTTTATTGTGTGAGCAAATTGGTTGCATATTTTACTCATTCAAGGACATCCACTTGTTGTTTTGATTGTTTGGATCTTTCTCTTTTGCCAAGTGGATGGACAAGAATGCCTAAGAACCTTCTCTAGCTATCTATGCTTTTCTTGTCTCAAACTCTATTCATGTACATCACAAAGTTTGATCAAGTCAGATTCGAACCACTCTATGTGAGGAGCAGCCGGAGTCCCCGATTCGTCATAGACTTAAACTCCCAAAACCTCTTTGTGCATTTCGATCTGACCAAGAAATCCATTTCGGTCAAACGGAGTTCACTAACTTGATCTAGGTTTTCATCTCGGTCCAACCGATTTGAACACTTCGGTCACACCGAGTTGCAGCAACCGCTTGCGATTCTGCACTCTCGGTGCCACCGAGTTGTTCCACTCGGTCACACTGACAGGGTCAGGATATATATACCCACGGGTGAGATTTTGGAAATTACTTCAAAATTTCTCAGCCTACGCGTGTCCTTCTTTGCCTCCTCGGGTCTCTAGATCATCTCCTTGCTGCCAACGACCTCCTGCTGTTGGACTCTGCCGCCATCGATGAATTCTGCTCCGTCGTTGCCGCCATAGCAAACACTCGCCGCTCTAGGGTATGTGTTCGACCCCTTGTGCTATCTTTTTCACTTCGATTCCTAGCACAAGGACAATGCCATGCTTCTTACGAATGAGAATAATCTATCCAGCTAAATCTTCCTTAGGTCTAGATTGATTCGAAAATTTTAGGGTTAGCCCTCCGCAAAACTCATTTCGGACCGACCAAAATGTAGAAATCGGTCTCGCCAATCGGCTTAGGCCATTGCACATGCGCTTTTTGGTCTAACCGAAACGTGCAGATCGGTGTGACCGAGTTCAGGATTCTGTGAAACCCTAGCAATCTCGGTGCCACCAAACTGTGACTCGGCCCAACCGAGTTCACTAGTTTAGGTTCTAAGTGTTGCTTTGGTATCACCGAGTTTGTCAATTCAGTAGCTCCGAGATCACTTCTGTAGAGAACTAAAACTAAGCTTTTTGACTCAATTTGTTTTGCAAAACCTTTGTACTTTGTGATTCTCATCTACTCCACCTCATCTACAACCTATTCACAGGGTCTGCTGATAGTTTGCCTGCAAGATGTCTAACTAGAGTGACAACCAGAACTGGTCTGAGCAGCAAGGATAGCTAAGTGAGGGCACTAGTCCCTCAAGTAGCTATGATGAGGGCAGCAGGAGCACACCTAGTAACTTGCCCAAGGCAGCTACTAGAACAAGGAAGAAGAGAACTTCTGATTCGGACGATGAAGACACTACAAAAAAATACACTTTTGTGATGGTACGTGTTTGTCACAGTAGGTCGCGTTTTTTGTCATGCATGTACATCCATGAAAAATTTATGACAGAATCAAGATAGTCATACCTGTGCTATCGTAGAAGTGTTCCATGACATTACCAAAATTATCATCATGGAAGTGTCCACTTCCATGACGAGAAATCGCGCATCACAAAAGTGCTTTCCTCAAGGGTGACCGACACGTGGCATCCACCGTAATGGAACACCGTTAAGCTATCGGGTCGGGTTTTGGATCCGATAACCCGTTAACAGCCCCGACCAATGGGGATTTTCCATGTGTAAAATCATCATTGGCTAGAGGAAACATGTGTCTGCTCATCGTTGGGACAGATGTCATCCACTCATTGGACGGAAGGCGCCTATGATACATCGACACGTGGCACGGCCCAACAGAGGCCCATTCTTGTGAAAAGGCCGGCCCGTTTGACTTGGTCAAAATGTGGCGGGCCGGCCCATGGAAAGCCTGTTAACGCCCTGTTCGCATATAGCCCATTTACAGCCCACTAACCCAAGGCCCGTTACGCCATATCCGAATTAGGTCCAGTAGCGTCATCTGGGCCACCCAATATGATTCCAGCCCATTTTCACTTCTGGCCCATTACGTTTTTCGACCCATATGAGGCCCTATGTAACTCTTGGCCTATTAACGGCCCGTGGTGAAACTGGCCCGTAATGAACAGTGTATCACTTTACGCCCATTAACGGCCTGTGGTGAAACTGGTCCGTAATCAACAGTGTATCACTACCCATTAACGGCCTGTTATTCCGTTGGGCCGTTTCCAGCCCATGTTATCTTTCGGCCTTCTCGGAGCCCATTTATTCTTGGGCTCATTTCCAGCATTCATTTACTTATGACCCATTACTGTCATTTTCAGCTTGTGGGCCAAATTCAGCCCATGGTTACAGTCGGCCCGTTTGTGGTCCGTTAATACATTGGGCCGTTTTCATAGCGTCATGAAATACGGCCTATTAACGATGGCCCGTTATGGTCGGCCTATGAACGGCCATAATGCGGCCTGTTATTGGCCCATGTTATCATACTGCCCGTATAAGGCCCATTGATGATACGACCCGTAGAAAGCCCATTGTTTCTATGGCCCTTAGAAGGCCCATTGTTTCTACGGCCCGTAGAAGGCCCACTGTTTCTACGGCCTGTAGGAGGCCTAGTGTCACTACAGTAAATATTAGCCCATGGTTACTCTAGCCTAGTTTTAAAAAATAGGTTATTGCAGCCACTACCAAACCGTGGAAAAGGAACTGCAATGACTACAAGCTAACAAATAAACAAGACAACAAGGAAATAAATAAGCAAGCAACTTACGCTAGGCTATCACGGCTATCACATATTACATCCACTAGGCATCAAAGTTCGCCACCAGTGCAAATAAACGCGCCGACAAAAGAATATACAAAACTGAGAGCACTTCAGAAGGCACTAGGCCTGGCCAGGAAGGGCCCCCAAACAGCTGAAGAAGCTGAGTAGACCTCAGTTGTGTCAACGATAGATGCATCAAGACTAGATTTAAGGCTTGATGGTGCGCACGGCAGTCCTCTGACATCTTCATTGCATCTTTGACTTCAAGTTGGAGCTAAGCTGAAGCAAGCCTTTCCACTTTAAGTTTATATTGAAGAAGTCGAACTGATTGAGGCAGCGACTACACAGAGGTTGTCTCACACCTGCTGGTGAGTAGCTTCAACTCACTGTCTTCATCAAGACAGGGCCTTGGGGTCATCTTGCTGTCCACAAGATGGTTTGGCTCACTATCTTCCCTAAAGTTCTACCTGGCGTAAGAGATACGACTCTGAAAGAGAAACAAGGAGACACGTAACAGGTTTCATAATTATATAAGCAAATAAATGGATCTGTTCTGCAGAAGGAAGATGTTTTTACAACTACAATTTGAAACTGGTAGTTGTTGCAAACATCCAATCAGATGTAAACAGCAAAGCAAACAACAGTGGAGGAAATGATACCTATCCAAATCTATACTAGAACAAAGTTTGAAGGCTTGAGAAGGATGAACATACATTACATGTTAACACGGGCTGGACAAAGACCTTCTCCATGTTGATGGAAGGATAATTCAATAAATTCCCCAAAGAAAATTCTTTATAAGTGTTGCCATTATTCTACATTTTGCAAAGAGTAAATATAGATCAAATAATATTGGAAGAAACACAGGATAATGAAGCTCAGGTGCAGACTGATGATACATAATCAAATAGCAATTAATTAAGTACAGCGTTACAAGGCAAAAGGGAGAGAGGTACTGATGAGAGCAATGCAGAGCCCATTATTGTTTTGAGATCGTATGATCCTTTGAGCAAGGAGATTCATCCGAAATTTGTTTTCATACAAGAGAGAAGGTAAGGCACAAGCAGAAATTTAGGAGTTCATATTTTTAATTGATATCATAGACGGTACCTGACGCTGGGCTCCCAGCAGTTCTAATAGGGGTTTGGCCACTGGAGTAGGGGTAAAGTGTCGTACAGTTGGGCATGTGTTCTTTGTGGTTGCTGATCTATCTTATTTAACAGGTATCACTACCTTTTCCAAATACCTAGTTTGTACTCCTTGAGGATATGCACTCACCCTCTTCCTTTTGGACATCTATTACGAAAGAACAACATTTGACTGGAAAAACATAGTGTGACGACACATGGAATAGGTACAGAAAATGGATAGGTATGGCATATAACCATATATGATGCATAAACTAAGCAGATGGTGTAACAAAGTAGAAGTAATGCAATAGGTCAGATGCAAAATATGTGCGACCAATAAAACTTTGCAAAGCTAGAGCAAGCACCTTGATGGGTGAATACGATAGGCCATCCTCCACCATGCCAAGTTTGTTAGCCAGCATGTCGGTGTTCTGGGAACGGGGGTCCCCAGACTTGTCTGCCTGCGGCCTGCAGCGTGGCTCAAGGGGCGACCTAGCATGGCCCATCTTCATCAGCATGAGCTCAAGACCCTCGCGAGGGGCCAAGCCTCGTGGGGTGGACGACAGGAGGCTTCCTCAGGCACGGCCTCGTCAGGCTGGCTCGCGAGGAGGCGGAGAGATCAAGGTGGGGTACATCATGAGGTGCCCATGACGCAAGCCATGACGACCAAGGGCGCCAGGTGGGCGCCAGGCCGTGCAGTTTCCTCCCTTTCCTCTTTGGTGCAAAGGGAGCAAGCGCAGGCGAGAGCATCAAGCAAAGGCATCCATTTCGGTGCAACAAGACCAAGACCAGCAGAACGGCAGGATGGAGGTCATCGTGGAGCCCAAGCCGGCGTCACTACCAGAGCCTTTGGCAGGCGAGGGCCAACTTTAGTCAGGATAAGTGTACTAGATGTTCCCCTTCAAAATGGCCAATTGTTGGCGCCCTTCCCGCTCAATATTTGGGAAGAGGCCCAGGGCCTTTGCCTATAAATAGGGCTAGCCACCACAAGATAGAGGAAATGGGATCCTCACCAGGAAACCAGTAGAGAGAGCGACTGAACTTCCTCTAGTAGTTCATCACACCAGCCAAGAACAGACCCTCGCGAGGGTGTTCTTCCTTGTATTGTTCATCACCAGCCCAAGAGGCAATCCACCACACCACACACTGGAGTAGGGTATTACACCACAATGGTGGCCTGAACCAGTATAAACTCTGTGTCTCTTGTGTGGTTCCTTTGATTGCTTAGATCATAGCGAGGCGGTGAGGTGCAGGTAAGCAAAGGGTGAAATCTCTGCGCGCACCCCAGTGTTCGAATCTAGAGTGTCTGCCGGAACCCAAAATCCGACAGTTGGCGCGCCAGGTAGGGGTGCGCCGGAATTTGCCTTCCGCCGCCCTGTTCTTCACCGACCATCGCGTCCATGTCAGACGCTCGTCGGGCCCGTGCCGAGCGCCGAGCCGCTCTCGCTTCCCGCGTCGCCCAGACGACCCCTGTTGGCGGCCACCCCTGCCGTTCCCTGTCGCCTGCCGTCAACGCCGCCACCAGCCCGGCGGGGAACGAGCAGCAAGCATCGTCCCAGCATCCAGCCATGAGGTGAGACGGCCGCACTGCCACTCCCTCGCTCGCCCCGGCTGGTTCTTCGTCCCGCGTGCCCCGCGCGGCCATGGAGGCTCGAGCTGCGCTCATCGCGGCAAACGAGCTCCTTCCCTACCGCCCAGTCGACGACGTCTATGAAGAGTGGCTCGACCACATCGCCGAGCTCATCCGCACCGCAGGGGGCTCCCCCGTGCCATCCTTCTCGCTGCACCGCGCCCCGCCCTGCGCGGCCAATGAAGCTCCGGGGGTGCCTCAGCCGCCTCCCCCTCAAGAAGGCACCCTGGCCCCAGGGCGCGTGGCCCCTGGACGGAACCCACCCCGTCTGGCGCTAGCGCAGCAACAGCGGAGCTGCCAAGAGGTTCCTCGACCCCAAGAAGCTGCCCGATTGGTCCCTGCTCCGGTCCGTCACGACCACGCTCCTGTCCCAGCGCGCCAAGACCCCGCGCTGCTCCTAGCTACAGCGCATGGGGCCCGCGAGACCAAGCTCCTCGTCACCAGAGGCCTCCCGTGGCCACGGCAGGATGCCGCGCCTTCACCACCGGGCTGCGCAGTGTCGTGTGGCCCTGCAAGTTTAAGCCAGACCTGCCTCCTCGCTACGACGGCACGGCCGACCCTGCGGAGTTCCTCCAGCTCTACGAGCTGGGCATCGAATCCGCCAACGGAGATGAGAAGGTCATGGCGAACTAGTTTCCCATGGCACTCAAGGACGGGGCCCGCACCTGGCTCCTGAACCTGGCGCCAGGCATGATCTCCTCCTGGGACGAGATGCGCACCAGTTTCATCGCCAACTTCCAAGGTACTCGTGACCGGCCACCTGCCGTGAGCGACATGCGCCACATCAAGCAGCAACCAGGGGAGACCTTATAGAAGTACATCCAGTGCTTCAACAACGCACGTCTCAAGATTCCCAAGGTGACCGAGGAGGCCATCATCTCAGCCTTCTCTAACGGCGTGCGTGACGTCAAGATGAAGGAGGAGCTGGCGATGCATGAAGATCTGTGCACTTCCTCGAAGCTGTTCAACTTGGCAACCAAGTGCGCCAGGGATGAGGAAGGGCAACTTTCCCTCCTCGAGCTGCCAGCCGCCGACCCAGAAGAGAAGAAATCCAAGGCCTAGGACGTGAAGCGCAAGGGGGCTGCCGTGCTCGCGGGAGAACCAGACACCAAGCAGGGCAGAGATCAGCCCGAGTCTTTCAAGGGCAGGCGGTACTGTGTGTACCACGACCTCCACACCCACAACACCAATGAATGCCAAGAGCTCCGAGCCGTGCGAGAAGGAAGGGTCGGCCGACGCCCCGACCGCAACTATCGCGGCTATGGCCGAGGAGGAGGAAGGAACGCAGGACGCTGGGAAGACCACAGCCCTCGCCAAGGGTGGCGCGACCGACCTCGCAAGGATCGCTGGCAGTATCAGCCTTGCGAGGGAGACTGGAGGGATCGGCCTCGCGAGGATCGCCCACAAGGAAACGCAGGCCTCCCTCCACTGCTGCCACAGCCAAGGAGAAATGAGGACCATCATCAGGACGAGGGGGCTGGGGGCTTCGAGGAGCCGCGCGCGATCGCCTGCATCCTGGGCGGAGCTCAAGCCCCAGCCTCTCAATGCATCTTCAAGCAGTTCGCCCACGAAGTGAATGCAGTCCTTCCCAAGCTTGAGGCCACGCGCCCCCTCAGGTGGTCTGCATGCGCTATCACGTTCAGCTCAGCGGATCAGCTCAAGTGCGCGGCCACAGCTGGAGTCCTCCCAATGCTTTGCTCCCCAGTCATCAGCAACGTGCAAGTCACCAGGACCCTCATCGATGGCGGGGCAGGGCTCAACGTCCTGTCCATAGAGACATTCAACAATCTCCAAGTGCCTTACGATCAGCTTCAGCCAACCAAGCCTTTCTCCGGAGTCACCGGCGGCTCCACAGTTCCAATTGGGCAGGTCCGCCTCCCTGTCACCTTCCGGGCGCACAACAACTACCGCACCGAGCTCATCGACTTTGACGTCACCCACATTCGCCTGTCGTACAACGCCATCCTCGGCTACCCAGCTCTCGCCAAGTTCATGGCCGTGACTCATCACGGCTACAACGTCCTCAAGATGCCAGGGAGCGGTGGAGTCATCACGGTGCCTTGTGAAGAAAGAGACAAGGTGTGCTCCCTGGAACGAGCTTTTCAGGCCGCATCGCTTGAAGACCCAGATCGCGGGAGCGGGAGGCTCCCTAAGACCGCCCCCAAGAAGAGGAAGACATCGCCAGGCCCGACCCCTCAGGAGGCAGGCCCCTCAGGGTCTGCGCCTGCTCAGGGGGTACCTCCTTCTGTCGCAAAGGGAGGCGCGCCCGACGCCCTCCTCAAGCAGGGCTCGGGAGCTCCCACCTGGAGGGCCACCGACCTTGCTAAGGTCACGAGGGAGGCGCTTGGGCACCACTTGGAGGCGTGTTTGAGAACATGTTTCCCTCGGGAAGGAGCCAAGCAAGGAGGGCCAAACCCTCAGGAGTTCGTCAGTCAGATCACACAGGAGTTGCAGGAGTCATGAGTCATGAGTGGCAGCCGCCGCATACCCGCCGCAGCTCCCCTTCCAGGTGAGGATGGCGGGCTGCGCGTCTGCATCGACATCCCAGGGCTCAACCGAGTCACGTCTCAGGAGCGCTTTTAGCCCTCATGTGTGGGGCGCTGGGGAGGCCCACCCCACAGCTACGTTCGCATGCCCTACGGCTTGCCGAACGCGGCTGTTGTGCGCCAGCGCCTCATGAGGAGCATCCTGGAGGCTCAGGAGGCTAGGCGTTCTGCAGTCCTAGCGGAGATGGAGATGGTTCGCGAGGAGCCACCAGCGCCTCTGGAGCCTCCCGAGGCTCCTGGGCCTAGGGGCTCATGAAGATCGGCTCCCGCAGCCCGCTACGTCTGCTACTTCAACACCCCTTCGTCGTCGACACTATCAGGTGACATCTTTCAAGTTTCGTTTCCAGCTGGGAGCGCCCTCAGGGCTGCATCATTCCCAGGCTGCGTGGGTCTGTCCTTGCGGCGTGTATCCCTTTTGCTCGTGTTCTTAGCTTACTTTGTTGGGGGCGCCCCTCGGGCTGCATCATCCCCAAGTCGCTCGAGTCAGAGCCAGCGACGTGTACCCCTCTTGCGTTTATTTTCGGGCCATGCATTCGACCCATCATGCTTGTTATTTGGTGCCTGTCCGTGGCACCTCTTCTTCCTTGATGTCGGCAGCTTGCGCGTTATAGGGGGGGGGGGTACCTGAGCATCGCGACTCAGGGCTCCTACCGGCTCTCCAGCCCTCACCCTCTGGCTTTGCCCACGGCATCGCGCCCCGGCAAACCAGCGACGGCTGAGACCAGCTTGAGGGTCGGGACCCGAGGACGTAGAGCATCGACATCTAACCAAGCTTGCGCGTTAAAGGGGGGGTACCTGAGCATCGCGACTTAGGGCTCCTACCGGCTCTCTAGCCCTCACCCTCTGCCTTTGCCCACAGCATCGCGCCCCGGCAAACCAGCGACGGCTGAGACTAGGTCGAGGGCAGGGACCCGAGGATGTAGAGCGTCGACATCTAACCAAGCTTGCGCGTTAAAGGGGGGGTACCTGAGCATCGCGACTCAGGGCTCCTACCGGCTCTCCATCCCTCACCATCTGGCTTTGCCCATGGCATGGTGCCCCGGCAAACCAGCGACGGCTGAGACTAGCTCGAGGGCCGGGACCCGCGGACGTAGAGCATTGGCATCTGGCCAAATTTGCAGGAACACAACACAAGTTATGTCCCAGTGCTAGGCGCAACCCGCCTTGGGGTAGGGCCCCGTGAGTCTCGCGCTGGCTCACGGGTGCCCCAATACACCTTGTCAGGCCTTTAGTGCCTCGTCACCTCTCCAAAGCAACTAACAGCTGACCGCTGCTTGTCATAGCGGACTTTTGCTCTTTATGTGGTGGGTCTGCAGGATCCCCCCAAGGAGAAGCACCAGGCGAGGCCCTCAAGGCGTCCTCTTCACTCTCGTCCGCGTGAACCGCTTGCGCATTAAAGGGGGGGGGGGTACCTGAGCATCGCGACTCAGGGATCCTACCGGCTCTCCAGCCCTCACCCTCTGGCTTTACCCATGGCATCGCGCCCCGGCAAACCAGCGATGGCTGAGACCCGCTCGAGGGCCAGGACCCGAGGACGTAGAGCAGAAAGGCGAGCAGAGGCGAGAGGAAAGAGGCATGCAGAGACCTCGCCAGGTAACCCCTCGCTGGCCAAGGCACGGACCTAGCACCGCACCAGGAAGCGTTTCCTGACCCTCGAGATAAGTCACTCTCCGGAAACACTAGCTATCGCAGCACCGTCACCGCATCCAATGCAATCCCGTGTTAGCAACGTCACATTCCTTTCTCACCGAATGATAGCTGCTTGAGCGCTAAAGGGGACCTCCTGAGCATCACGACTCAGAGGCTCTTACTGGACCCCGGGCCGCTCACCTCCTGGCCTTGACCACGGCATCGCGACCTGGCATACCAGTAACGGCTGAAGCCGCCTTGGGACAGGGACCTGTCGGCGCAGAGAGCCAAGCCCTCGTGAGGTCTGAAAGGAAGAAACTAAGCTAAGGCGGAATAAGCATCTCGCACTGCTTCACGATAAGGATCATATTGACAAAAGGAGCTACAGACACCTTACAAGCCCCCACGGGGTGTATTCTTGGCTCCTCGCAGGGACAAAAGACACATATCCTAAGGGAGTCCTAACTACAGGAACCATCGCGGCAGACGCCATCATCAACAGTGGGCCGCCAGGCACCGGCGCCAACCTCATCCAGATCAGAGACGGCGGCAGCCTAACGAGCCCGTCCTGCTCCGAGAGCGGCGCAGGCTCGGGGGCTCGTAGTTGTCGTCGCTCATCTCTGGAGTCGCAAAGAGCTCGGCGGAGTCGTTGGATCCTCCGGTGCCCTTGCCGCTTGAGGAGCTACTGGAAGAACGTGCGATGGCAGGCTGGTCCTTGCCGCTCCGGGGCTTCTGCCACTGCCTCTGGGACAGCACTCCAGCCGACGCCCATCTTCGTCGAAGAGCTTGAAGAGCATCATGGAAGCACCATCGAACTCCAGGTGGACCGCGAGGGCTCCCCTCGTCCTGCAAACGCGAGCAATCTCGCCCCAGCCCCGGGTTATGAAGACCTTACCTGGAGCGACGACCTCGACATCCGCATCGGTTGCAGGAGTCTGGCAATCGGCGTGCTGCAGCCAGAACCTGAAAGGCCCCCTCAGCGGAATCTCGAAGGCGAAGGAAGGAGGAAGGCGAATCCAAGATCGACGAGGCATGGCGGCGTGGAGCACAAACTCTCGGGAGGAGCCCTCAACCTGAACTCCAGGAGGGACAACACGCACCGCCGTGACCCGCCGGCGCCGACGGTGGCGTCGTCCATGGCGCTCAATATCAGCTCCTGCAGGGCCCTCAAGGTGGGCGTACAAGGGCAGAGGAAACACTGGCGGCGGCCGCTCGCACCAAGGCCTCGACATCTCCTGCCGCGCGCCCTTATCTCGGCGGCAGAGGACCAACCGCTTCTTTGGCGGAAGCGGGTCGGGGCCCTCTCGGGGGGCCTTTCCCTTCTCTTCTGCGGAGAGCCAGTGTATCGGAGCCATTGCGGCAAGGTAGAGCAGTGGCGAAGATGAAGAAGAGGACAAGTAGTAGAGGAAGATGAACGGGAATGGCTCGCGCCGTTCCGTTTTTATAGCCAGGGGAGGCCAAACGTCGGCTTCAATGATCGCAGGTAATCATGACCAGTTTTTGCATGCAGGGACTTGTCAGTTCGTGCAGTTGCCAAGGCGTCGTGTTGGAGCGGAGCCACCCACGTCCAATCAACCGCCACGCGGTGCCCAAGGCCGCAGGATGTTAGGGCCCGCGACGCTTCGCACTTGCCCCTTCGCCTCTCTGCTTAGCCAAGTCCGGGCGCGCCTTGGGCCCGGGGGCTACTGTCGGTGTTCTGGGAACGGGGGTCCCCAGACTTGCCTGCTTGCGGCCTGCGGCGTGGCTCAAGGGGCGGCCTAGCATGGTCCATCTTCATCAGCACGAGCTCAAGACCCTCGCGAGGGGCCAAGCCTCGCGGGGCGGACGACAGGAGGCTTCCTGAGGCACGGCCTCGTCAGGCTGGCTCGCGAGGAGGCGGAGAGATCAAGGCGGGGTACCTCACGAGGTTCCCATGATGCAAGCCATGACGACCAAGGGCACCAGGCGGGCGCCAGGCCGCGCAGTGTCCTTCCTTTCCTCTTTTGTGCAAAGGGAGCAAGCGCAGGCGAGAGCATCAAGCAAAGGCATCCATTTTGGTGCAACAAGACCAAGACCAGCAGAACGACAGGATGGAGGTCATCATGGAGCCCAAGCCGGCGTCACTACCAGAGCCTTTGGCAGGCGAGGACCAACTTTAGTCAGGATAAGTGTACTAGATGTTCCCCTTCAAAATGGCCAATTGTTGGCGCCCTTCCCGCTCAATATTTGGGAAGAGGCCCAGGGCCTTTGCCTATAAATAGGGCTAGCCACCACAAGATAGAGGAAATGGGATCCTCACCAGGAAACCAGTAGAGAGAGCGACTGAACTCCCCCTAGTAGTTCATCACACCAGCGAAGAACAGACCCTCGCGAGGCTGTTCTTCCTTGTATTGTTCATCACCAGCCCAAGAGGCAATCCACCACACCACACACTGGAGTAGGGTACTACACCACAATGGTGGCCTGAACCAGTATAAACTCTGTGTCTCTTGTGTGGTTCCTTTGATTGCTTAGATCATAGCAAGGCGGTGAGGTGCAGGTAGACAGAGGGTGAAATCTCCGTGCGCACCCCAGTGTTCGAATCTAGAGGGTCTGCCGGAACCTAAAATCTTACACAGTGGATCGTTCCGCAATATTCCTCTCGTGCGCCGATTCTCATATTCATTTTGATAATGTTCAATATCTGACATGCATGAAAACATAAAAACAAGTGAGATTTTCTTTGTAATGCAGAAGTGATTCTAATCCAATACTGCCTCCCTGTAAACCCCGTTGTGCTATCTCTGTAATTCTTTTAAAAGATGCCATGCATGCTGTAATTTGTTGTGTGCATTAATATAATGTGGCCTACTACTCAAAATATGAGAGATCCAGAAGTGATGACACTTCGCAGATGATAGCTTCAACATATAGTAAAGAAGAACAAGTCGACCTGACCTGACAGATTCAAAATATACTAAGGGAGAAGAAGTCGACCTGACTAGTCGACTGCAAGAGAAGAGTATCATCTTAAAGAAGAGCAGAAGAGCAAGCAGATTGAAGATATTACAAGTCTTTCAATACAATGTCGGTTGGCCACCCATGATGAACCAGAGCGCACAAAGAAATACTATTCTTTCCGGTCTCTCCATATGTGGCTCACATGCATTTCGAACCTAAAGTAGGAACATTTAGCTCACCAATTAAACATCTCTCAGTTCTACTAATATCAGCAACAATATCAGATATGAATTTGTACAACTAAGCTTGTTTATCTCTATGGGTGGAGCAGTGCTATTACGACACGAACCACGTAGGCTGATTGTGGTCATCATAAAATGGGGAAAACATAAGCATGATGAGTACAGTGTTGACCATGGTAGTGGGATGGCATATCTGAAGCTGCAAAACGCACAAAGGGTAGTTAGCAACCGATGTTTGCTTTGAAATAACAACTAAGATTTGGTATGGACAAGAAAGTACGGTCAACAAGTGACAAAGAAATGCAATTATGTTGTCTCTCTATATGTCGCGACATGCATTTGGAAACTCAAGTAGGACCTTTAGCTAACCAATTAAATGTGTCGGTTAACTAATATCAGTATCATATCATAATTGTATTTGAACAACTATGCTTTCGAATTCTGAGTGTTGTGTTGTTTAGCTTGAAGGGTGGAGTAATGCCAGTACGACAGAAAGCACCTACGCAGATCATGGTAGAGTAGATAAAAGGGGAAAACCCTAAGCATCAACAGAAAAATCAGGAAAGTGAAACTAGCTGGACTAGTGGGTGGCGCACATGCTTTTCGAAATGAATATAGGAACATTAGGTGACCAATTAAGCGTTCTATGTTTTAGTGATATGAGCATCATATCAGATTCGTATTTCAACACATAAGCTTTGGGTTGAGGTCTTGAGGAGCAGTGCTAGGACGACAGGAAGCACCTACGATGATGGTAGTGAATATAAAGGGGGGAAACCATAAGCTTTACGAGTATAGTGCCCGTGCCATGCCAGATCTAAAGGTGCAAACCGGACAAAGCTACTTCGCAACCAATGTTTGCTTTAAACTAGCCACTACGATTTGGTACGGGCAAGAAAAGTACAGTAAACAAATTACGATCTATTTTCCGGGTGAGATCAATAACTTAAGCACACATGGAAGAGTGCCACCTCTCTTGCGACACCGTGTAGGCCTATGCTGATACGTTGAGGGTGCTGCGGGTGCGATGGCTATCGGTAGCGGGGAAGAAGACTTTAGACGGCAGACGGCCGGGTCGGGGGATATACCCTGTTGCCGTGGACGAGGCGGTCGTAGGAGCGGCAACGGCAAGGTGGACGACGGCGACGATGAAGCGAGAGGAGGCGATGAAAGGATCCTGGTCCAGCGCCGTGGATGAGAGACGTCCATCTCTTGTAGTGGACGACGGGGTAGGGGTAGCGGCGCCGGCAAGGTGGAGGATGGGGTGGCGGACGGAGGAGGCTGGCCGCAGTGCGGAGGTTGTCGTGCCGCCGACGGTGCATGAATGGGGAAATGGAGGGGAGGGGGGATCTCAAACTTTGGGATGCGCTTCTCTGAAATGGGGGAAAGTTACAGACTTATCCCCCGTTTAAAATTTGGGACATCGTGTCGGTTGGGGATAGGACGGTAATCTCACATCTCCCAAATATTTGCCGCCCATGGTTGGCGCCCACGATGTATGAACGGGGCTGACATCTGGTGGAAGTTACACATCTGCCCCTATTTAAAATATTAGCCTAAATCGATTTCGGACGAGGAGAGTTTGTTTTGCCGCCCATCGTGTATGAATGGGGAAATGGAGGAAGAGACACATGTCTTTCGGACGAGCTTGAATCAAATGTGTTTTGCCGCCCATGTTTGGCGCCCACCATGTCCGAATGGGCTCAGAGGCCATCGTGTAACGTCTGATTGAAGTTACTAGTCTACCCCTATCGACAATAGTGTAAATCCGGTCGATAAGGATGTAAGTGTCAGGGGTAGACAGTAATTTCCATCTTGAAAACACTTGCTTCAGGCAGCCCACAAATTATAGTGGGTGTTTAGCTGCTTCGTTCAAAACTTGGGAGAATTAGCATTCACGTTTGCCCTGGGACCTGGCAAACTAAATTCAAATCCAATTTGTATTCGATTACGAATATCCATAGATAATTATATGTTTTGTTATTTATTTCTTCAACACCACAACAAAGATTTATTCCACCTTTATATATGATTATGATTTAGAAATGTCGTGATCTTTGAATTCAGTAGGTTGGATACACTCTGATTCAAAAAGTTATTTCATCCAAGACAATATGCTCACACGAAAAACACAGTTCACCTTACGTCAATCATACAAGTACTGAGGATTACCTCGCCTAAAAAATTTGGATCATTACAACACATGGACAACATGGAATTCTGGACAACATAGGGGGTCTTGCAACATAATCCATTCAGAGACATGACACAACATGCAAGTACAATACTCTAATGACAATTTCAACTGGTATCTAAAGAAGAACTGGGATTACCTTGGGCTTCAGATAGCAGAAACAGCAGGACCTCCTCCGTATTCAAATGCAACATTCTTACTTCCTCCAATTCTTGGGTTGCTTGCATAATGCGTGCCGCTAATTCCGTAATTTCCAGCCTCAAGATAAAGATTACCTCATTCATGGAAGCCACACCATCTCTTTCTGCCTCTAGTAGAGCCTCAAGCACTATAATATCTATGCTCAAACTGCTCTCCGGTGGTGTTGCCTCCGAACTGCTACCATCTGGTAACATGGATGGCGCACTGCTTCCACAAATAGATTCTGGGGTTGTACATTGTGTCCTAGTGTGAACGGCATCCTGAAAGGTTTCCGCTGGACATAAGTAAGAGATAGTTATCGTATGATCCAGGCAGTAAGCTTACATGGTAAACGACGGACGAATTATTGCCGAGCATGGCAAACTATATTTGAATGGTTCGAAGCAGCATCAGTCGAAAACAAATTAAAATGGTAAAATGAAACTAGGGATGTAAGTGGCAAATAAACGACATCCGCCAGTCCCATCTAGTTAGTTTTTGCTACCTCCCTAGTTCATTTTCCTCAAAAAGCAAAAAATCTTTTGAACTATCATACCACTAGTGGACTTTAATCGGGATTAAACGGGACCCAGTTGACATCCCTAGTTGAAAGGGAGTGTACAAACGCTATATTTAAGAAGTTGAAATAATCTGAGAAAGCACTTAACAGTGTGGCCTCATATAAACTACTAAGACAGTCTTGTAATGAAGTTGAGAGGAAAAGTTAAGGACTCAAATGAAATAGGCATGCATTTCTTTACGATAGTACATCGGGCACTGCTGACATATTGGCCAACTCAGGTATAGCGTAACAACAAACAAGCATTCGAATCAAGCAATACAGCAAAGCAGACAACTGAACTATTTGTAATTCGGTAGGATTACACGTTGAGGGCACAAGCCAAGAAAGCAGCCCACTCGCATTACATTTCACATGTACTAAAACACATTGGCTTACCATATGTTGCTATGAAGCCTAGCTGATGTTGCAATGTTCTTTGAAAATATCGTCAGCATCCCGTGGTTGCAAATCTAGTTGTTGTAGTTTATTCTGCACCATCTAATTAGGTAAAATTAATTTTAATCGCATGCACTGGTCTGAATTGATCATCAATGGTTCATCTAAACTAATGAAAGAAGGGTGTGTGCATACACGACAATATATCTGCTTCCCTCTATTTTTATGCTTGTTCGAGGTGCCAGCCCCAAAAGAACAAATATTTTTCTTGATGGGGTTGGTAGCTCCATAATTAATAGAAGCATCAAATTAGTCATGCAACTTGGGAAGATCAAGAACACACAAACAAGTAATGAACAGAGGCTCGGAGCAGTGATGTAATAGCTAGCATCAGAAAATGTAGGGTAAAATGAACAAAAAGCAGTGGAACCACAGGCTAGTTTGCTGATGTGTAATTAAGCATAGAGAACATTAACCAGTATGATGGAACCAATAGGTGGAATCAGATCAAAACTAAAGCATATTAACTATATGTGCACTGGTATGTAATTTAGCACATGTTACATGTTCACTACCAGATGTATGGCCCTACAGGTGCAAGCAGAATAACGCGTCTCATGAAAAACTGAATGATGCCCTGAAGAAATTCAAAGGTGCGGTGCTTATGCTAGGAAAGTGAACATAGGCACCGACCGTTGGATGATAGTACCTGATTCTCGGCGGCGTATGGGTATCGTTGTCATACTTGATAGCTAAGGATCATCGATGGTGCTTGTGTTGCAGTTGAGTTTGGGCCGACTGTCGCCGTCGCTGAAGCGGCTCTGGTGCTACGGTTGCGGCGCCTGTCGACATACAAGAAAGCTCATCTGTGGTAAGTGAACAGTTGCACGATAAAGAGAAAAACCGAAGGAGTACAAATCGAAATAACCTGATGAGGCTGCGACGTCGGTAAAGCAGGGCCTATGGAGTTGAATATGGCGTCCGTGGAGCGGGTCCGGTGCAGTGAACGAAGGCTTCGGCGGGTGTGTTGTACAGTGCTTTCAGTGAGGCGGATCTGTTGCCGAGGACGAGGGCTTGTATGAAGGGCCAGCGAAGGGGCGGACGAGGGAGTCAGTGAAGGGCCTACGCTGTGGTGGACGAGGGCGCCGGTTAAGCAGATCCAGTGCGGTAGACCGTGATGGTGGTCAAGGAGATCTGGAGCGGTGGACAAGCCAGTCGCTGAAGCGGCTCCGGTGAAGTGGTGAGTTGGCAGTTGGGTGTTCCAAGGTGCGGAAGGTAGATCCGGCAGGGTGTGAGGTCTACCGCTGCGATGGAGGACTAGATTCGGCGGCTTGCTGTGGTTGGGGGGTCGGGGAGGGGAAGGGGAGGGGCTCTGGGGAAGAACGTTGGGGGCAAAGAGGGGAAAACAATGGAGTTACCAAAGCAGCCCTTTTCCTTTCATGTGGCAGGCGTAAAACAGGAATATCGCATGGCTAAACTTTCGGGCGCGTGATATTTTGATGTGAGCGGGAAGTTTGAAAGCTTTTGGAGCCTAAAATTATAAGTATTCTGCTCTCGTACGGCCGACTATGATATCATGGCCGACAATTTGTTTGTTTTCCATGCAAAAAAATGTGCAAGTTTTGAAAATCAATGTCTCCAACTCGAAACTTAGATTGTCCATTCAATTCAAATATGGATCATTGAGCTACTACAAGCAAATACCATCATACGGTCCAATTCAAATAAAATTCCAAATGTGTTTATCCTAAATATGATGACAAAAGCAAAAATGTGTATGTGTATGAATAAACTGAATAATTATAAAGTTTGAACATGCCCGTATGTGTATATCTCTAGGTTTGATATATGAATTTGAAATCATGAAATTCCGCCTTAAAAAATGTACCTCCGTTTAAATGAATTACAAAAGCTAATGATGGAGTCAAATTCCAAAATTCCAATCTTAGGTTTGTAATTCTGGTACATCAAGGTATATCACGCATGTTCAAAAGTATCGTTATCTCATAGTACAAACTGTGAAACAAATTGATCAACCATGAGTGCACAATATCTCAATACGCTAAAGTCCCTCAAATATAGACACCTCACTCTTTATCTGAAGTCAACCCCCCCCCCCACCACCACCATCACACACACACACACATAGAGAAGGCGTTCTCTCCCCCAAACACCAACACAAGAGCACATTAACACCCCTCTCTCTTGTAAAGTCCGGACCCAACATAGGTCTCTATCACTTTGTCTCCTGGCATGCACACATCTCTTCCCTCACTCTCTAGGTCTCCCACTATCTCTCTTACCCAAGCACACACACTATGTAGAGTGTTTATTTCCCATACACACAAAACGTCGCCCCCAAACGTCTATCTCCCTAGTTATGTGGTTCTCGCGCACTCACCCCACACACCACCCCCACAGCAAACAAGCACACTTTGTCTCCTTGTGCACCACTCTCCTCTTTCTATCTCTCCCACATGCGGACCCACCCCAGCTCCTTGCCTGTATACATATATGTCGTGACTCTTTGCATATCTCCCTAATGTATAATCGTTCTCGATTTCGCACATTGTTCTCTACACCATCTATTCTAGATCTCTCATGAAGTCCCTATCAAATACACGATGACTCGCTTCCCCTGCGTCTCCGTTCATAGGCCAATTTCGGAAAACATCAACATTGTCTCCCTATCTATACGCCATTTATGGACACAAATGACCCCTCTTGCCCCCTCTCTTCCTCTCTCTCTCTCTCTCTCTCTCTCTATCTCTCTCTCTCTCCGTCGCTAGCTCTCTCTTTCTCTCGCTCTCACACCCCTCTCCCACACACACACTCGATGTCTCTTCCAAATAGTCTGCTCCCCCCGCCCGCACCCGTGCTATCTTGCTACTACACATGTCACACCATTCCTCCTTCCCTTATACTAGGTTTACATCATCAGTGGTCTCTCTACTCCACATACACTCTCTCCCTGTCACGCACAAACGCGTGCACAAACACACACAGACACGCACAAACACCCATTTATCTGGATCCTCATCTCTCCCCATGTCCGCATGTGTATCTCACACACTCACTCTCTAATTATGTATATGTGTCTCCACGTTACACAACAGAAAGCCCCATGTACATGTCTCTCTCTATCCTCCACACACATAGACACAAAGAATCTGTTATCATTGCCTCAATCTCTAAAATATCACACACGCACACACTCTCTCTCTCTCTCTCTCTCGCAAACACACTCAATAAGGGTTTCTCCATGAATAACTTACCGTCTACTCATCAACAGTCCTGGTAGTATGGCGAACACGAGACGTGAAAAAGAATAAATCTACACGTGCTTAGACCACCTAGTATGACTACTAGGACTAGAGCAAGCCAAAAAGTGCGCCGCCGTCACCCCCTCCTTGTCGGCGATGGGAAAATCTTTGTTTTACACAGTCGAGAAGTCATTGTGCTAAGGCCCCACATGCCGAGGCGTTGACTAGAATGTAGATGCTAGTTTACGGAAGCAAGTATCGATAATACGTTTGTATCTCCATACTTATATTTCTTCTTTTATAAAAAACCAAGGTGATGATGGTACGTGTGCCATCTTGCAATATAGACCGTCCGATCTATATCTGATGGATGGAAATTAAACTAAAAGATACCCGCACCCCTCTCCACATTTGCAGACAAGGCCTTCCTTCGTTCATCCTTATCTCCAACAAACCTCATTGTTGAGAAATTAAGAAAGGAAGCCTCTGGAACAAACTGGCCTAGTGGCCGCTGCCGGCGTAGTCAATCCCCATGCCTCCGCTTAGTCCGACCACCAATCACCACCACACCCAACTCCTCTTCACCTTATCTCTTATTTCTCGAGATATCATTAGTTTTTACACATGGGATTACTCCCGCAAGGGTCAATCACAACAAGTGTTTTTATAAAAAAATTCATCTTGAAGTTCCGTTAATGCACAGATCTTGCTAGTACTCATACAAAAGACTAAGTTGGTGATGCTGGTGTGTCTGCCATCCGTCGTTTCTGACCATTAGATCTACATCTAACGATTGTGAGGTAAGTTGTTGCCTTTTCTCACCAACATCCCACTTGTCTACCAATTTGCACAAAAACCCATAATTAGTATCTTAAAACCAACCACATCCCTCCCTGACCTCACCAAAACAGCCCAAGGAATATATTATAATTGAAACACAATATATCTCTAGTGACATATGTATATCAAAATTAGGGTGTTTTGTACCAAGTTTGTGAATAAGTATTATTCTAATTATGATTCGTTGCAACGGACATAAACATTGCTAGTATTTCCAACCATGTATTTTTTACTAGTATTCCATAGTCTCGAGTTTTCCATCAAGATATTAGTCACTCATGGTTGATATTTACATTCAATCATGTACACATATGCACTATGTAACTAGCCTTGCTTATTGGCTTCCAAAGCTTAACTCTCACTCCTACTTACAATATGTAGAGTATTTAACAAAAAACTACCACTTTCAACCAGCCCTAGGAAGAATCTATTGTACAAAAAATAGCAAAAACATACCCAAAATTTCTTAATCCACGCCAAAAACTACTACCTAGTACTCCTACCGATTAGGTTCGTTTAAACCCATTTATGACTGGGTTGGCCCACACGTCCGTGCTGACGAGGCAGCTTAAACCAACACATTTTGTTTGACCGTTGACACGAGCACTAGTGTAGAACTGGCCTTTAGTGCCGGTTCGTAACGGCCTTTAGTGTCGGTTTGCCAACCAGCACTAAAGAGTGGGGACTAAAGCCCCCCCCCCCTTTAGTACCGGTTCGTCACGAACCGGCGCTAAAGTAACACCATGTGGCACGAGCCAGACCCGTGTGCGTGTAGGCCATTAGTACCGGTTGGTAACACCAACCGGTACTAAATGTTTTTTTGGGGGGGGGGTGGCTTTATTTTCCATTCATTTTTTTGGTTTACTGGTATTTCACGATACTACAAATTGTACACATTATGCATATATATATATAAATAGATTTTCTCGTACGTAGAACCGCATATATATATATATATCATCCAATGTCTCACAACCAACACCATTAATTATTCACACATACACATGTATATACATATACAATTTCTCCTACATATGTTGCCTTGGTGCCTCCGGAGCACGATGACAAGTGGTTCATGGGGGTGGTATCCTGTTATTCCCTGACCTTCTATCCTGTTATTCCCCCTCAAATCATTATTTTTCCTGAACATTACTTCAAACAGTACTGATGCGTGTTCGTCGGTGGTACCGGTGATGAGCGAGTTGGCCGCCGCTCCGTCGGACAGGCCGGACGCCGCGCTAGCCTCCGCACGGGTTGACAGGTTGGCTCGAGCATGACTCGTGAGCGAGCAAGCCGCCGCGCTCGCCTTCGCTCGAGCCGGATGGCTGCCCTGAGCGTGGCGCGCGCAAGCAAGCCGCCGCACTGCCGTGCCAATCTAGCTAGCAAACCTTGCAGACAAGTAGCTGGACGGAGCTATCTTGGCTAGCTAGAGACCGCGAGCGCCGGACGGAGCTGGCATCCGGGCTGCCGCAACATGGGCTCCGCACCTCCAGCGGTTTTGACCTCGCCTTCTACCGGCAGCGGTAGCTATGTCCCATGGCCGAGGATGACTAGGTGGACGGGCCGGAGGTAGGAGGTCACTCGAGGATTTTGGTTGGTAAGAGCATGTACAATGGTTGATAAGGTAGTCTTATCTTAAGTCTGCCACGTATGCAAGTGGTAGTAGTTTCTTGGCATTTTAGTGGTTTCTTGCATTATTAGGGGTTTCTTGTAAGGAACAATGTATGTACTACTAGCGACAAAAGGCGATTCTAGGTTGCGTTGTACTCCAACGAGTACTACTAGTGGTCGCGGGAGTGTATACCTCGTTTTGTGGGTTCGATCCCGGCCGAACGCACGACGATCTTTAAAAAAAATAGTACTACTACTCTTCGCTGCGAGCCAATATTTTACATGGGTAGTTTGAGTTTTGAAGTCAAACGGACATGCAGCCCCACAATCTGGGTGCACTGGACAGCCTAGCCATGTGAACGGGTTTTCCTTCCCAGCATCCCGTGGCTCACGTGCTCGCCCTAGCCACACCTCGCTTGCAGCTTCCTCATCAGCTAGTAGCATATTTAAACTAGCGCCTCCCAATTAAGCCCGAGGAGCCAGAAAAGCCTGGTGGGGCATTGGGAACTGTGCAATATGGCTCTGTATGTAAAGTGTTGTACTACTAGTACTCTGTAGCTTGTGGCATTGCATGCATGGACTTCACTCCATTATCGGCTCTACTATAAAAGAAATTCCTCTTGATGTGTTTTTTTTTGAAACGGAGGCAAAAGCTTTGCTTCATCTCATTCATAAAGAAGGAACTACTAAGAAAGTTCGACGAGATCCATTACACCTCCACAAATGGAAGCGAAAAACCTCGCTGTATCAAATAACTCAAATGTTCTGCTGAAGGAAATATGCCCTAGAGGCAATAATAAAGTTATTATTTATTTCCTCATATCATGATAAATGTTTATTATTCATGCTAGAATTGTATTAACCGGAAACATGATACATGTGTGAATACATAGACAAACTTAATGTCACTAGTATGCCTCTACTTGACTAGCTCATTAATCAAAGATGGTTATGTTTCCTAACCATAGACATGTGTTGTCATTTGATTAACGGGATCACATCAATAGGAGAATGATGTGATTGACTTGACCCATTCCGTTAGCTTAGCATTTGATCGTTTAATATGTTGCTATTGCTTTCTTCATGACTTATACAAAGTTCCTACAACTATGAGATTATGCAACTCCCGTTTACTGGAGGAACACTTTGTGTGCTACCAAATGTCACAACGTAACTGGGTGATTACAAAGGAGCTCTACAGGTGTCTCCAATGGTACATGTTGAGTTGGCGTATTTCGAGATTAGGTTTTGTCACTCCAATTGTCGGAGAGGTATCTCTGGGCCCTCTTGGTAATGCAAATCACTATAAGCCTTGCAAGCAATGTGTCCAATGAGTTGGTTATGGAATGATGCATTACGTAATGAGTAAAGAGACTTGCCGGTAATGAGATTGAACTAGGTATTGGATACCGACGATCGAATCTCGGGCAAGTAACATACCGATGACAAAGGGAACAAACGTATGTTGTTATGCGGTTTGACCGATAAAGATCTTCGTAGAATATGTAGGAGCCAATATGAGCAGCCAGGTTCCGCTATTGTTTATTGACCAGAAACAGTTCTAGGTCATGTCTACATAGTTCTCGAACCTGTAGGGTCCGCACGCTTAATGTTACGATGACAGTTATATTATGAGTTTATATGTTTTGATGAACTGAAGTTTGTTCAGAGTCCCGGATGTGACCACGGACATCACGAGGAGTCTCGAAATGGTCGAGACATAAAGATTGATATATTGGACGACTATATTCGGACACCGGAAGTGTTCCAGGTGATTTCAGAAAAAACCGGAGTGTTGGAGGGGTTACCGGAACCCCCCGGGGAAGTATTGGGCCTTTTTGGGCCTGAGGGGAGAGAGAGGGCAGCAGCCCATGAGGTGGCGCGCCCCCTCCCATGAGGAGTCCGAATTGGACTAGGGGAGGGGGGCGCGGCCCCTCTTTCCCTCTCCCTCTCCCTCTCTTTCCTTCCCTCTCCCTCTCCCTCTCTTTCCTTCCCTCTTCCCTCTTCCTACTAGGAGGAGGACTCCACCCCTCCTTGGCGCGCCCCAAGGTCCGACCGGCCTCCTCCCTTGCTCCTTTATAAAACAGGGGCAGGGGGCACCTCTAGACACACAAGTTGAACTTTGTGATCGTTCCTTAGCCGTGTGCGGTGCCCCCCTCCACCATATTCCACCTCGGTCATATCGTTGCGGTGCTTAGCCGAAGCCCTGTGTCGGTAGGACATCATCATCATCACCACGCCGTCGTGCTGACGGAACTCATCCCCGACACCCTGCTGGGTCGGAGTCCGGGGATCGTCATCGAGCTGAACGTGTGCTGAACTCGGAGGTGTCGTACGTTCGGTACTTGGATCGGTCGGATCATGAAGACGTACGACTACATCAACCGCGTTGTTGTAACGCTTCCGCTTTCGGTCTACGAGGCTACGTGGACAAAACTCTCCCCTCTCGTTGCTATGCATCACTATGATCCTTGCGTGTGTGTAGGAAAATTTTGAAATTACTACGTTCCCCAATAGTGGCATTCGAGCCAGGTTTATTTTGTAGATGTCATATGCACGAGTAGAACACAAGTGAGTTGTGGGAGATACA
Source organism: Triticum aestivum (assembly GCF_018294505.1). Classification (NCBI taxonomy): domain Eukaryota; kingdom Viridiplantae; phylum Streptophyta; class Magnoliopsida; order Poales; family Poaceae; genus Triticum; species Triticum aestivum. The sequence goes on along the minus strand of NC_057804.1, from coordinate 254,517,767 downwards.
AGTCATACTGCTTACCAGCATGTCATGCTTTGGTTCAGCGGTATTGTGAGATGAAGCGGCCCAGACCAACATTAAGCATACGATTACGCGAGACTGGTTTCACCGCTACGAGCACTCGTTGCTTAAAGGTGACTGGCGGGTGTCTGTCTCTCTCACTTTAGTTGAACCGAGCGTGGCTACGCCCGGTCCTTGCGAAGGTTAAAATAGCACTAACGTGACAAACTATCATTGTGGTTTGATGTGTAGGTAAGAATGGTTCTTGCTCAGCCCGTAACAGCCACGTAAAATTTGCAACAACAAAGTAGAGGACGTCTAACTTGTTTTTGCAGCGCATGTTGTGATGTGATATGGTCAAGACATGATGCTATATTTTATTGCATGATATGATCATGTTTTGTAACCGAAGTTATCGGCAACTGGTAGGAGCCATATGGTTGTCGCTTTATTGTATGAAATGCAAACGCCCTGTAATTGCTTTACTTTATCACTAAGTGGTAGAGATAGTCGTAGAAGCAATAGATGGCGTAAACGACAACGATGCTACGATGGAGATCAAGGTGTCACGCCGGTGATGATGGTGATCACGACGGTGCTTCGGAGATGGAGATCACAAGCACAAGATGATGATGGCCATATCATATCACTTATATTGATTGCATGTGATGTTTATCCTTTATGCATCTTATCTTGCTTTGACGGTCGCATTTTAAGATGATCTCTCACTAAATTATCAAGAGGTGTTCTCCCTGAGTATGCACCGTTGCGAAAGTTCTTCGTGTTGAGACACCACGTGATGATCGGGTGTGATAAGCTCTACGTTCAAATACAACGGGTGCAAAACAGTTGCACACGCGGCATACTCAGGTTAAACTTGATGATCCTAGCATATACAGATATGGCCTCGGAAGACGGAGACCGAAAGGTCGAACGTGAATCATATAGTAGATATGATCAACATAGTGATGTTCACCATTGAAACTACTCCATCTCACGTGATGATCAGACATGGTTTAGTTGATTTGGGTCACATGATCACTTAGATGACTAGAGAGATGTCTGTCTAAGTGGGAGTTCTTAAGTAATATGATTAATTGAACTTAAATTTATCATGAACTTAGTACCTGATAGTATTTTGCTTGTCTATGTTTGTTGTAGATAGATGGCTCGTGCTGTTGTTCCGTTGAATTTTAATGCATTCCTTGAGAAAGCTAAGTTGAAAGATGATGGTAGCAATTACATGGACTGGGTCCGTAACCTGAGGTTTATCCTCATTGCTGCATAGAAGAATTACGTCGTGGAAGCACCGCTGGGTGCTAGGCCTGCTGCAGATGCAACTTACGATGTTAAGAACGTCTGGCAGAGCAAAGCCGATGACTACTCGATAGTTCAGTGTGCCATGCTTTACGGCTTGGAACCGGGTCTTCAACGACGTTTTGAACGTCATGGAGCATATGAGATGTTCCAGGAGTTGAAGTTGATATTTCAAGCAAATGCCCGGATTGAGAGATCTATAGTTGTAATATGGAGGAGAATAGTTCTGTCAGTGAACACATACTCAAAATGTCTGGGTATAATAAGCACTTGATTCAACTGGGAGTTAATCTTCCTGATGATAGTGTCATTGACAGAATTATTCAATCACTGCCACCAAGCTACAAGAGCTTTGTGATGAACTATAATATGCAAGGGTGGACAATACTATTCCTGAGCTCTTCGCAATGCTAAAGGCTGCGGAGGTACAAATCAAGAAGGAGCATCAAGTGTTGATGGTCAATAAGACCACCAGTTTCAAGAAAAAGGGCAAAGGGAAGAAGAAAGGGAACTTAGAGAATAACAGCAAACAAGTTGCTGCTCAAGAGAAGAAACCCAAGTCTGGACCTAAGCCTGAGACTGAGTGCTTCTACTGCAAGCAAACTGGAGACTGGAAGCAGAACTGCCCCAAGTATTTGGCGGATAAGAAGGATGGCAAAGTGAACAAAGGTATATGTGATATACATGTTGTTGATGTGTACCTTACTAATGCTCACAGTAGCACCTGGGTATTTGATACTGGTTCTATTGCTAATATTTGCAACTTGAAACAGGGACTATGGATTAAGCGAAGATTGGCTAAGGACGAGGTGACGATGCACGTGGGAAATGGTTCCAAAATCGATGTGATCGCGGTCGGCACGCTACCTCTACATCTACCATCGGGATTAGTTTTAGACCTAAATAATTGTTATTTGGTGCCAGCGTTGAGCATGAACATTATATCTGCATCTTGTTTGATGCAAGATGGTTATTCATTTAAATCAGAAAATAATGGTTGTTCTATTTATATGAGTAATATCTTTTATGGTCATGCACCCTTGAAGATTGATCTATTTTTATTGAATCTCGAAAGTAGTGATACACATATTCATAATGTTGAAGCCAAAAGATGCAGAGTTTGATAATGATAGTGCAACTTATTTGTGGCACTGCCGTTTAGGTCATATCGGTGTAAAGCACATGAAGAAACTCCATACTGATGGACTTTTGGAATCACTTGATTATGAATCACTTGGTACTTGCGAACCGTGCCTCATGGGCAAGATGACTAAAACGCCGTTCTCCGGAACTATGGAGCGAGCAACTGATTTATTGGAAATCATACATATTGATGTATGTGGTCCAATGAGTATTGAAGCTCGCGGCGGGTATCGTTATTTTCTCACCTTCACAGATGATTTGAGAAGATATGGGTATATCTACTTGATGAAACACAAGTCTGAAACATTTGAAAAGTTCAAAGAATTTCAGAGTGAAGTGGAAAATCATCGTAACAAGAAAATAAAATTTCTACGATCTGATCGTGGAGGAGAATATTTGAGTTACGAGTTTGGTCTACATTTGAAACAATGCGGAATAGTTTCGCAACTCACGCCACCCGGAACACCACAATGAAATGGTGTGTCCGACCGTCATGATCGTACTTTATTAGATATGGTGCGATCTATGATGTCTCTTACTGATTTACCGCTATCGTTTTGGGGTTATGCTTTAGAGACGGCCGCATTCACGTTAATAGGGCACCATCAAAATCTGTTGAGACGACGCCTTATGAACTGTGGTTTGGCAAGAAACCAAAGTTGTCGTTTCTTAAAGTTTGGGGCTGCGATGCTTATGTGAAGAAACTTCAACCAGATAAGCTCGAACCCAAATCGGAGAAATGTGTCTTCATAGGATACCCAAAAGAGACTATTGGGTACACCTTCTATCACAGATCTGAAGGCAAGATTTTCGTTGCTAAATTTGGATCCTTTCTAGAGAAGGAGTTTCTCTCGAAAGAAGTGAGTGGGAGGAAAGTAGAACTTGATGAGGTAACTGTACCTGCTCCCTTATAGGAAAGTAGTTCATCACAAGAACCGGTTCCTGTGACCACTACACCAATCAGTGAGGAAGCTAATGATATTGATCATGAAACTTCAGATCAAGTTACTACTGAACCTCGTAGGTCTACCAGAGTAAGATCCGCACCAGAGTGGTACGGTAATCCTATTCTAGAAGTCATGTTACTTGACCATGGCGAACCTACGAACTATGAGGAAGCGATGATGAGCCTAGAGTCCGCAAAATGGCTTGAGGCCATGAAATCTGAGATGGGATCCATGTATGAGAACAAAGTATGGACTTTGGTTGACTTGCCCGATGATCGGCAAGCCATCGAGAATAAATGGATCTTCAAGAAGAACAATGACGCTGATGGTAATGTAACAGTCTACAAAGCTCGACTTTTTACGAATGGTTTTCGACAAATTCAAGGGGTTGACTACGATGAGACTTTCTCACCCATAGCGATGCTTAAGTCTGTCCGAATCATGTTAGCAATTGCCGCATTTTATGATTATGAAATTTGGCAAATGGATGTTAAACTGCATTCCTGAATGGATTTCTGGAAGAAGAGTTGTATATGATGCAACTAGAAGGTTTTGTCGATCCAAAAGGTGCTAACAAAGTGTGCAAACCCCAGCGATCCATTTATGGACTGGTGCAAGCATCTCGGAGTTGGAATAAACGCTTTGATAGTGTGATCAAAGCATATGGTTTTATACAGACTTTTGGAGAAGCATGTATTTACAAGAAAGTGAGTGGGATCTCTGTAGCATTTCTGATGTTATATGTAGATGACATATTGTTAATTGGAAATTATATAGAGTTTCTGGATAGCATAAAGGGATACTTGAATAAAAGTTTTTCAATGAAAGACCTCAGTGAAGCTGCTTACATATTGGGCATCAAGATCTATAGAGATAGATCAAGACGCTTAATTGGACTTTCACAAAGCACATACCTTGATAAAGTTTTGAAAAAGTTCAAAATGGATTAGGCAAAGAAAGGGTTCTTGCCTGTATTACAAGGTGTGAAGTTGAGTTAGACTCAATTCCCGACCACAGCAGAAGATAGAGAGAAAATGAAAGATGTTCCCTATGCTTCAGCCATAGGCTCTATCATGTATGCAATGTTGTGTACCAGACCTGACGTATGCTTAGCAATAAGCTGCACGGGTAGGTACCAAAGTAATCCAGGAGTGGATCACTAGACAACGGTCAAGAACATCCTGAAATACCTGAAAAGGACTAAGGATATGTTTCTCGTATATGGAGGTGACAAAGAGCTAGTCGTAAATGGTTACGTCGATGCAAGCTTTGGCACTGATCCGGATGATTCTAAATCGCAAACCGGATACGTGTTTTTATTAAACGGTGGAGTTATAAGTTGGTGCAGTTCTAAACAAAGCGTCATGGCGGGATCTACATGCGAAGCGGAGTACATAGCTGCTTCGGAAGCAGCAAATGAAGGAGTCTGGATGAAGGAGTTCATTTCCGATCTAGGTGTCATACCTAGTGCATCGGCACCAATGAAGATCTTCTGTGACAATACTGGTGCAATTGCCTTGGCAAAGGAATCCAGATTTCACAAGAGGACCAAGCACATCAAGAGACGCTTCAATTCCATCCGGGACCAAGTCCAGGTGGGAGATATAGAGATTTGCAAGATACATATGGATTTGAATGTTGTAAACCCGTTGACTAAGCCTCTTCCACGAGCAAAACATGATCAGCACCAAGACTCCATGGGTGTTAGAATCATTACTGTGTAATCCAGATTATTGACTCTAGTGCAAGTGGGAGACTGAAGGAAATATGCCCTAGAGGCAATAATAAAGTTATTATTTATTTCCTCATATCATGATAAATGTTTATTATTCATGCTAGAATTGTATTAACCGGAAACATGATACATGTGTGAATACATAGACAAACTTAATGTCACTAGTATGCCTCTACTTGACTAGCTCATTAATCAAAGATGGTTATGTTGCCTAACCATAGACTTGTGTTGTCATTTGATTAACGGGATCACATCAATAGGAGAATGATGTGATTGACTTGACCCATTCCGTTAGCTTAGCATTTGATCGTTTAATATGTTGCTATTGCTTTCTTCATGACTTATACAAAGTTCCTACAACTATGAGATTATGCAACTCCCGTTTACTGGAGGAACACTTTGTGTGCTACCAAATGTCACAACGTAACTGGGTGATTACAAAGGAGCTCTACAGGTGTCTCCAATGGTACATGTTGAGTTGGCGTATTTCGAGATTAGGTTTTTTCACTCCGATTGTTGGAGAGGTATCTCTGGGCCCTCTCGGTAATGCACATCACTATAAGCCTTGCAAGCAATGAGGCCAATGAGTTGGTTACAGAATGATGCATTACGTAATGAGTAAAGAGACTTTCCGGTAACGAGATTGAACTAGGTATTGGATATCGACGATCGAATCTCGGGCAAGTAACATACAGATGACAAAGGGAACAAATGTATGTTGTTATGCGGTTTGACCGATATCTTCGTAGAATATGTAGGATCCAATATGAGCATCCAGGTTCCGCTATTGGTTATTGACCAGACACAGTTCTAGGTCATGTCTACATAGTTCTCGAACCCGTAGGGTCCGCACGCTTAACGTTATGATGACAGTTATATTATGAGTTTATATGTTTTGATGAACCGAAGTTTGTTCGGAGTCCCGGATGTGATCACGGACATGACGAGGAGTCTCAAAATGGTCGAGACATAAAGATTGATATATTGGACGACTATATTTGGACACGGGAAGTGTTCCGGGTGATTTCGGAGAAAACCGGAGTGCCGGAGGGGTTATCGGAACCCCCCGGGGGAAGTATTGGGCCTTAGTGGGCCTAAGGGGAGAGAGAGGGCAGCAGCCCACGAGGTGGCGTGCCCCCTCCCATGAGGAGTCCGAATTGGACTAGGGGAGGGGGGCGCGGCCCCTCTATCCCTCTCCCTCTCCCTCTCTTTCCTTCCCCCTTCCATCTTCCTAGTTGGACTAGGAAAGGGGAGTCCTACTCCTACTAGGAGGAGGACTCCCCCCCTCCTTGGCGCGTCCCAAGGGCCGGCTGGCCTCCTCCCTTGCTCCTTTATATACGAGGGCAGGGGGGCACCTCTAGACACACAAGTTGATCTTCGTGATTGTTCCTTAGCCATGTGCGTTGCCTCCCTCCACCATATTCCACCTCGGTCATATTGTTGCGGTGCTTAGGAGAAGCCCTGCGTCGGTAGAACATCATCATCGTCACCATGCCGTCTTGCTGACGGAACTCATCCCCGACACCCTGCTGGATCGGAGTCCGGGGATCGTCATCGAGCTTAACGTGTGCTGAACTCAGAGGTGTCGTACGTTCGGTACTTGGATCGGTCGGATTGTGAAGACGTACGACTACATCAACCGCTTTGTTCTAACGCTTCCGGTTTTGGTCTATGAGGGTACGTGGACAAAACTCTCCCCTCTCATTGCTATGCATCACTCTGATCCTTGCGTGTGCGTAGGAAATTTTTGAAGTTACTACGTTCCCCAACATATACCCCCGCAGACCGCAGTAACCGTCCTTGATAAACAGGCTGCTAGTGTGTGTGTGAGAGGAGCGGCTGAGTAGGCCAGCTACTCCTATGTGAGAGGAGCGGCTGAATATAGCACCGAGAGTACCCACTAGGCCACTACGCAGGTGTACTTCCCCTGCATTGATAGTACAGCGATGGTTCTAGAGAACAGTAGTACCCTCCACTTCCAACTTTAGCTCCTTGGCCCTGAGATTCAAGAGTTCAAAACTGGTGCACTATACTAGACTAGACTAGAAGTACAGTACATCGCACTAATACTCATAGTTGAGAAAAGTAGTACTTGTACTGCTACAGTACGAGTACGTACTCCTCCGTCACATAATGTAAGACGTTTTTTGACACTAGTTGGCGTGTACAAAAAATGGCAAAAACATACCCAAAATTTCTTAATCCACGCCAAAAACTACTACCTAGTGCCAAAAATTTCTTACTAGTCCTATTATTTATAGTATAATGCAATCCCATAACGTTCCATAATGCTAGTACTAGTAGTAAATAATAGCCTCACCCCTTCGCTGAGGAACGATCTACAGTTGGAAGGGACGAGGCCCTGTGGTTACTACGCTCTTATCTCCTCCTCGCCAGTTCCCCTCCGCCCGAAGAGAAGGTAGTTTGTCGCTGCTCCCATGGATTCGCCAGGAGGTTCTCCTCCTTGTCGGGGCTGGGAGACCTTGGACAATGATCCTCTGGGAGAAATCGCACGCCACTCCGACGTCCTCAGCACCACAAGACTCGGTGCTTCCTGCACCAACTTTTTCAAGACGCTGCTTAAACAGGTTTGGGAAAAGGCCATGCTTGTTGGTCTTCCATGCATCCTCGAGGAGAACGTTCTTCTATAGGACAATCCTTCGAACAGTCCACTGCTCCCTGGCCATGGTTGCACATTGACTCCGCTAGAGTTGCCGACGTTGAGAGGTAGTCGGATTTTGTCCGATGAGCAGGTCAGTAATGGAATTGATCATGTAGTACTTAGTTATTCCATTTCCATCCCGTAATTTCTCCGCTGCCCACTGTCTTATATATAGGTCTAGGTCAGTGCCAAAGAAGATTGGCTTGCATACCTCGGGCCAGTTACCACCATCATTTTGCACAACATTCAGAGCAGTGCGGCCGTTCCGGTAGACCCCTTCTCCACCATTGGGATCGGCCTTCCGGACTGGCTGGGCTTGAATACGTACGATGATGCCTACATGAGATTGAAGAAGATAGCCATTGCGGACCCTCCGACAAAGCGACGCGGCTATGACGATTACTATCTCATCACGGTGTTCGTCATAAGGACTGCCATCAATGCAAGACGCAGTAACGGCAGGGGCTGGCGCATGTTGGCGGCGGCAGATTTGTACCCCTACACGTTCGAAGACGCCGTGCGCCATCTGGGCCGCATCTTTGTGGTGACAAGCCAGGGGACTTGTTTCATTTGGTTGCCATCCTACAGTATGGGAGATTACAAATGGAATGCACAAACCATCATTTGCATCCCTAACAGTACTCCATTATTTTGCAGGGACCAGTCATCCCCCGATCAAAATAAGATCGCCGATCCTGGATGTGCATTTGCATCCGCGATTCGGTCTAACCTGGAACCTTGTAGCTGACTTTGGCATATTGGGATCAACTATCTTAGCAGTCGTTACCCATGGTACCACTGATGTGCAACATGGTCACACAATCTACCACGATCGGACCGTCACCATCTACCCAGGTATTCCCATTTTTAACCCTCTCGCCTTCTCTTTCATTGTTGTACTAGTAGTATACTTAGTACTACTAGTAGGAGTACTTTTTACCTTGGAGGACGCGTATAGCTAGCTGGGCCCTTGAAGCCTTGAACCCACTAGCTGCCACCATTTTTGTTTTTCCATGTCTTACTATCTCATCCATGTAGCCAAGAGTGGCTATATACAATAAGCCGGTTATTTTACTTCCTCTATACCGGAGTAGTACTATTTGCTGCATAGTATTATTGACCGCCATATTTGAGCACAACATTATTATGCATGGACCTTGACTATGTACGTCACCATGTGTCCAGATCTGGGATGCCGCGTGTACCAGATGAACGGCGCCGAGTTCGACCCCCGTGATGCTACGTGGGTGCCGAGGAACACTCTTGGAGAGTACTTGCTTTTCATCGGGAACAACTACCCCATTGTGAAGCGGATGCCACCTTCCGTGCACGACACGGAAGGCCTGCCGTTCATGAAGCATGGTTGTGTCTTCATTGCGCACCGCCGGATGAATGACATGCTGGGACACGCTATCCCTGATTTATGCCGCTTCAGCTTGGATGAGTCTCCATCGTGTGGAACCGGACTAGAAAGCTGCGACAATGATTCCTGTTGCCCACCGCTATGGATCGTACCATCCATGAAGAACACCTGGGACTAGAACCTGGAGGAGGACATGCATGTAGCCCATCTATAACGTGTAAGTGGAGTACGGTAATTGTGAACGATAGCGCTGTGAATATATGTAGACTAGTCGTGCACAAATTTATCACATGAATTGGAGATGAACTTGTGTGGCATATTGGCATTTGTCCTTTAGAATTTATTACTAGTAAATGTGTTATGTGTACGTGCAACTTGTGTGGTTGTTGCACGGGATCCAACATGCTCTTTGAGAAAAAAAGGTGGCACAACTTTAGATATACGTGACGTGGCGGCATCATATAGTAGCATCGTTCGCTATAGTTGTAGTACACTCCTACTAGGACGACAACTCCTATAAAACCTTGCGCTTGGCTCTTTGCCTCTTCGGGAGGTTTAACAGTTCGTACTCGTGTGAACCTGGCACTTGCCTCTTCGCCTCTTCGGAAGGTCCAACAATGATGATACTACAGTACAATATGCTTCTAGCAATCTGACACCGATTGAACTGCTGCACGTCCACCGCGAGGGCGAGGGCGAGGGCGAGGGAGAAGAAGAGGGAGAGGGTGCTGTAGTCAAAATCCTCTCCTCGTCCTGCGAACCACCACACGCGTGGGCGAGGGCGAGGCATAGTAAGCAAGCTTCTCCTCGTTTGGCGAGTTGACGGGACACATCAAAGCAGTACTAGTACTAGTGGTAGTCCATACTGCATCCTTTCCGATTAATATGGCTTAATTTGAAACGAGAAAAATAGATTGGCGGTCAACGTATGTAACAATACGCTCTTTACGGTCACTATATAAAGTTTTGCATCGATTATACGATCACTAGTTCATCGTAGAGCACCATATTGCACCCTACTGACGGCCACATAGTCGATGTGGCACTTTGTTGACTAGTTAAATTGTCACCTGGTTTCTGGGTCCTACCTGTCAGTTGGCGGAGCAAAGAAATCAGTTAAACAAAACTTTACGCAGGTGCCACATGAGTGCAACCCTTGCGCCCGAACCGCCCTGGCTGTGTATGTGAGTGCATGCACGTGTCCTCCCTCGGCCTTCCAACAAAGAGTGTACATCGGCTATAAAACAAAGAATGTAGTAGTACATGATGTACATCTACACTTCCAATGCATTTAGCCTTTAATCTAAATCGACATTGATTGACTAATGCACCAACTTGTGTTGTAGGTATAGGCTACATGTCTATCCTTAATTACACAGCATGCAACGGCCTTCATTTAATCTTCTTATCTCAATGGTCGCATGCACACATAAGTCTGCTACTTTTGGGCGTTAATTATACCCTGGTCAATGTGTAAATCTCTAAATGTCAGTCTTTCACGGACGTAGGGAGTAGGTTGAGCACTTGAGCATGAGCGTGTGTGTTGCATTGTGTTGCGTGCATCCATGTGGAGTACGTGTGAGTGTTGCATGTTGCATGCATGCATGCATGCATGGGGCTTACTCCCTCCCATTGACATGTTCATATTTCAAGCTTCCTCTGTTCCCTCCATATGGTGATACTCCCTCTGTTCCCAAATACTCCAGTACGCAGTAAAAGCCTCCCTCTATTCCCAAATACGGAGTATTTATCTTTCTACAGATTTCAACAAGTGACTAGGTATGGAGCAAAATGAGTGAAGTGAGCGTAGAGGCATAGGGATACTGTAGAAAGGAAATCCTCGCGATCCATCATTCCCCATCTCGCTCAGAGAGAACTATTCAACTAGTCTTCGCAGAGAAGTGACAATACACGCTGCAACAGATGGGACATGTAATTAATAAGGTGTTACTAAATCAGCCTTACCCAGTACTGCCATCATGTTTGCCAGTAGAGCACGCTTCCGCAAATACGCCTACGCACCTGTGTCCTCCATTAACTGACATATGGGCCCTCTTGTGGTAGACCCACATGTCATCGGTGTAACTATTTGCACTCCGAAGGACCGTATATCCTGGTAGTAGTACTAGTAGAATTGAGATTTAATGCACTTTCTTCCCACTCTTCCTCTCTTCTTCCCCCTCTCTTCTTCTTCCTCCTCTCTTTCCCATCATCGGCCGCACACCATTTACCGCCGCTCACTGCTCGCCCGCCCGCCCGCACCATCTTCCTTGGTAGCTCGCGCGTACCATATCCCCCCGCTCACTGCTCGGCCACACGAGGAGAAGCTTCTTCGCTCGCCCGCCCGAATCCACTTCCCCGCTGGCTCGTAGGCACGAAAAACCCCAATGGCAGAACCGACTGACACGTAGAGCCGCGATTGGAATTCCCTCCCCGTTGTTCTCTTGGAGCAGATCTGTAGTCGTATGGACCTACTCAGCACCGTCCGTCTTGCCGCATGCTCGGTGTCTTTGTACCGTCTACTCGTCTGGAACCGGCCGGCTCTTTTCAAGACACCCTGCTTGCTGATGCCCGATCCTCGCAGGTGGCCCAGACACCGACTTGACGATCCTACGGAGGTTGCCATGGTGCCCCTCGACATGCTACCACTACCCGTCCACCTGTCCTTCATGCGCGGACACTACTAGGCGGGCATGAAGGCCAACTAGATCGTCCTCATCCACCACACCAGTAGTCCATGGCGTCTCGTGGATATCTACACCCAGCGAGAGATCACCCTTCCATCGTTGGATACCGCCGACATCGAGCCTCGCAGCCCGCCAGACACTCCTGCCTACTACGCACGAGACGCGTCAAGCTTTTTGCTCGACCTCTGTTTGCAGAAAGTTGTAATCTGCGAAGTGCCCACACCATCAGAAGACAACATGGATTACAAGCTCATTGCCCTTTTCAACATGGGATTAGTCTATCTGGAATCCGGTCACCATACATGGTTATGGCTCATCATCAATCCTATTGAGGCAACATTTCTGTCTGATGCTATAGTGCATGATGGCATCGTTTACACGGTCGACGCACAGATTGGCTGCCTATACTGGTGGAATCTATCGTCGTGTAATTGTTCTATCTTATCTCATCTTTACCTTATGAATATGACTACCTATTCATTGGTTACAAATTTAGAATGCATAGCATGTCTATAACCACATCATTGCTATATGTTCCTCTCATTTCCTAGATTTTTATGACCACACATGTTATTGTTAGAGTTGATATGAGAACAATTCGCATCTAATGATTGTTAGAATACATATTATGAGCATAACATCATGATTGCTATATATTACTCTCGTTTACAAGATTTTTATAACAACACATGTTATTGCTTAGAGTTGATATGAGAATAGTAGTAGTAAGTGCTATGGTAGAATATGAGTAGGCGTTGTCATAGCTGTTTTCCTCTCATTGTTACGTGATGTTTGAACCATGACATGTTGCTAGAATATGAAAGCCATTGGCTTATTGTTTTTAACTTGGGGTATGATTATGACCACGACATTGCAATTCTCTGTCTATGATATGTGTCACTGTTATAATAATCTTAATTCCACACATAGTCTGAATATGATTGTTTATTTTTGTCCTTTTGGTCTCCAATTTGAATTGTTGCAGCAGACGCAAATGCGCTGGCCTTTATGATTCCAGGACCTGGAATCATACCAGTCGATGGCTGCTGGTTTATCGCTCGTTCAGCTGATGGCGGTCATTTGGTGCTCATTCGCACATACCAAATTAACCAAACCATTACATCAAACCACATGCAGTACAATGCGTGGGGCGTTCGTGACATTGATGGCTATGGCTGCTTCATGTTTGAGAAAGATCCCAGCTCCTTTGGGCCAGGCGTATTCAACTGGAGGCGGGTTTACAGCCTCGGTAACCACTCCTTGTTACTCGGGCTCAATTATCCGATCATCCAACCAATCATCGATCATATAACCGGCGATGATTACTGTGCTATGCAACTTCCATTCGCGAGGGGGGGCTGTGTTTACACATCATACCATGGGTTTCATGAATCACCATATCCAGATATTCGTCAACACAGCTTGGTGCCAGGTAATCTTTAGTGTGTGAAAGGCATCAAGCTTCCATGCGATGGATGGCTTTTGCAAACCCGACATGCGGCAATGTGGTTCATGCCAACAGCAAATATACACAACTTGATTCGTGCTGATATCTAGACTGAGCCATGTATTCTGCTGCTGTAGCACGACCCTCTTTTGTTGGATATTATGTATTGTTGTTAGTTTGAAGCACTCCTCTGGTTTGAAGGATAGATACCTTCCTGGGATCAAGTGCATCCTAGCTCACCTGCGTAGGATGTACTGATAATGATGATGGAGATGCTGTGCAGAAGCCATATATATATACATATATATCAGTTAGGCTTCAAGTGAGTACTTGTTAGTTAAACCTATGTATAAATTGTGACACTAAATACGAGTAGTAAGTAGTATAGTAGTAGTACTAGTATACGTCGGTCAAATTATTCATCATGTCCACACATTGAATTGACGTGACAACACGCTGCGCGTGAGGTGACACAAGAATCCCGGCGGCGTGTTCGGGTATTTCGGACTTCAGATTTGGAGTAACACTTATCTGCCGAAATCTTTTATTTTTCGAAACGGAGGTAAAAGATTTGCCTCATCCATTAAATAAGAGGAGAATAGAGTTTAGAGTTTCTACAAGCGCCCTTGCAAAACGGCATGGCAATTACTCTCGTACAACGGTCGAAGAAGCGCGAGTTTTTACTCTGTCGAAATCTTTCATCATTCACTTAAAACAGTCGATTGATCATACATTGAGTACCATATAACTGGAATTACCAATGCAAGTCGAAGAAGGATTGGCCGGTGCTGCCGATTGGCATCAAGTTCGATCCCACGGATCAGGAGCTGATCGAGCACCTTGAGGCCAAAGAGAGTGTTGACAGCGCAAGATTTCAGTCTCTCATCGATTTGTTCATACCAACCATCGATAGCGAGCACGGCATATGCTACACCCAACCTAAGAAACTTCCAGGCAAGACACCGATCGGCCGTCTACTTGCACAAACATATTCCTTTGTTTATAGCTCTATTTTTCTTTTTAGACGCAGACCTGGTGAAACAATTACAATTTGACAGTTAATAAAAAGTGAAACAAGTGACTGCAACATGCCAAAGATGTTATGAAAATGCTAACTAGGTACATTAAAACCTGCATTCCACAATACTGCAGGTATCACACTGAGTGGCCTAAGGAAGCATTTCTTCCAGCGCAATTCCAGGGCATTCAAAAGGGGCACGTGGACGCGTCGCAAGATATAGTCGGAGTGCGGCATGCACGCGATGTGGCATAAGACCGACAATACCTTGCCTGTGATGGTTAACTGCCGGCAGACGGGTAGCAAAAAAGGTTTGGGTGCTGCACACCAACAAGAACTTCGACCAGCAGAGGACCAACTGGGTGATGCACTAGTACCACCTCGGGGACCTGGAGCAAGAGAAGGAGCGGGAGCTGGTCCTCTGCAAGATTTTCTACCAGACGAACACTAGGGCCAGGAGTAGTTTGGTATAGGTAGTTGTACTACCTTGTTGTCCGCAAGTTGGTATTGTTGTTAACGATCTTTTGGTATGAACTTGCATTTGCTTCCAACCATCATGCCGAGGGTCGACGTGGATATAAAGTTGAATCATTTGTTTCGAAACGAATTCTCAGGCACCTGATTTTTATTTGATGGGTAGCATAAGCACCCGGCGTTCGAATTCCCAGTTCTGCAGTTTTTTTGAAACAAGTGCATGCACTTATTATCACGATAAAAAAACAATATCCGTGTTGCATCCCAGTTATTAGTCTGTGCTTGCAAAATTCTCTAGTTTATTGAGCACGTATATTGTTTTTTCAGGTCGAGCAAGTTTCAACTGAGCTGTAGACTGACCAGGGTTGGTTTTGTTTTTAACAGGCCCAACCCATGAAGACAACGGGGCACAAAGATCCAGCAGGTATCTACTGGCCACTGGCCCGCTAGGGTTAGTTATATTTTGTCTTACAACATCCGCAGGCAGTTTTTTTTACTGAATGAAACACACAACCCAGTTCTATTTTTCTCTTGAAACGCATGTCCTACATCCGTTTTCTAATCTCTACCTATAGTTTTACTAGTTCATATACATGTATCATTATATTGAAAACACATAAAATTCCCTTTTCATATTTACATCCTTATTTTTGTTGTTTTTCCCATCCAGCGCTAATTTTTTCACCATTGGCTTTCCCTTAAACCAACTCAATTGTCCCACGTCTTATTTGCTTACAAAAACAAAACGATTTTTTTGGCAAATCAATAATTTCTTTAAAAAATGTTTATCATTTTGGGAATACAACAGTTTGGACTCCACCGAAATATGCAAAATAAGGTTGAACTTTTTGACCGTGGTCCTGGGCAGAAAATGGGCTGTAATAAATTACTTAAGAATTAGCAAATGGGCTGCAAATTATAAAAAATAGCAAATGGGCTGCAAATTGTAAAAAATAGCAAATGGGTTTTATGTTGTCTGCCTCAGATTTGGAGGCTGACTTGTGGGCCTACTAAGTTCATGCGTACACAAGGTTTCTTAAAAAAGAAACTTAGTCAACAATCGACTCTACCAGCGTTCAGACCGTTAGATGTCAATCTAACGGCAATCGTGCTTCTTCAGTCTCTGATCTTCCTGCCCCAGCCGCCCAAACCAGCGCCGTCGGAACCGCTTGCTCCCGCCTCCCGTGGCCGGAAGTGCTGCCGGGCAGGCCTCACGGCCCCATCATACTCGCATCCCTGGCCTGTCTATCCCTCTACTCACCCACACCTCCTGTTATTTTCCGGCGACGTCGGCCGAACTAGTCAACCCTCATACTCTCCACCACGTGGGCAGCCACTGCCATGTCTTCGCCGGCTCCCTGTCGTTCCCTTCATAGGCCTCGTCGTCGTCCACCACCCTGGTGCTCTCGGCGCGGCGTGGTTAACGATGTCTGTCCAACGGCCGTAGTGCTTCTTCAACCTCTGGTCTTCTTAGCCCAGCCGCCCAAAGCAGCGCCGGTTGTGCCGCATGCTCCTGCCTCCCGTGGTCGGTTGTGCTGCCGTGGAGGCCTCACCGTCCCCATACTACTCCCACCGCTGCCCAGGCCATCCCTCCACTCACCCACTCCCCCTGTTATTCTGCGGCGACGGCAACCTCACACCGCAGTCGAACCAGTGAACCCTCGTACTCCTCTCCACGTGGACATCCACTGCCGCGTCTTCCCCGGCTCTGCGTCGTCCCCTTCCTAGGCCTCGCCGTCGTCCACCGCCCTGGTGCTCTCGGCGCGGCATGGTCAATGTGGTCAACGACCGACTTCCACCGGAAGAGTACTGTATGTGGAGAGGCTGACAGCTGGGTCCACGGCAGCCGCAAGGAAGTGCCTCCTTATTACGTGCAAAATAATTATTCCTCCACCTGACAGTAGGGACCCACCAGACGGGCCACCAGTATTTTGCGGAAAAACATTTCCCCCCTGACTACTGTGACCCACCGGACAGGCCACCGTATTTCACGAAAAAAACGTTTGCCCCTGACTGCTGCGACCCACCGGACAGACCACCGTATTTCGCGAAAAAAACATTCCCCCCGCTGTCAACTTGGACCCACCGGAAGTGCCTCCTTATTACGCACAGAAAAATGAATACCCCCCTGCTAGCTGGGACCCACCATGGTGGGAGGCTGATAGTTGGGCCTACTAAGTTGACGGGGACAGAGGGCTTTGTCAACTTAGTCAATATGAACGATTCTAGCTCCAGTGACCGTACGATGTCCATCCAACGGCCGTCGTGCTTCTTCAATCTCTGCTCTTCATGCTCCAGCCGCTCAAACAAGCACCGGCGGGACTGCCTGCTCCCTCCTCCCCGCGGCGGGCTGAGCTGCAGCGCAGGCTTCACCACCCCACCATACTCCCATCGCTGGACTAGCCATCCCTCTACTCACCCACACGGCCACACCTGCTGTTATTCTCCGGCGAGGGCAGACGAACCAGTAAACCCTCGTACAGTCATACTCCCCTCCGCGTGGGAAACAACTGCCGAGTCTTCCCGACCTCCGTGTCTTTCCCTTTCTAGGCCTCGCCGTTGTCCACCGCCCTAGTGCTCTCGGCGTGGAGTGGTCAACGTGGTCAAGGAACGGCTTCCATCGGACGTGGACTGTACGTGGAGAGGCTGACAGCTGGGTCCACGGCCGCAGCAAAGAAGTGCCTCCTTGTTGCGCGCAAAATAATTATTCCTCCACCTGACATCTGGGACCCACCGGAAGGGCCTCCGTATTTCACAAAAAAACGTGCCCCCAGCTGACATGTCAGACCCACCAGCTATCTTCACACGCAAGGAAGTGCCTCCTTATTACGGTCAAAAAAATGAATACTCCCCCTGCCAGCTGGAACCCAGCATAGTGGGAGGCTGACTTGTGGGCCTACCAAGTTGACGGGGATGGAGGGCTTTGTTAACTTAGTCAATATGCACGATTCTAGCTCCTGTTACCGTACGATGTTCATCCAACGGTCGTAGTGCTTCTTCAACCTCTGGTCTTCTTGCTCCAGCCGCCCAAACCAGCGCCGGTCGTGCCGCGTGCTCCTGCCTCCCGCGGCCAGCTGTGATGCCGCAGAGGCTTCACCGTCCCCTACTTCTCCCACCGCTGTCCAGGCCATCCCTCTACTCACCCACACCCCCTGTTATTCTGCGGCGACAACAGCCTCACACCGCAGCCGAACCAGTGAATCCTCGTACTCCTATTCGCGTGGGCATCCACTGCTGCGTCTTCCCCGGCTTCGAGTCGTCCCCTTCATAGGCCTCATCGTCGTCCACCACCGTGGTGCTCTCGCCGCGGCGTGGTCAAGGTGGTCAAGGAATGACTACCATCGGACGTGGACTGTACGTGGAGAGGCTGACAGCTGGGTCCACGGCCGCCGCAAGGAAGTGCCTCCTTATTACGCGTAAAATAATGATTCCTCCACTGGACAGCAAGGACCCACCAGACGGGCCACCGTATTTCGTGAAAAAACGATTCGCCCCCCTGACTGCTGGGACCCACCAGCTACATCTTCGCACGCAAGGAAGTGCGTCCGGGCAAAAGAAAACGATTCGCCCCCCTGACTGCTGGGACCCACCAGCTACATTTTCGCACGCAAAGAAGTGCGTCCAGGCAAAAAAAAACGATTCGTCCCCCTGACTGCTGGGACCCACCAGCTACATCTTCGCACGCAAGGAAGTGCCTCACAGTCGGGACCCACCTGGTCGAAGCGTACGTAGCGTTGTCATTCTGTTTGCGAACGTGTACGTACATACTTGTCGATGTAGAGGCGCGCACATGTCGTAGATGTAGAGGCGCGCATGTAGCATGTACACGTACATACATCGGCGAGGGTGCAAGAAAGAAAATACGGCTACGTACGTACATAAGGGCAGGGTCTCGAACGCCTACTCGCGCATACATACATGGCTGGGTCGAAACGGAGAAACAGCGTCGTCATCGTGTTCATGGGGAGGCAATGGAATGCATCATGTTCATTGGGAGGCAACGGAACACGTGGGAGCGAACCGGCTGGGTCGAAACGGAATGCGTGGTCGTGTTCATCGGGAGGGCTTGGACGGAACAGGCAATGGAAACGAGGCCTGGCGTACCGCACAACGGAGGAAACGGGCTTGTGTTCGACCGGCCACGTTCGAAACGGGATCCTGTTCATCGGGAGGGGTCTGGCGTACCGCAAAACGGAGGAAACGGACCTCCCATGGTCGAAACGGGGGTCCTATTGATCGGGAGGGGTGTGGCGTACCGCAAAATGGATGAAACGGTCTTTTGTTGGAGCGCTACGATTGAAACGGGGGTCCTGTTGATTGGGAGGGGTGTGGCGTACCACAAAACGGACGAAACAGACTTGTGTTGGAGCGCTAGGGTCGAAACGGGGGTCCTGTTCATCAGGAGGGGTGTGGCGTACCGCAAAATGGGACTCCATGGGATACTGTTCATCTCCACCGTCGACCTCCTCTAGCCTCCACGGGCTACCGTCGACCTCCTCCAGCCTCCACGGGCTCCTGTTCTGTAACACCCACGATGCGGCTATATCTCCCACGTGTCGAAGCACGACTTAGAGGCATAACCGCATGGTGGTTTTGTCGCAAGAAGGGTCATCTTCACACAATCCCATGTAATGAACAAGAATGGGATAAAGAGAGTTGGCTTATAATCGCCACTTCACACAATACATAAATGAAGATCATACATCATTCAAATACTCTCATAGACCAGCTACGGTCAAAATCAAAAGAAAAGAAGACAACCCCAAATGCTAGATCCCCGATCGTCCCGACTGGACTCCACTACTGATCATCTGGAAATGATACATAGTAACGACCAAGGACCTCATCAAATTCCCACTTCAGCTCAGTTGCGCCATCTGCGCTAGTATCCTCGGCACCTGCATCTGTTTTGGTAGAATCTGTGAGCCACGGGGACTCAGCAATCTCACACCCGCGAGATCAAGACTATTTAAGCTCATAGGTAGGAAAAGGGGAAATATGGTGGAGCTGCGGCAAGCACTAAGCATATATGGTGGCTAACATGCGCAAGTGAGAGCGAGAAGAGAAGCAACGCATCGGTCGAGAAGCTAGTAGTGATCAAGAAGTGATCCTGAAACTACTTACGTCAAGCATAACACAAACCGTGTTCACTTCCCGGACTCCGCCGAGAAGAGACCATCACGGCTAGACACACGGTTGATGCATTTTAATGAAGTCAAGTGTCAAGTTATCTACAACCGGACATTAACAAATTCCCATCTGCCTCATAACCACGGGCACGGCTTTCGAAAGATAATATACCCTGCAGGGGTGTCCCAACTTAGCCCATCACAAGCTCTCACGGTCAACGAAGGATATACCTTCTCCCGAGAATACCCGATCACTCTCGGAATCCCGGTTCGCAAGACATTTCGACAATGGTAAAACAAGACCAGCAAAGCCGCCCGATGTGCCGACAAATCCCAATAGGAGTCGCACATATCTCGTTCTCAGGGCACACCGGATAGGTCAGCCTACGAGTAAAACCAGCCCTCAAGTTGCCCCGTGGTGGCCCCGCAGTCTGCCCGTTTCGGACCAACACTCGAAGGAGCACAGGCCCGGGGGGGGGGGGGGGGGGGGTTAAAATAAAGATGATCCTCGGGCTCGCGAAAACCCAAGGGAAAAGGGGTATAGGTGGCAAATGGTAAAACCAAGGTTGGGCCTTGATGGAGGAGTTTTATTCAAAGCGAACTGTCAAGGGGGTCCCATAAATCACCCAACCGTGTAAGGAACGTAAAATCAAGGAACATAACACCGGTATGACAGAAACTAGGGCGGCAAGAGTGGAACAAGTCACCAGGCATAAGGCCGAGCCTTCCACCCTTTACCAAGTATATAAGGTGCATTAATTAAACAGGAGATATTGTGATATCCAAAAATATCCATGTTCCGACCAGGAACAAACTTCATCTTCACCTGCAACTAACAACGCTATAAGAGGGGCTGAGCAAAAGCGGTGACATAGCCAAACAACGGTTTGCTAGGACAGGATGGTTAGAGATTTGACATGGCAATAGGGAGGCATGATAAACAGTGGAAGGTAGAGCTAACATAGCGATAGAGCGAGTACTAGCAAAGCAAAGATAGAAGTGATATCGAAGGTATGGTCATCTTGCTTGCAAGGTTCTCAGAGTTGTCGAAGGGTTGATCCTCGTAAGCGTTCTCAACAGGTTCCTCGTGCACGTACTCGTCTCCCGGCTCTACCCAAAGCAAGAACACAAGAAAAGGAACCACAATAAATCACGATGCAATGCACAAGCAACATGATGCAATACATGTCATGATATGCGAGATGTGATATGCAATGCGTATGCGTGCTTCAGGAGGAAAAAGTATGAACAAGGCATCAACTTGGCAAACCAAGTATGACGCTGGAAAGATGAGATGATTTCGGTTCAAATCGATATAAGGATCACCGGGAGCTGATGCACGGTTTGCAAATGGCAAGCAAAACAAGAATGGCACAAATCTGCGATTAACAGCACGATGCTACTTAGCATGCAACAAGAAACTATGCTACAGCACCCCAACATAAAAACAAAGCATATGGCAGTGATCTACAGGAGATGCTTAACAAAAGAGGAACACTGAGCTATGGCTAAATCACACCATAGCAGGTTAAAACAAGCATGGCAAAAGAGCAAAAAATATCAGGTAGGACATGGCATAAACAGCATCACGAAGCAAAGTTCAAAGCAAGTTATCAACATGCTAAAGGAACTTATAATAGCAAAACAAGGCATGGCCTGAATCTACTCAAAGCATAGATCAAAAGTCCCTTAGTGACCATGAGCCAAAGAGGACCAGAAGATATGATGGCACCCATGTAAACATGGCAAGTTTCGTTAACAGATTCTGCAAACAGAGCATGGCATAAACAGAATTACGAAGGCATCTTCGCGAGCTCGATGCACTCACTACAGAGCATTTCATGATGAACTAAGCATAGATCCATCAAGAATACGTGGCATAGAAGCTATACATGGCTAGAACAACATCATAGCATACACGGATCAACTACAACAACCTTGGCAAAATTGAATAACATGTAAACAATCCGCCAGGAAACATTTTGAAGCAAAAGTAGAGCACGAAAATGACATGCTAGACTACTCCATAATTGCAACCAGGGGCATGGATGGATAGAGCATAACCATATGTTCAAAACACCCTTACTGAAGTATCTCAAATTATGCATGGATCTCTCTGTAGATTCATGTTTACATGGCATCAAAATAACAGCAGAACAGGGACTAGAATCAGCAATATCACGAAGCCTAGTTTGCATGCTTGTGCTAGTCACCACATTGATCACAAAAATACATGGTAAGCACCTCTGTAAATATGGAATGGTAAAGATTAAAACACATGTAGGGCTCAAGTACATAAGATGCACACATCAATCATGGCAAAAATGACAAAAGTGCATGTTCTGATAAGAATCTGAAACTAACAATATGAAGCAGTCTTCCAACAGCATTTCGGGCATCAAGATGAGCTCAAATGAAAATGATGCAATGAGATGAAATGATGCACTCGTCGAGGCGAACAATTCGGTATGTTACACGCGCAAAACGGAGCCTCGGGTGCAATGTTGTGGTGCGACGAACATGGAACAAAAATTAATGCCAGAAAAGGACAGTGGATTCGGGGGAGAAGTCAACCTAGTCCAGATCGGATCTGGGTGCGCGGATCGAGGACGGAGCCGGAGACGGGGCGGCGTGGCTGCCGGAGAGGCTGCCGGGGCGAGGAGGCGGCCGGAACGGCGGGCGGCGGCGCCGGGACGCCGGGGCGGTGTGGCGGACGGCGGGCGCGTTAGGCGCGGAGGGGGGGGGCGGCTGGCTAAGATGGCGGCGGAGGCGGGGCCAAGAGGCGCCGGCGGCAGGGCGCGCAGCGGCCGGCTGACGGGACGGCGGCAGAGGCGCGATACGCCGGGCGCGGGGAGGCGATGGCGGCTGGGCCCGCGAGGGCCGGTAGCGGGCCGAGCGGGCCGGTGGCGCGGGGGCGGCGGCGCAGGCCACGTGGCAGCGCCCAATTGGCGCGGGCGCGGCGGCAGACGCGTCCGGCTCCGTCCAGACGTGTCCGGCGGCGGGGAGAGGAGCGGGGCTAGGGTTTGCCCGAAAATTTCGGGGATGGGCACATATTTGTAGGTAGAGGGGTGTTGGGCTTCAACACAAAAGAGGCCTTTGCGGTTATGCGGTTAACCGTTGGAGTATCAAACGACCTCCAAATGGCACGAAACTTGATAGGCGGTCTACCGGTGCTATACCAGGGCCACTTGGCAAGGCTCGGTCCATTCCGAGAATGTTTAACACCCGCACACTAAAAGAGACAAGAGGGCTGCGCCGGTGCATGTGGGAGTGTCGGATTGCGAAACGGACAACGGGGAAAATGCTCGGATGCATGAGATGAACACGTATGCAAATGAGATGCACATGATGACATGATATGATATGCATGACATGAATAAAATGCAAAACAAAAGACAAAACCCACCCATGGAGGGAATAACATATCACATAGCCGAAAATGGCAAGAGTTTGAGTTACAAAGATGGAAAGTTACATCCGGGGTGTTACAACAATCCACCACTACAAGAGGATCTCGTCCCGAGATCTAGGACTGAAAGAACTCCGGATATTCGGAACGAAGGTGATCCTCGCGCTCCCAGGTGGCTTCTCGGTCGGAATGGTGTGACCACTTCACTTTCAGGAATTTGATTGACTTGTTGCGAGTCTTGCGCTCGGTTTCTTCAAGAATAGCAACGGGGTGCTCATGATAAGAGAGATCTTCTTGGAGGTTGATTTCTTCGAAGTTGATAGTGCGGTCGGGAGTCTTGAAGCACTTACGAAGATGTGACAGATGAAACACATCGTGCACGTTCGCGAATGTGACGCCCCCGATTCAATCGTACACTAATCATGCACGCAAATGTGTACTATCAAGATTAGGGACTCACGGGAAGATATCACAACACAACTCTAAAACATAAATAAGTCATACAAGCATCATAATACAAGCCAGGGGCCTCGAGGGCTCGAATAGAAGTGCTCGATCATAGACGAGTCAGCGGAAGCAACAATATCTGAGTACAGACATAAGTTAAACAAGTTTGCCTTAAGAAGGCTAGCACAAACTGGGATACAGATCGAAAGAGGCGCAGGCCTCCTGCCTGGGATCGTCCAAACTACTCCTGGTCATCGTCAGCGGGCAGCACGTAGTAGTAGGCACCTTCGGTGTAGTAGGGGTCATCATTGACGGTGGCGTCTGACTCCTGGACTCCAACATCTGGTTGCGTCGACCAGAAAGAAAGGAAAGGGGAGAAAAAGGGGGAGAAAGCAACCGTGAGTACTCATCCAAAGTACTCGCAAGCAAGGAGCTACACTACATATGCATGCGTATATGTGTAAAGGGCCATATCGGTGGACTGAACTGTAGAATGCCAGAATAAAAGGGGGATAGCTAATCTTGTCGAAGACTACGCTTCTGGCAGCCTCCGTCTTGCAGCATGTAGGAGAGAGTAGATTGAAGTCCTCCAAGTAGCATCTTCAAGTAGCATCTCCAAGTAACATCGCATAGCATAACCCTACCTGGCGATCCTCCTCTCGTCGCCCTGTAGAAAAGCGATCACCGGGTTGTCTGTGGAACTTGGAAGGGTGTGTTTTATTAAGTATCCGGTTCTAGTTGTCATAAGGTCAAGGTACAACTCCAAGTCATCCTGTTACCGAAGATCACGGCTATTCGAATAGATTAACTTCCCTGCAGGGGTGCACCAACTTACCCAACACGCTTGATCCCATTTGGCCGCACACACTTTCCTGGGTCATGCCCGGCGGCGGAAGATCAACACATCGCAGCCCCACCTAGGCACAACAGAGAGGCCAGCACGCCGGCCTAAACCTAAGTGCGCAGGGGTCTGGGCCCATCGCCCATAGCACACCTGCACGTTGTGTACGCGGCAGAAAGCAGAACTAGCCCCCTTAATACAAGAGCAGGCTTACGTTCCAATCCGGCGCGCGCCACTCAGTCGCTGGCGTCACGAAGTGCTTCGGCTGATACCACGACGCCGAGTGCCCATATCTTTCCCACGTAGTTGGTTAGTGCGTATAGGCTCGTAGCCAACTCGGATCAAATACCAAGATCTCGTTAAGCGTGTTAAGTATCCGCGAACACCGAACAGGGCCAGGCCCACCTCTCTCCTAGGCGGTCTTAACCTGCCCTGTCGCTCCGCCACAAAGATCCACACAGAGGGTCGTCGGGACAAAGGTCCTTTCAGCCCCCAATCCGTGAATCACTTGCGGGTACTCTTCGAGCTGACCCGACTTTAGTCACCATCTGTAAAGTATGTATGTATGTATAGTATATACCCGTGATCACCTCCCTAGTGATCACGGCCCAATAGTATAGCAAGGCAGACTGACAAGAATGTAGGGCCACAGATGAATGTACTAGCATCCTATACTAAGCATATAGGATTGCAGGTAAGGTAACAACAGAAGTAACAAGGACAGGCTATGCAGCAGTATAGGAGTATCTGAAAGCAGTAACATGCTACACTACTCTAATGCAAGCAGTATAGAGAAGAGTAGGCGATATCTGGTGATCAAGGGGGGGGGCTTGCCTGGTTGCTCTGGCAAGAAAGAGGGGTCGTCAACACCGTAGTCGAACTGGGCAGTAGCAGCGTCGGTCTCGTAGTCTACCGGAGAGAAGAGGGGGAAGAAACAATGAATACCAAGTAAACAGATGCATATCAATGCATGACATGTCAAGGAGCGATGCTAGGCATGCCCTAACGTGGTATGAGGTGGTACTGGTTAAGGGGGGAATCATTCGGGAAAGTATTCCCGGTGTTTCGTGTTTTCGGGCAGAGGAGCCGGAGGGGGAAAGTTGCGGGTTCGATAGGTTAGGGGGGTGTGGCGGACGAACGGACTGCGTATCCGAATTCGTCTCGTCGTTCTGAGCAACTTTCATGTTGAAAATATTTTAATCCGAGTTACGGATTAAAAGATATGATTTTTTAAGGATTTTATTAATTTCTGGAATTTAATCAATTAATTATTTAATTCGAAAAATGGAATTATGACGTCAGCATGATGCCATGCTGACATCAGCAGTCAACAGGGTTGACTAGGTCAACCCGGACATGTGGGTCCCGTTCGTCATACTCGGTTAACTAATTATCTTAGTTAAGTTTAATTAACAGTAGTTAATTAGGTTAATTAGTCATTAGGTTTAATTAATCAGGATTAATTAAATTAATTATTTACTTAATTAATTAATTAATTAATTATTTTTATTTATTATTATTTTTATTAATTATATTTATCTAAATTCCATTTCCCTTTTTCTTTTTTTAATAAAACGTTATGGGGGCGGGCCCCTGTGGTCAGTGGCCCATGGGGCCTTGCGGGCGTTGGGTGCAGGGTGCGGTCGCCACCCGCTAACGGGCGAACCCGGGCGGCCGCCGCAGGCGCGCGCGCCAGCACCGGCGAGGCGGGCTGGGCGCCGGCTGCAGGCGAGAGGGGAGGCGGGCCACGGCAGGGCGTGGCCGGCGGGCGCAACAGCGGCCACGGCGCCGGACCGGGAGGCGCGGGCGAGGCCACGGTGAGCGCGGGCCGGGGCGCGACGAGCGCGGCACCGGAGCGAGGCAAGAGGTGTGCGGGAGGGGCGTCCAGGGGCGCGGTCGAGGGGAGCGCGGCGAGCGCGCAACGGGCGGCGCCGGAGCGCGTCGACCGCGGGCGGGGAGGGCGGTGACCGTGGTCGGCCTAGGGGAGAGGGGGCGAAGGGGGTGCTCACGGGGGGATGTAGGGTTCGTGGCAGCGGGGCGTGAGGAGGAGGACGGAGACGGCGCGCGACGGGGAGGCAGTCCGGCGACGAGGTCCGTTGAGGAGGAGGGCGGCGAGGCGGCGTTCCGGCCGACGGAATCCGGGGGCGACGGGGTCGGGCCTCTCCCCATCCAGACGGGACCGAGAGGAGAGTGGGAAAGTGGGGGAAGGGGAGGCGCCCGGCGATGGAGAGGCGGGGCGGGGTCGAGGCGGCACCAGGCGGCGGCGACGGACGAGGGCGAGATGGAGGCGACGGGTGACGGCGTCGGGCGGGGGTCCGTCGAGGAGAAGGCGAGGGGGAGGGGTGGCGGTGCTCGGCGCCGCTGGGTGGCGAGGACGAGGCGACAGGGTCCGAGCGCCGTGGGGAGGTTCGTCCCCCCGATCCCTGATCTGGATCGGGGAAGGGAAGAGGGGCGTGCGGTCGTGGGGAGGGGGAGAGAGGAGTGGGGCGAGTGGGAGTGGGGGTTAGGGTTTCTAGGGTGTGGGTGGCCTATAGGCCAGGGGGCGGCCGGCTGGGCCGTGGGGCGGGCCAGCCCGTTCGGGAGGCTGAGGCCAGCTGGGCCACTTGGCCCAGCGGGGGGGGGGGTGCCCTGTTTTCTGTTTTCCTTTTTATATATATATATATTTTCTTGTCTCTTTTTATTTGTAGTTTCTTTTATTTCCAGTTTTATAAAATTACCACTAGTGCCTAATTTGTATTTACCAATAAACTACTACAAGATTAATTCTTAACCCATAATAAAATAGTGTTAGCATTTTATAAATTCAATAGGCATTTGTTTAATTGTTTTTCACTATTGTTTTAATTGTTTCAGGGCCTTTAAGCATTTTATCAAAGTTTGGTTTCTCCACCATAATTACCTATGTATTATTTGGTTCACTCAGGACATTTAAATTTTAATATTTGAAAACTTTTATTGTTTGCTCGATTTTGAATTTGAAATTCGAACTAGGTTCCGAACTAACGCGAGTTTATCCACAGTAACCGAGGTGACGTGGCATCATTAGCGGGGATTACTGTAGCTTAATTACCCGGGCGTCACAATTCTCCTCCACTACAAGAAATCTCGTCCCGAGATTTAAGAGGGGAGTAAGGGGAAAGTTCTGGTTACGACATTCTAACGGATCTTCTCGAAGAAGTTAATCCCTTTCGTTGATGTCTTCAATCCTTTATTCTGATGCATCATGATAAACTTGTCATCATTTCTTCGGGAACTCCATCGTACTTACGAAAAGATAAGGGGCAGCTCACTACGACATAATGCTTTTGAGGGAAACAATCTGGGGTTAACCCATGAATTAGTATAAGATTATCACTCGAGTTGAACATATGAAATACCTCGAGAGTAAGGTACGAAGGTACCATAATAGGCTCCAAGCGGATAGATAGTTGCTCGAAGCCTGAACCAGAGTGAGAAAGGGGTTCAGAGTAGCGAGAGTAAGTATTGCGTCTGATACCAGAATAGATCACTAGGACAGTGGCCCGTGGATTACATACGAGTCCACGCACGAGGAATAACTTTGGGAATAGGGGGTGTACAGGACAGTCAGGTTTCGATCCTGTGGAACTGTGGGTTATGGGCCCACCATGTGGTTTTTTTTAAATAGGAGCAGTGACATCTTTCACGGTCATGATAGCAAGGCATGTCAGAGAGTACCATGTCAGTTATGTCGGCATCAACGTTGGTACCAAGGGCGAGGGACGAAGAGAACCACTTTCCTGCTCGTTGAACGAGGCGGACCAATAGGCAAGGTTCTCGTCCATCGGTGGCTACCGGAATGTCATCAACAATAGTAACAGGGTCTTACTGACAGAGTTGTACCTCGAGGTGTTTGCACAAGTAGTGGATTATTACTGCTTATATCATATAGATCATAGAAAAGGTTCAAACAAACCAATGGAAGGAAAATATGATCATCAGATTAAACAGAACAATGGAAAGGAAAATATGTTTAAACACATATTTCAAGGGTATATCCTTCCCAAGGACAAGCAGAGCAAGATATCCATGACAGGATATAAAGTAGAAAACCATTTAGGTAAGGGGGGAGGAATCTCATGATATTACCCATACAACGGTGTTAGGATAAATGATAAATAAAATTTAGCATCGTGCTTCAAATGTTCCTGTTGAAAATCGGAGTACCATTGACATGCTTCAGGTAGCAATGATATGGTGTTTCAATCAAGGACCAGACTTCGGATACACCAATGATCCATCAGGAGTAACTTATAAAATAAGTCCTATAATTTCCTCCAGGAAGAATGGTTATCCTTGCAAAAGAATTTATAATGATCGGTCCTCCAGCCGGGGGGGGGGGTGTGCTAGGCATGACATCATGTTACCGGGTCATCAAAGGATCAACATCATAACTCTTGGAAAGTTGTCCGAACCATCATATCTGACCGAGATTCATATCCAATTGGTGTCATGATACCTCAAACTCAGGGGGTCCGAGAGGAAAAGGTGCAACACAATCGACGAAATGACATTGCAAGATTCTCGAGAAATGAACTATGGGAGCGGGTTTCTGAAGCAATAGTTCATCATTAAACCAAGGAGGGGATGAGAAGGTGGCTGATGGGCTCAGCGACAATTCATCGAGAATTCCAAACAGATGGATTTCCACGATAATGTGAACAAGAAGATGACATTTGTTAGATCAAATGATATAATGTTGTATGCTCGAGGAAAACATACAGCATTAATCATTAGTTGAAAGGTGTGCCCGAAATATGACCTTAGGCAGCAAGATCACTGTTAGAGTGACGATTCAATAACCAACAGTCTAAGAACAAACTGTCAATCATTAACTTCAAAGCAATAGGGTTGCTAAAAGTACAGAATCCAAGCAGCATCATTCCCTTGTTGGAATCCCGGTTAGAATCAACACAGGGAACAAGAAGGAATGGTGATGGTGAGAAGTATCACTTGCATCAAGAATTCTCAAGAGGTGGTGAAATTACCACGACATTTTCACATAAAAGATGGTAATATTCCAAGCTAAAGAAGAACAAACGTTGGATAGCAAGGAACTCAAGGTATAACACAAAACACGAACAAGTTTTGTGTTGAACGGAAGGCAATAAAGTGGTCACTGATAACACAAATCATCGAGGGCAAGGATGGTATTACTCAACATGAATTCAACTGGTATCCTGGAAGTGCTCAGAATGCTGATGATGATCACGACACATTTGTCGAGAGATTTCATGAAGATGTAATCGATCAGTGACGACATCAAGTCAAAGGAATAATGAAGCGGAAGGTTATTGGAACCATGGGTAGGACACAAACTTGAAATCAAGCTTGTTGATCAAGGCGAACTGATATGACGAGGAAGATCGACGTAAGTTTAGCTCATCATCGAAAATTGTGCTCCGAAAAGGAGGACCAGGTAGTACGGTTTAAAATTTAGCCGATCAGGCTAGGAAAGACTTAAAGGATTAATAAAATCGTAAGCAACGAAAATTACTTAGGGTTATCGAACCAAAATGTGGAATCGTTGTTCTCGATTGACGACAACCCAGAACCCGAGAAAATTGGAATCTGTGAGAAATAATAGTTGATGAAGAACCCATAATAAGTTATGCAGCCCCATGATATTCTTGAGATACCAAGGGGTAATACTCGACGACAAATCAAAGTAGAGGTTGGACTGGGGTATTACTCTGTAGAAGACAAGTGCTTAAACTTGCACGAGAAATGGTATTTAAAGGAGATCATGGTCGGAACCACGATTACAAAAGGCCAGATCCTAGATATAAGATGAACTTATACCAAAGGAATAATTTATTTAAGAGAAGCTTTAATGATAAGATCTACATCGTGTCCATGGGCATGAACACAAGTTCAAGGTCGACTCCCACTTCTCCAATGCATAACCTTTCATTCACTTCTCACGTTCGATGATGTTGCAGTGTTGAAATTTTATCTGGTGAAGCACCAGAAGAGTATGACTCGCGAAAACTTTCGGGTTCACACGGTTTAGAGAAGGCATATGTTCAACCCATAGGGGCTTCTTAGAAACATATACCACAAGTTTCAAGAGTAAATAACACAAGCCCGAAAGCAGAGCATGGTTGACCAAGCAGAGGATACAACTTAACAAAGGCATTATGTATCAGGGGAAGAACTCACAAGGTGATCAAATGTGAAGGACACTGTCGGATAACAATCCAACAAAGGACTTGATGGTCCACAAAGGATCTGATACGAGTATCGGTACTCAACTAGAGGAAGAAGAATGCAAGGAGATCAGATTATAGAAACAACTGACTAACTCATTTGTCAAATGCAAAGGAAATATGATTTCCAAATCAAGGGATCAGAAGCAATGCTCTGATTAGGGATGGATAAGTTGAATAGCCTTATGGTACAATCAACGGCAATTGGATTGGTCGAGAACCAATTCCAGTTAAAAGAATGGCAGCTCAGCCGGAAAAGTAACTTATAAGGATCAAAGATGATTGCGTGTATTCGCAAACATATTGAGTCAACAGACTCAAAAATGATAATGACAAGGAATGTCAATAAGACTACGAGAGTTATGGGATTAACCATAATGCAAGCAAGCAAGAATTTCAAGAGCCAAAGACTGCTCGGGATTTTCGGAAGATCGAATGGCATTTCGAAGACTTTTGTGAAATACATGAATCAACTGGGGATGAGCGGATACTGGATAAGTGCGAGAAATTATCCGTATGGGTATTCAGGTGGTAAGAAACTGCAAGGCAGTAGGCATAAGTATTCTAAGAACAACAACGAGTATTTCGGGGCGTCTTGTAATAAAAGACAACTGGGGACTAAGTAAGAACGGTGTATGAATTTATTCATAGGGATATTTCGATGGTAGTGAATTGCAAAAGCAATGGGCAGTCCCGAAAGAGTATCGGAAAGTAACTTTGAAATCTTCATGTGCAGTCGGCGATCATCTAGACTGAAGGGGCTCTCCGGGAGAAAGCGTTTTCGAGAACCTAAAGTTAGATTTTAGAAAATCATTTAACCCGAATAGAAGAGAGATCAGAGTCCCAGAGTATAGACGAGGAGTAAAAGATCCTAATACCACCCAATGGCGACGTGGGCCCGTAAGGCACACAGCCAAGTTAGTAAAAGTTTTGCAATGACTAGACTCAACTTCGGCCAAGGATTGTGGAAGGGGGAGTCCTACAGGCAGTCGGCTCTGATACCAACTTGTGACGCCCCCGATTCAATCATACACTAATCATGCACGCAAATGTGTACGATCAAGATCAGGGACTCACGGGAAGATATCACAACACAACTCTAAAACATAAATAAGTCATACAAGCATCATAATACAAGCCAGGGGCCTCGAGGGCTCGAATACAAGTGCTCGATCATAGACGAGTCAGCGGAAGCAACAATATCTGAGTACAGACATAAGTTAAACAAGTTTGCCTTAAGAAGGCTAGCACAAACTGGGATACAGATCGAAAGAGGCGCAGGCCTCCTGCCTGGGATCCTCCTAAACTACTCCTGGTCGTCGTCAGCGGGCAGCACGTAGTAGTAGGCACCTCCGGTGTAGTAGGGGTCGTCGTCGACGGTGGCGTCTGGCTCCTGGACTCCAGCATCTGGTTGCGACAACCAGAAAGAAAGGAAAGGGGAAAAAGGGGGGAGAAAGCAACCGTGAGTACTCATCCAAAGTACTCGCAAGCAAGGAGCTACACTACATATGCATGGGTATATGTGTAAAGGGCCATATCGGTGGACTGAACTGCAGAATGCCAGAATAAAAGGGGATAGCTAATCCTGTCGAAGACTACGCTTCTGGCAGCCTCCGTCTTGCAGCATGTAGAAGAGAGTAGATTGAAGTCCTCCAAGTAGCATCTCCAAGTAGCATCTCCAAGTAGCATCGCATAGCATAATCCTACCCGGCGATCCTCCTCTCGTCGCCCTGTAGAAAAGCGATCACCGGGTTGTCTGTGGAACTTGGAAGGGTGTGTTTTATTAAGTATCCGGTTCTAGTTGTCATAAGGTCAAGGTACAACTCCAAGTCGTCCTGTTACCGAAGATCACGGCTATTCGAATAGATTAACTTCCCTGCAGGGGTGCACCAACTTACCCAACACGCTTGATCCCATTTGGCCGCACACACTTTCCTGGGTCATGCCCGGCCGCGGAAGATCAACACGTCGCAGCCCCACCTAGGCACAACAGAGAGGCCAGCACGCCGGTCTAAACCTAAGCGCGCAGGGGTCTGGGCCCATCGCCCATAGCACACCTGCACGTTGCGTACGCGGCCGAAAGCAGAACTAGCCCCCTTAATACAAGAGCAGGCTTACGTTCCAATCCGGCGCGCGCCACTCAGTCGCTGGCGTCACGAAGTGCTTCGGCTGATACCACGACGCCAAGTGCCCATATCTTTCCCACGTAGTTGGTTAGTGCGTATAGGCTCGTAGCCAACTCAGATCAAATACCAAGATCTCGTTAAGCGTGTTAAGTATCCGCGAACGCCGAACAGGGCCAGGCCCACCTCTCTCCTAGGCGGTCTTAACCTGCCCTGTCGCTCCGCCACAAAGATCCACACAGAGGGTCGTCGGGACAAAGGTCCTTTCAGCCCCCAATCCGTGAATCACTCGCGGGTACTCTTCGAGCTGACCCGACTTTTGTCACCATCTGTAAAGTATGTATGTATGTATGTATAGTATATAGTATATACCCGTGATCACCTCCCGAGTGATCACGGCCCGATAGTATAGCACGGCAGACGGACAAGAATGTAGAGCCACAGATGAATGTACTAGCATCCTATACTAAGCATATAGGATTGCAGGTAAGGTAACAACAGAAGTAACAAGGACAGGCTATGCAGCAGTATAGGAGTATCTGAAAGCAGTAACATGCTACACTACTCTAATGCAAGCAGTATAGAGAAGAGTAGGCGATATCTGGTGATCAAGGGGGGGGGCTTGCCTGGTTGCTCTGGCAAGAGA
The DNA here is from genome assembly GCF_018294505.1 of Triticum aestivum. Classification (NCBI taxonomy): domain Eukaryota; kingdom Viridiplantae; phylum Streptophyta; class Magnoliopsida; order Poales; family Poaceae; genus Triticum; species Triticum aestivum. Next base: position 254,484,158 of record NC_057804.1, on the reverse strand, counting down.
GAGGGGTCGTCAACACCGTAGTCGAACTGGGCAGCAGCAGCGTCGGTCTCGTAGTCTACCGGAGAGAAGAGGGGGAAGAAACAATGAATACCAAGTAAACAGATGCATATCGATGCATGACATGTCAAGGAGCGATGCTAGGCGTGCCCTAACGTGGTATGAGGTGGTACTGGTTAAGGGGGGAATCATCCGGGAAAGTATTCCCGGTGTTTCGTGTTTTCGGGCAGAGGAGCCGGAGGGGGAAAGTTGCGGGTTCGATAGGTTAGGGGGTGTGGCGGACGAACAGACTGCGTATCCGAATTCGTCTTGTCGTTCTGAGCAACTTTCATGTTGAAAATATTTTAATCCGAGTTACGGATTAAAAGATATGATTTTTTTAAGGATTTTATTAATTTCTGGAATTTAATCAATTAATTATTTAATTCGAAAAATGGAATTATGACGTCAGCATGATGCCATGCTGACGTCAGCAGTCAACAGGGTTGACTAGGTCAACCCGGACATGTGGGTCCCGTTCGTCATACTCTGTTAACTAATTATCTTAGTTAAGTTTAATTAACAGTAGTTAATTAGGTTAATTAGTCATTAGGTTTAATTAATCAGGATTAATTAAATTAATTATTTACTTACTTAATTAATTAATTTTATTCATTATTATTTTTATTAATTATATTTATCTAAATTCCTTTTCCCTTTTCTTTTTTTAATAAAACGTTATGGGGGCGGGCCCCTGTGGTCAGTGGCCCATGGGGCCTTGCGGGCGTTGGGTGCAGGGTGCGGTCGCCACCCGCTAACGGGTGAACCCGGGCGGCCGCCGCAGGCGCGCGCGCCAGCACCGGCGAGGCGGGCTGGGCGCCGGCTGCAGGCGAGAGGGGAGGCGGGCCACGGCAGGGCGTGGCCGGCGGGCGCAACAGCGGCCACGGCGCCGGACCGGGAAGGCGCGGGCGAGGCCACGGTGAGCGCGGGCAGGGGCGCGACGAGCGCGGCACCAGAGCGAGGCAAGAGGTGTGCGGGAGGGGCGTCCAGGGGCGCGGTCGAGGGGAGCGCGGCGAGCGCGCAACGGGCGGCGCCGGAGCGCGTCGACCGCGGGCGGGGAGGGCGGTGACCGTGGCGGCCTAGGGGAGAGGGGGCGAAGGGGGGTGCTCACGGGGGGATGTAGGGTTCGTGGCAGCGGGGCGTGAGGAGGAGGACGGAGACGGCGCGCGACGGGGAGGCAGTCCGGCGACGAGGTCCGTTGAGGAGGAGGGCGGCGAGGCGGCGTTCCGGCCGACGGAATCCGGGGGCGACGGGGTCGGGCCTCTCCTCGATCCAGATGGGACCGAGAGGAGAGTGGGAAAGTGGGGGAAGGGGAGGCGCCCGGCGATGGAGAGGCGGGGCGGGGTCGAGGCGGCACCAGGCGGCGGCGACGGACGAGGGCGAGATGGAGGCGACGGGTGACGGCGTCGGGCGGGGGTCCGTCGAGGAGAAGGCGAGGGGGAGGGGTGGCGGTGCTCGGCGCCGCTGGGTGGCGAGGACGAGGCGACAGGGTCCGAGCGCCGTGGGGAGGTTCGTCCCCCCGATCCCGATCTGGATCGGGGAAGGGAAGAGGGGCGTGCGGTCGTGGGGAGGGGGAGAGAGGAGTGGGGCGAGTGGGAGTGGGGGTTAGGGTTTCTAGGGTGTGGGTGGCCTATAGGCCAGGGGGCGGCCGGCTGGGCCGTGGGGCGGGCCAGCCCGTTCGGGAGGCTGAGGCCAGCTGGGCCACTTGGCCCAGCGGGGGGGGGTGCCCTGTTTTCTGTTTTCCTTTTTTATATATATATTTTCTTGTCTCTTTTTATTTGTAGTTTCTTTTATTTCCAGTTTTATAAAATTACCACTAGTGCCTAATTTGTATTTTCCAATAAACTACTACAAGATTAATTCTTAACCCATAATAAAATAGTGTTAGCATTTTATAAATTCAATAGGCATTTGTTTAATTGTTTTTCACTATTGTTTTAATTGTTTCAGGGCCTTTAAGCATTTTATCAAAGTTTGGTTTCTCCACGATAATTACCTATGTATTATTTGGTTCACTCAGGACATTTAAATTTTAAAATTTGAAAACTTTTATTGTTTGCTCGATTTTGAATTTGAAATTTGAACTAGGTTCCGAACTAACGCGAGTTTATCCACAGTAACCGAGGTGACGTGGCATCATTAGCGGGGATTACTGTAGCTTAATTACCCGGGCGTCACAGCGAAGTTGGACGGAGGCTCAAGTTGATAGGCGAGGTCGCCTCTTTTGCCAATGATCTTGAAAGGACCCACGTATCTAGGGGAAAGCTTCCCTTTGATACCGAAGCGACGAGTGCCTTTCATTGGAGAGACGCGGAGGTAGACATGGTCTTCGATTTCAAAAGCCAAGTCATGGTGCTTGCTATCATAATAGCTCTTCTGTCGCGATTGCGCGGCTTTGAGATTCTCACGAATGACTTTGCACATTTCTTCGGCTTCTGTGATCAAGTCGTTGCCAAGAAGTTGGCGTTCACCTGTCTCAGACCAATTGAGAGGAGTACGGCACTTTCTGCCATAGATAATTTCGAATGGGGCCTTGCCGAAACTCGCTTGGTAGCTGTTGTTGTAGGAGGACTCGGCATATGGGAGACAATCTTCCCACTTCATAACGAAGGAAATGACACAAGCCCTGAGCATATCTTCAATGATTTGATTGACTCGCTCGACTTGGCCACTTGTTTGAGGATGGAAAGCTGTGCTGAAACGAATGTTGGTGCCCATGGCCTTCTGAAAGGAGTCCCAGAACTTAGAAGTGAAGATGCTTCCACGGTCTGAAGAAATCAATTGTGGAATACCGTGCAAGGAGACAATGGTAAAACAAGACCAGCAAACCCGCCCGATGTGCCGACAAATCCCGATAGGAGTCGCACGTATCTCGTTCTCAGGGCACACCGGATAGGTCAGCCTACGAGTAAAACCAGCCCTCGAGTTGCCCCGTGGTGGCCCCGCAGACTGCCCGTTTTGGACCAACACTCAAAGGAGCACTGGCCCGGGGGGGGGGGTTAAAATGAGATGCACATGATGACATGATATGATATGCATGACATGAATAAAATGCAAAACAAAAGACAAAACCCAACCACGGAGGGAATAACATATCACATAGCCGAAAATGGCAAGAGTTGGAGTTAAAAGATGGAAAGTTACATCCGGGGTGTTACAACACTCCACCACTACAAGAGGATCTCGTCCCGAGATCTAGGACTGAAAGAACTCTGGATATTCAGAACGGAGGTAATCCTCGCGCTCCCAGGTGGCTTCTCGGTCGGAATGGTGTGACCACTTCACTCTCAGGAATTTGATTGACTTGTTGCGAGTCTTGCGCTCGGTTTCGTCAAGAATAGCAAAGGGGTGCTCATGATAAGAGAGATCTTCTTGGAGGTCGATTTCTTCGAAGTTGATAGTGTGCTCGGGAGTCTTGAAGCACTTGCGAAGCTGTGACACGTGAAACACATCATGCACGTTCGCGAAGTTGGACGGAAGCTCAAGTTGATAGGCGAGGTCGCCTCTTTTGCCAATGATCTTGAAAGGACCCACGTATCTAGGGGCAAGCTTCGCTTTGATACCGAAGCGACGAGTGCCTTTCATTGGAGAGACGCGGAGGTAGACATGGTCTTCGATTTCAAAAGCCAAGTCACGGTGCTTGCTATCATAATAGCTCTTCTGTCGTGATTGCGCGGCTTTGAGATTCTCACAAATGACTTTGCACATTTCTTCGGCTTCTGTGATCAAGTCCTTGCCAAGAATTTGGCGTTCACCTGTCTCAGACCAATTGAGAGGAGTATGGCACTTTCTGCCATAGAGAATTTCGAATGGGGCCTTGCCCGAACTCGCTTGGAAGTTGTTGTAGGAGAACTCGGCATATAGGAGACAATCTTCTCACTTCATACCGAAGGAAATGACACAAGCCCTGAGCATATCTTCAAGGATTTGATTGACTCGCTCGACTTGGCCACTTGTTTGAGGATGGAAAGCTGTCCTGAAACGAATGTTGGTGCCCATGGCCTTCTGAAAGGAGTCCCAGAACTTAGAAGTGAAGATGCTTCCATGGTCTGAAGAAATCAATTGTGGAATACCGTGCAAGGAGACAATGGTAAAACAAGACCAGCAAAGGGCGCCCGATGTGCCGACAAATCCCAATAGGAGTCGCATGTATCTCTTTCTCAGGGCACACCGGATAGGTCAGCCTACGAGTAAAACGAGCCCTCGAGTTGCCCCGTGGTGGCCCCGCAGTCTGCCCGTTTCGGACCAACACTCGAAGGAGCACTGGCCCGGGGGGGGTTAAAATAAAGATGGCCCTCGGGCTCGCGAAAACCCAAGGGAAAAGGGGTATAGGTGGAAAATGGCAAAACCAAGGTTGGGCCTTGCTGGAGGAGTTTTATTCAAAGCGAACTGTCAAGGGGGTCCCATAAATCACCCAACCGTGTAAGGAACGCAAAATCAAGGAACATAACACCGGTATGACGGAAACTAGGGCGGCAAGAGTGGAACAAGTCACCAGGCATAAGGCCGAGCCTTCCACCCTTTACCAAGTATATAAGGTGCATTAATTAAATAGGAGATATTGTGATATCCCAAAATATCCATGTTCCGACCAGGAACAAACTTCATCTTCACCTGCAACTAACAACGCTATAAGAGGGGCTGAGCAAATGCGGTGACATAGCCAAACAACAGTTTGCTAGGACAGGATGGTTAGAGGTTTGACATGGCAATAGGGAGGCATGATAAACAGTGGTAGGTAGAGCTAACATAGCGATAGAGCGAGTACTAGCAAAGGAAAGATAGAAGTGATATCGAAGGTATGGTCATCTTGCCTGCAAGGTTCTCAGAGTTGTCGAAGGCTTGATCCTCGTAAGCGTTCTCAACAGGTTCCTCGTGCACGTACTCATCTCCCGGCTCTACCCAAAGCAAGAACACAAGCAAAGGAACCACAATAAATCACGGTGCAATGCACAAGCAACATGATGCAATACATGTCATGATATGCGAGATGTGATATGCAATGCGTTTGCGTGCTCCGGGAGGAAAAAGGATGAACAAGGCATCAACCTGGCAAACCAAGTATGCCGCCAGAAAGATGAGATGATTTCGGTTGAAATCGATATAAGGATCACCGGGAACGGATGCACAGTTTGCAAATGGCAAGCAAAACAAGAATGGCACAAATCTGCGATTAACAGCATGATGCTACTTAGCATGCAACAAGAAACTATGCTACAGCACCCCAACATAAAAACAAAGCATATGGCAGTGATCTACAGGAGATGCTTAACAAAAGAGGAACACTGAGCTATGGATAAATCACACCATAGCAGGTTCAAACAAGCATGGCAAAAGAGCAAAAAATATCAGGTAGGACATGGCATAAACAGCATTACGGAGCGAAGTTCAGAGCAAGTTATCAACATGCTACAGGAACTTATAATAGCAAAACAAGGCATGGCATGAATCTACTCAAAACATAGATCAAAAGTCCGTTAGTGACCATGAGCCAAAAAGGAACAGAAGATATGATGGCACCCATGTAAACATAGCAAGTTTCGTTAACAGATTCAGCAAAGAGAGCATGGCATAAACAGAATTACGAAGGCATCTTCGCGAGCTCGATGCACTCACTACAGAGCATTTCATGATGAACTAAGCATACATCCATCAAGAATACATGGCATAGAAGCTATAAATGGCAAAAACAACATCATAGCATACACGGATCAACTACAACAACCTTGGTAAAATTGAATAACATGTAAACAATCTGCCAGGAAACATTTTGAAGCAAAAGTAGAGCACGAAAATGACATGCTAGACTACTCCATAATTGCAACCAGGGGCAAGGATGGATAGAGGATAACCATACGTTCAAAACACCCTTACTGAAGTATCTCAAATTATGCATGGATCTCTCTGTAGCATCATGTTTACATGGCATCAAAATAACAGCAGAACAAGGCCTAGAATCAGCAATATCACGAAGCCTAGTTTGCATGCTTGTGCTAGTCACCACATTGATCACAAAAATACATGGTAAGCACCTCTGTAAAGATGGAATGACATAGATCAAAACACATGTAGGATCAAGTACATAAGATGCACACATCAATCATGGCAAAAATGACAAAAGTGCATGTTCTGATAAGGATCTGAAACTAACATTATGAAGCACTCTTCCAACAGCATTTCGGGCATCAAGATGAGCTCAAATGAAAATGATGCACTGAGATGAAATGATGTACTCGTCGAGGTGAACAATTCGGTATGCTACATGCCCAAAACGGAGCCTCGGGTGCAAAGTTTTGGTGCGACGACCATGCAATAAAAACTAATGCCAGAAAATGACTTAGTGGATTCGGGGGAGGAGAAGTCAACCTAGTCCAGATCGGAGCTGGGCGCGTGGATCGAGGACGACGCCGGAGACGGGGCGGCGCGGCTGCGGGAGAGGCTGCCGGGGCGGCGAGGCGGACGGCGGGCGCGTCGGGCACGGAGGTGCGGCAGCGGGGCGGCGACGGAGGCGGCGGCGGCCGACTGAGACGGCGGCGGAGGCGGGGCCGAGCGGCGCCGGCGGCAGGGCACGCGGCGGCCGGCTGATGGGACGGCGGTGGAGGCGCGGGACGTCGGGCGCGGGGAGGCGAGGGCGGCTGGGCCCGCGGGGGCCGGGAGCGGGCCGAGCGGGCCGGCGGCGCGGGGGTGGCGGTGCAGGCCACGTGGCAGTGCCCGATTGGCGCGGGCGCGGCGGCGGATGCGTGCGGCTCCGTTCGGACGTGTCCGATGGCGGGGAGAGGAGCGGGGCTAGGGTTTGCCCGAAAATTTCGGGGATGGGCACATATTTGTAGGTAGAGGAAGCTAGGAGTGTCCAAATGAGGTGTGGTTTTCGCCCACACGATCGTGATCCGACGACGGAGAGCATTGAGGTGACTTAGATGGGTTATTGGGCTGTTTGGAGGGGTGTTGGGCTGCAACACAAAAGAGGCCTTTGCGGTTATGCGGTTAACCGTTGGAGTATCAAACGACCACCAAATGGCACGAAACTTGACAGGCGGTCTACCGGTGCTATACCAGGGCCACTTGGCATGGCTCGGTCCATTACGAGTACGTTTAACACCCGCACACTAAAAGAGACAAGAGGGGTGCGCCGATGCATGTGGGAGTGTCGGATTGCGAAACGGACAACGGGGAAAATGCTCGGATGCATGACACGAACACGTATGCAAATGAGATGCACATGATGACATGATATGTTATGCATGACATGAATAAAATGCAAAACAAAAGACAAAACCCAACCATGGAGGGAATAACATATCACATAGCCGAAAATGGCAAGAGTTGGAGTTGCAAAGATGAAAAGTTACATCCGGGGTGTTACATGTTCATCCAGCCTCCACCGCGCGCTACTCCACCGGCTACTGTTCAACCACCCCTCCATGGCCACCCCTCCACCGTCTACTGTTCATCCAGCCCACCACACCACGGGGTCCTGTTCAACCACCCCTCCACGGCCACCCCTCCACCATCTACTGTTCATCCAGCCCTCCACACCACGGGTTCCTCTTCATCCAGAGGCAACGCCAGCACTCACTGTTCATCCAAACCCCCCCGCAATGCTCACTGTTCATCCAATCGATCGGCTTTAGTTAGCAGCAGTAGCGAAGGAATCGCTCCATCAGGTTTAGTTAACAGCCATCGACCAATCGCTCGGGTTCAGTAACGCATAGCCTGCAGTGCAATCGCTCGGGTTCTGTTAGAGCCCAACGCCTTGCTCGGGTTCAGTTAGAGCTAACGCCTTGCACACACGTGCGTACCTGTACGAGAGAAAAGGCGCATCGCTCTCCCACCATAACCGGCAACTCCCCGAAATTTTCCACCCCCTCGCTTCTACCATGGTTTTTTCCGTCATGGACGGCCCAAAGAATGTCATGCATCTACGTCTCCGGCCCGCCCAGGATGAAAAGCCCATTTTCTGTATTGATTTTTTGTCATAGAAGTAGGAGCCCACCACATCTATGATGATACCAGGTTTTGTCACAATTATCGTCATAGTAGTGTCATATGTATGACAGAAAAAAAATTCGTTCGGCCCAAAATGTCACGGATGTGTCTTGTTTTTGTAGTGAGACTATGTTGCAGCTGAGGATGAGGCCACTTCCAAGAAGAAGGTGGTGAAGAAAGAATTTGGCACTGCTGCATCAACTAGGCCAGGGATGAACAAGAAGGCACCTGCCAGGAGAGTGCCTACATCCAAGCCAAGGAAGGTTGTCACAGGTGAAACTATGAAGTTCACCATTGAAACTGAAGAAGAGGCAACTGGTGAGGACAAGAAGAAAAAGAGGGAAAGAATGACAACAGCAAAAGTTCTTGGAAAGTCCACAATGGTGAGATCAGATGATGAAGAGGAAGAGGATGCTGCTCCAGCACCTAAGGCACAGAAGCTCATGGGAGATGTTATAAAGTCAGGGGCTGCTGCTAAGCCCAAAAATGCTCCCAAAGCTGTTTCCCCAGTTCCCAACACTGCACCCAAGAGGAGTACCAGGAACATACCTGCTGAGGAGAAGAACAAGGCCCCAGTGCCTGAAGCTGAAGAAGAGGAAGCTGAAGCCCAAGTGTTGAGGAAGCTAAAGCCCAAGATCCCAGATCATAATGATGCACATCCTGTTGCATAGGATATGAGGGTCAGGAAGGATGCAGGACTGAGATAGTGGAGAAAGGCTGACCCATATGCTGTCAGGAGGAGAACTGTTGTGGATGACAGGTTCCACACAAAGGAACAACAAGATTTCCATGAGACAGTCCTGCTTGACAAGTTGCCATAGTGTGTGACATGAGATGGGTGGACTGGACCTACATAAGAGAGAATGAAAAACACTTCCCAGGTGTTTATGACAGGTTCAAGTCATGTGAGGTTGACAAGTTTGTTGGCCAAAAGCTCACAAAGTGGAATGATGAGTTGATCATGCAATTCTATTCAACTGCTCATTTCTATCCAGATGGCAGAATTGTGTGGATGTCAGAGGGTACAAGGTACCAATCTACAATTGATGAGTGGGCTAGATTGATCAATGCCCCAGAAGCTCATGAAGATGACTTGGATTTCTATGCCAAGAAGAAGAAGGGTCACAACTCAATGGCCAGCATGTACAAGGAGATACCTGATGCAGACCTGGAGACTCACAAGTTTGGCTCAGTGAAGCACTTGCTGTCAGGGCTACCAACAATCAATACTATTCTGAGGCACACTCTGTTGCCAAAATCTGGAGATCACAGAATGATCAGGGGACACTCCATCAACTTGCTGCATATATTTGATGTCCCTCAAAAGTTCAAAGTGATGACTCTGATTGTGGAAACAATCAAGAGGACAGCTACAGATCAGAAGAGATCTTGTGGGTATGCTCCACAAATTCAGGTGCTCATCAACTCCAAGATGGGCACAGGCACATAATTGTTGGACAAGGAGCATTTACCCCTCAAGCCAGACTTTGAGGACAACATTGTTGTCATGAATGAAGAAGATCCATCATCAGTGCAAGCACATGAGAAGAAAGAGAAGGCAAGTGCAGAGAAAGCTGCAAAGATGCCAACAGCTGAAGAGGCATCTCAAATGTTCTTGAAGAGCAAGCAAGATCAGCTTGGATATCTGATCGTATAAACCTTGAGGATTGAGAAGGGCTTGGCCACCATGACTCAAAACTAGGAGAGCTTGGAGAGGATCATTGAGCAGAAATTCTATGATCTTCATGTCAAGGTAACTGAGATTCAGTCAATAGTTGAGCAACTTCAGGAGGAAGTGGAGGGGAAGAAGGGCAAGTCTACTACAGATGCTTTCACTAGAGTGCCCAGGAGTCAGAGGTCTGATGCAGTGCATGTCCCAGACACAAGAGCTACCACATCTGCACTAGCAGCCACAACTTCAGTACTACCAGCTCCAGTAGCCCCTCCACCAGCTCCAACCACATCTACATACGCTTTCGTCCTTGGAGTCATCTCTACACCACCTCTTGAAGACCAAGCCTGAGAGACGCATAGCACTATGCATATTTTTAACTTTTTGGTACTTGTTGCCAAAGGGGGAGAAATATGTATAGATCATAGTCTTCGAGAGAGAGAGAGAGAGTGTGTTGTTTTGTCTCTCTTTGCATTTTATTTGCTTGAACTTTATTGTGTGTTTGCTTGATACATTATGTCTTTGTGGGATACTTGGATGATCATGTGTTTGATCGTATGCTACTTTAATGTGTGCTTGAATGATATTATCCTACATATCCGTTTATGATCATTCACTTTGCTTGGTGATGAGTGCATGTGTTCAATTATTATCATTTTGAGCGCTCCACCAAGATGTATGTGACATGGAAGAGTGACCCATGATCCTAACACATTGTGCATTTTTAGTCCAAAGCAAATTTTAAATAATGCACAAATTTAGGGGGAGCTCTTGTTAGTCACACACTTCTCAAAGCGACAATGTACTTCAATCGTATTATCATTTGTCCAAGCTTTCATCTATATTGTGTCATCAATTACAAAAAAAGGGGAGATTGCAGTGCAACTATCCCTTGGTGGTTTTGGTAATGATTAACAAGATATAGCTCATTGAACTAATGCCATTACAAGATAAATATTTTAGGAAAGTTCAATGATTGGCATGGCAGGGATGAGGAATGTGGACCCATCAAAATGCAAAGGACAAAAGATTGGCTCAAACTTCAAAGTCCAAGACTCTACATTTTCTGCTTTAGTGATCCAAGATCACATTCAGTCTATAGGAAACCCAATACTATTAAAAGGGGATGAGGTGTTGCTTAATGGCTTGCTTGCTCAAAATGCTTAGTGATATGCTCCAAAATCCCTCAACCACTTTCTCATATCCACATATGTGACAAACCAAAAGTCAAACTCGGCCCCACCGATTTGATCCATTCGGCACCATCGAGTTCATTTGACATAGCCACTACCAGAAACCCTAGTCTTTTCGGTCTCACCGATAGGGATCTCGGTCTCACCGAGATGGGGTTGCAAACTCTCTGTTTCCCTTCATAACTTTTCTATCTAACCGAGATGAGCGATCGGTCCCACCGAGTCTGCAATGCAAACTCTATGTTTCCTTTTCGTAACGCTTTGGTCCCACCGAGACGAGCGAATCGGTCGCACCAAGTTTGCCTAACCAAGTCTCTGTTAGCTTATTACCAAAGTCGGTGCAATCGAGTTTGAGTAATCGGTCCAACCAATATTACATTATGCCCTAACCCTAATGATATCGGTCCCACCGAGATGACATGTCGGTCCCGCAAAAATTGCCTAATGGTCACATATGCACTGAATCGGTCCGACCGAGTTTTCCGATTCGGTCCCACCGAGTTTGGTATAATGTGTGTAGCGGTTAGATTTTCTGTGCAGGCTATATATACCCCTCCACCCTCTCGTTATTTTGAGGGAAGCCATCGGATCATGACTAAACTTCCATTACCCATTTTATGAGAGAGAGCCACCTACTCATGTGTTGAGACCAAGACATTCCAATCCAACCATAGGAATCTTGATCTCTAGCCTTCCCCAAGTTGCTTTCCACTCAACTCATCTTTTCACCAAATCCAATCCTATGAGAGTGAGCTGAGTGTTGGGGAGACTATCATTTGAAGCACAAGAGCAAGGAGTTCATCATTAACACACCATCTATTACCTTTTGGAGTGTGGTGTCTCCTAGATTGGTTAGGTGTCACTTGGGAGCCTCCAACAAGATTGTGGAGTGAAGCAAGGAGTTTGTAATGGCAAGGAGATCGCCTACTTCATGAAGATCTACCCTAGTGAGGCAAGTCCTTCATGGGCGATGGCCAGTGTGGGATAGACAAGGTTTCTTCTTCGTGGACCCTTCGTGGGTGGAGCCCTCCATGGACTCGCGCAGCCGTTACCCTTCATGGGTTGAAGTCTCCATCAACGTGGATGTACGATAGCACCACCTATCGGAACCACGATAAAAACATCCGTGTCTCCTATTGCGTTTGCGCTCACCAAACCCTTCCCTTTACATTCTTGCAAATTGCATGCTTTACTTTCCGCTGCGCATATATTCTTTGCATGCTTGCTTGAATTGTGTTAAGATTGCTTGACTTGTGCTAAGTTGTTAAAATCTGCCAAGAACTAAAATTGGGAAAAGGTTAAGTTTTTATTTGGTCAAGTAGTCTAATCACCCCGCCCCTATAGACATACTTTCGATCCTAGAATTACACTAGGTAGGTTAAATTCTGGATTGAGCATCGGGTGGTAATCATCGATATCGATGTCGCCGGGTCTAAAGCGATTCGACTACTGACGAAGGGAAGGGATGGGGAGGAGGAAGCTCGTGTCTGCACGTTCCGTGCCCTTTCTCCGAGCGGCGCCCGAATGGTGGGTATACCATGCGGGCCGCCGGGACGGGTCTCTTGCCACCAGTGGGGATCATCATCGCAACCGTGACTACGGCGAGGCGTGTAGACCAGCGATGTGGTGCGGGGATGGCCCCGCTCTGCTTCTGTGTCCTTGCAAGCGCCATTGTCGATGGCGTTCTCGAGGACATAGATGGAGATGAAGGTGACATGCTGCTTACGTCTTCAGGTTCGCACTAGCAACTCCCCCTACCCGGAGCGCCAAAGATGTCGTGGGAAACCACGGCCACCTATGGGACCAAGATGGCCCTTGCTGGTTCGACAGGGAGGAGTTGCATTGCACAAAGAGCAGACTAACATGGGGTGGCGCGGCGGAGATCATACGGGCAATTTTACCCAGGTTCGGGCCGCCGCGAGGGGTCAAATCCTAATCCTGCTTTGGTGGATTGAAGGTGGAAAGGTGGTGGTGGTGCGCAGTACACTTGCCGGTAGGGATTGCCTCAGGGCGGCAACGACTACGCGCATACAGGTGTGTGAGTGATTGTTAGGACCCTGATCCTAAGTCACACCAATCTAGCATTTAACACATCATATCACTTTGCAGCCTCACGCATGGTATTCCCACGTGTGCCACCTTACCTGCCCCGAGACCGTTTGCGCCTTTTGGCTCACGTATATGATAGTGCCGCTAGCATCCATATCAAAAGGAACCTGCGCCAACATGACTAGTCGTAAACCCAAGGTGGCACTAACTTACAGGGACAGGCATACATGATCCAACAACGAACGTGTCGATCAACAACGTATGAACCCAAGTCGTAGCGAGCTATAAGGACTGAAAGGAACAAAGTGTGACATTTCCCCGAAGGGACAGACATAGGAATGAAGAAGGACACATGCCGGACAACCTAAGTGTTCCGGAGCAGTAGCAAGCTACCATTGCTCAGTGGAAGCACTAGCAGACATTTCCCGATAAGAGAGGCTACCAAGAATAAACAACTAGGTTGTCGAATCCCACACATACCAAGCATTTCAGTAATCATACACACAATATGCTCGATATGTGCAAATACAACATGGCGGCACAACATGACTCTACAACTCACAATATTTATTCACCAAGCTCCAAAGAGCCAAGTATTACAAACATGGGTCTCATGGCCCAACGTTCAGAGCATACAAACAACGGAAGCATAACATGTCTGAGTACAGACAACTACAAGTGTAAAGGGCTGGAAAGCCTGACTATCTACAAGACCCTCCAGAGGGCATAAGATCATAGCTGAGGTAACAAGCTAAAGTTCAAAGTCATGTGGAACTACTAGTGAGACTGGAGTCTCTCTACAAAACATAAATTAAGCAAACGTGAGTACAAATGTACCCAACAAGACTTACATCAGAACTATCTACATATGCATCATTATAAACAAAGGGATGGTGGGGTTTAACTGCAGCAAGCCAGCTTTGACTCGGTGGCTATCCTGAACTACGACTGCAAGTAACTCTTTTGAGGTGGCGCACACGAGTCCACATATTCACCGCATCAATACACCACTATGGATCTTCTCTTGTCTCCCTACAAGAACGTCATCCATAGCACTCACACGTATCTTGCGCATTTTAGAGTATCCACTTTCACTTGTCTACGAACTGTATAGGCAACCCAGAGGTCCTTTACCGCGGACGCGGCTATTCGAATAGATGATAACCCTGCGGGGGTGTACTTCTTCACACACGCTCTCACCACTTATCACCGTTTACACGACCTGTACTCGGCAACCTTCAAGCGGAAGCCCAGCGAGGTTGTCGGCCATGACCTTACTAACCACAGAAGTCCCTAGTCCAGGTTTATCGCCTATTCGGGTTCCATCCGCAGGGAGTCTGGCCAAGGTTTCCACATACGGCACCAAACAATGTGTACAGGGTTCCGAGATATCAAACGAGCGCCCGGCATACCCGACCAGATGCCTACAGCATCACAACCCACCCCTTGGTTCAGCGCTGTGCACGGCCTCCAGCAACTACAAACACCAGAAACTACTTGCAACTCCCGGACAGAGGACATGGGCAGTTAATAAGTCAAGAGGATCCATAGGTTTCGGGCCCAACGCGTGGTAGTAGCTGTTCATGGATCACAAACACAGAACTCAGTTCCTGAGGACGGTTTCAATGAGACAACCCACCATGTACTCCTACATGGCCTCTTATCGCTACCTTTACCAAATCATGCTCACACACAGTAGGACATGTTCACCACTTTCAAATTCATTCCCAATGAATCAGACTTGACACAACTCTAAGCATAGCAGGCACGTAATACTTGAATCGTTGTTGTCCTATTGGAGTAAAAGAGAGCAGGAGCGAGAGAGTGGGATTGTATCGGAATGAACAAGGGGGTTTGGTTGCATTGCACTTCTGAAGATAATATAGTTCTTCATCGGTGTCATCGATCACATCGTCGGAACATCGTCTACTGAGAGGGGACAAATACTGGCAAACAAGGAAGAACACAATCAATGCAATTCACAATATGATGCATGGTCATGACATGGCAATATGCTGTGGTTGAGCTAATGCAACTAAAACCAGAAGGGTTTGAACTATTTTGAACCCAACGTTCAAGTTCAAAGTTAAACTATGAATTTATAAAGTGCATTATCATGTTTTGATCGAACAACAAGGTTAACTTCCAAAAACATGCATGAAACCAGTACAGATGGATAGATTGAATTTTTTGATTATTTTTCATATATAAATCTTCGCATTTGGAGTTACAGATTAATTTCTATGATTTTTAGGAGCTTTGGACATTTTCTGAAATTTATAAATCATTTCTGATTTATTCAAAAATCCAGGAAAAAGTTTACTGCGGCAGCATTATGTCATGCTGACCTCAGCAGGTCAACAGGCGTCGTCTAAGTCAAACCTGACTAGTGGGGCCCACTTGTTAGTGACTAGGTTAATTAACTGAGTCAATTAGTGCTAAACTAACCCTAGCTACAAAGTCAATAGGGATGGGCCCACTTGTTAGTGGCTCATTTAGTTAACTAAGTTAGTTAACACTAATTAAACCTAACACTAATTAAATCCTAATCTAGGAGTTAGTCAGGGGCTGGACCCACATGTCA
Source organism: Triticum aestivum (assembly GCF_018294505.1). Classification (NCBI taxonomy): domain Eukaryota; kingdom Viridiplantae; phylum Streptophyta; class Magnoliopsida; order Poales; family Poaceae; genus Triticum; species Triticum aestivum. The sequence goes on along the minus strand of NC_057804.1, from coordinate 254,468,638 downwards.
TAGACCCAGGGAGGTCAAACCCCAGGTCAACCCGGCCTAATACATCAGGGACTCATCACCGACGATGGAAGATGCGGCGGAGGGCTCGGCTAGCTCCTCCGGTGACCCAAACGGCGGCGGAGTGGCTCTATGGGGAGCTGGAGCTCACTCGCATCTAAAGCAGCAAGTGGTAGCAGCTGAGGTGATCGGAGCTCGTCGGAAACGAGCTCGCAGCGGTGGCCGGAGCTCGGGCAGGGTTAAATTCAGCGCTATGGTGCACTGGAGGAGGATCTTGTGGGTGCGCTTGTCTCTTGGAAGCAGCCCAAGCATGATGACATGCTCAGGGGCAAGCTAAGCTTTCCCCAGCCGTGGTAGCTCCATGAACGGCGGTGAGGAGCTCTCGGCTCCAGTGGCTTGGGCAGTTAGAGGATGCGTACGAGCATGGGGAGCAGGGGAGAAGACGTCGGAGCGGACAACGGGGTTGGAGACGGTCTCAGTAGGCTCGGGGAGGCGCGGACAATGAGGTAACGGTGATGGCGATCCGGTGGCCGTGCACGGAGAAGACATGTCAATGGCGACGTTGCAGGGGCTCCCGCGGTGCATTGCTCGGCGAGGAGGAAGAGGTGGTCGAGGCGGAGCTAGAGGACACGACCAAGGGGAAAGGGTATAGCGGTGGACGCAGTGGCAGCAAACAGCAGCGACGAGCATGCTCAGTTGTGCTGCCGGAAGAGAGCAGAGGAGGGGAGAGGAGGAGTGGATAGCTTAGAGGGGTTGGGGGTGCGTGGCGTCGGCCACGCACACTGCCCACTGGCACGAGGAAGACGACAGGGAGGTGCTGGTCGGCTGGACTACAAGCTTGGCTGACCAGGTAAGTGGCCCAGCTTTGTTTTGTTTCTGTTTTTCTATTTTCCTGTAACTTTAGGGCTTTAATTAAAATACCAAAACTAACTTAAAATTACCGAAAGTGCTCAAGGCCACTGTTTGGATTATTTCAAACAGTAAAGATTTTAGTTCATGATTATTTGGGCATTTAAAATATCACATAGCATTTAAATGCCCAAAGGCAAATAGAATACGATTTAATTCAGTGACCCAATGAGGTCCTAGAAAAGTGTGCACCATTTTTGTCAGAGGTTCCCGACCAAGGCAAAGATGATGAACATTTTTGAAGGGCATTTCAGGTTTATTTAAAAAGTATTTTAGTAACCCTAGTTGAGTTAGGTGGTGCTGGGGGTTTCTGTCATCCCAATTTCAACTTCCTGGGAAAAGTAAACATGATGCAATCACTCTAATGCATGCACTGACTAGGGTTGTGACAACTCACCCCCACTAAACAAGAATCTCGTCCTAAGATTCAGGACGTGAGGTATGGAGACAGAGGGGACACATGACTAACATAATCTTCATGATCCAACTTGCACTTTATAAGAATGTTGATTCGATCATCATCTTGTCTCAATGTCTTGCTCTGAGAACTTCAATGAACATGGCAACGAGAGAAAAGGAAACCCTAGAAGAATCAAGCTCTCGAATATCGAACAACTCAAGATCAACTCATGGAATGAGACATTGAAACATCTCTCGAGCTGAGACACGAAGTATACATCCAGAGGGATGGAGTGAAAAGATGACGAAGGTTTACTAGGTAGACAAAAAATCCACACTTGACAAGGTGGTGAACTGTTGCCAACATAGCGAGGAGTTGAGTTGCCATGATAACATAACGAGACATCATAGAGGATGTGACTCATAGAATTATTACCTTAAGTAGCAAAAGGAATTACTTTTGATACAGAGATCATTGAAAATATCTATACCAACCTAAAGCAATTCATAATCGATCGTTTGAAGTAGTTTGATAGAATGGCATACTTGAAATAAAATGGATGATGTGGACTACCTTGTTGAAGACAACGTAATGGATGAGCTTTGCCTATCATCGGAAATGGATGGAACCCATGGTAAGATCACTTTTGAAGATGACCCTGATCAGTAATTACTGAGAAGGGTAGTCCATAGTAGGACGGAATAATGGCAGTGCAAGCTGGAAACAAAATGCAAACTCTGGGAATGATTCTAGTAACTGGGTGTCAGGACCCCAACTCAAAGCCACACCGATCTAGCATGTAACACCTCATATCACTTTGCGGCCTCACGCACGGTATTCCCACGGGTGTCGCCTTACCTTGCCCAGGACTGTTTGCGCCTTTTGGCACACGTATATGATAGTGTCGCTAGCATCCCTATGGCAAGGAGCCCGGGCTGACATGGCTAGTCGTGAACCCCAAGTGGCACTAACTTATAGGGACATGCGTACATGACCCAGCAACGAACGTGTCGGTCATCAGCGAGTGAATCCGGGCTATAGCAACTGGGCTAGCAGGACTCCGTTAAACCGGGCTGTAGCAGGCTAACAGGACTCCAGTAGACACTGCGTGACATTTCCCCGAAGGGACAGACACATGATCTAAGAAGGACACATGCCGGCCAGCCTAAGTTTTTCGGAGCAGTAGCAAGCTACCAAGGCTCAGTGGAAGCACTAGGAGACATTTCCCGGTAAGAGAGGCTACCAAGGATAAACAACTAGATAGTCAGATCCCACACATACCAAGAATTTCAATAACATACACACAATATGCTCGATATGTGCAAATACAACATGGCATCACAACATGACTCTACAACTCAAGTATTTTATTCAGTAGGCTCCGAGGAGTGAGATATTACAATCATGGGTCTCTCGACCCAGCATTTAGAGCATACAAGTCAAAGCACAAGCGGGAGCTTAAAATGTCTGGGTACAGACATCTATAAAAGAGAAAGGCTGAGAAGCCTGACTATCTACCAGATCCTGCCGAGGGCACAAGATCATAGCTGAGGTCAGAAGCTAAACGTCGTAGTCCATGTGGAACTACTAGGGAGACTGAAGTCTCTCTACAAAACATAAAATAGGCAAACGTGTGTAAAAATGTACCCAGGAAGACTTACATCAGAACTAACTACATATGCATCATTATCAACCAAGGGGATGGTGGGGTTTAACTGCAGCAAGCCAGCTTTGACTCAGTGGCTATCCTGAACTACGAGTGCAAGTAACTCTTTGAGGTGGCGCACACGAGTCCACATATTCACCATATCAATACACCACTATGGATCCTCTCCCGTCTCCCTACGAGAACGCCATCCATAGCACTCACGCTTATCTTGCATATTTTAGAGTATCCACTTTCACTTGTCTATGAACTGTATAGGTAACCCAGAGTTCCTTTACCACGGACGCGGCTATTCGAATAGATTAAATTAACCCTGCAGGGGTGTACTTCTTCACTCACGCTCTCACCACTTACCGCCGTTTACACGACCTGTACTCGGCAACCTTCAAGCTAAATCACAATGAGGGTGTCCGCCACGGCCTTCTTAAACACTCAAGTCTCTAGTCCAGGTTTATCGCCTATTCAGGTTCCATCCGCAGGGAGTCCGACCGGGGTTTCCACATACGGCCCCGAACGATGTGTATAGGGTTTCGCGACACCAAACGGGCGCCTGACATACCCGGCCACGTGCCTACCACATCACAGCCCACCCCTCGGGTCAGCGCTGCGCACGGCCTCCAGATTACTACAAACACCAGAAACTACTTCCAACTCCTGGACAGAGGACAAGGGTGATTAAGAAGCCTATAGGGTCCAGTGGTTTTGGGCCCAATGCGTAGTAGTAACTGTTTCATGGATCACAAACACAGAACTCAGTTCCCGAGGACGGCTTCAATGAGACAACCCACCATGAAGTCCTACATGGCCTCTCACCGCTACCTTTACCAAATCGTGTTCATACACCTAGCTCATACACAGTAGGACATGTTCATGCACCTCCGATTCATCCCCGATGAATCAGACCTGACTCAACTCTAAGCAGTAGCAGGCATGACATACAAGCATGAACGAGTAGGCACATCAGGGCTCAAACAACTCCTACTCATGCTAGTGGGTTTCATCTATTTATTGTGGCAATGACAGGTCATGCAGAGGAAAGGGGTTCAACTACCGCAGCAAATAACAAATATGTCGTTGTTGTCCTAATGCAGTAAAAGAGAGCAAAAGCGAGAGAGTGGGATTGTATTGGAATGAACAAGGGGGTTTTGCTTGCCTGGCACTCCTGAAGATAGTAATAGCTCTTCATCGGTGTCATCGAACTCATCGTCGAAACCACGTCTATCGAGAGGGGACAAATACCGGCAACAGAGAAGGAAACACAATCAATGCAATGCACAATATGATGCATGCTAATGACATGGCAATATGAGTATGTTCGCCTAATGCAACTACACCCAGATGGATTTGGGTCATATTGAACCAAAGGTTTAACCCCAAATTTAAATTATGAATTCATAGTGCCTTATCATGTTTTGCACTAAACAGCTAGATTAAGTTGTTTAAACATGCATGAAACCAGTGCAGATGGATAGATTGGATTTTTCTGATCATTTTTCATATATAACTTATCTCATTTGGAGTTGTGGTTGAATTTATATGAATTTTAGAAGTTTTTGATATTTTCTGCAATTTCTGGAATATTTATAATTAAACTAAATCCAGAAATAGATTTACTGCGTCAGTACTGAATCATTGTGATGTCAGCGGTCAACAAGGACGGTCTAGGTCAAACCTGACCAGTGGGGCCCACTGGTTAGTGGCCCAGTGTCTTCTCTATCACTGACAGGTGGGCCCAGTCAACGGCCACGTCAGCCTAGTCAAGGCTGACACGTGGGGCCACTCAGGTTTAGTTAATCCTAAGAAGAAATAAAGTTAGGGTTAGTTAGGGCGTGGGGCTCAAGTGTCAGTGAGGTAGGGGGGTTAGTTAGGGCGTCATTAGCCACTAATGATGTTGCCATGTCAGACGCACCAGCAGTTAGCCGCCGGCGACCAAACAGAGCGGTAGAGGCGCTCGGGATTCGTCGTCCGGTGACCGTTTGGCTCACCGTTTGGCCCTACGGGTTGCTGGACGTACGCCGCATCCATAGGTGCAAGCAACAGGGTCTGGGGCAGCCGGAGTTGATGGCGGCGAGCTCCTTTGCAGCCGCCGGAGTTTGGGCGCGCTTGGCAACGGGGCTGCGGTGGTTGTGAGGTGGCTTGATTAGCTCCTACGGCACCTACGTGGCGCTGGAACACGTGGGTGTGCTCGTCCGCGAGCTCCGGCGGCTGTGGGCACGGCGGCTAGAAGCTCAGGCGGCGGTGTGGTTTGGTCTCCGACGGATCTCGGATAGGGGGTCCCGATCTGTGCGTCTTAGGCCGATGGTAACAGGAGGCAGGGGACACAATGTTTACCCTGGTTCGGGCCCTCTCAATGGAGGTAAAACCCTACTTCCTGCTTGATTGATATTGATGATATGAGTAGTACAAGAGTTGATCTACCACGAGATCGTAGATGCTAAACCCTAGAAGCTAGCCTATAATGATTATGATTGTGATCGTCCCTCTAACGACCAACCTCTCCGGTTTATGTAGACACCGGAGAGGGCTAGGGTTTACATGGAGTCGGTTACAAGGAAGGAAATATAATATCCGGATCGCCAAGCTTGTCTTCCACGCAAAGGAGAGTCCCATCCGGACACGGAACGGAGTCTTGAGTCTTGTATCTTCACGCTCCAATAGTCTGGACAAAGTATATAGTCCTGTTGTCCGGATACCCCCTAATCCAGGACTCCCTCAGTAGCCCCTGAACCAGGCTTCAATGATGATGAGTCCGGCGCGCAGTTTTATCTTCGGCATTGGAAGGCGGGTTCCATCTCCGAATACTCCAAAGTATTTATCGAACACTTGGACCGTGTCCGGATCTGCAAGATGATCTTCACGTACCACTGTAAAGAGGATGATATTTAACAAAATATAACCTGCTGACAAGTTTAGACAAAGTGACATGACACTACGGTCGGGTCATTATTCGAACCGTTTTTCCATAACCAACCATAGCGCATATTGCGAGGCAGTTTCCTTGGCACGTCTTGTCACAGCAGAGATCATGTCCCGTTATTACGGGATTTCCATCAATACAGGTGTGGGTAACCCAACCGCTCAATCAATTGTGGCGTTTGGGAAATAAGCGATTATCAATGGGAAAGTGGGGAGGCGCGTCGTCCGTTGCCTCTATAAAGGGATAAGGATTCCCCATTTTCACCCACGCCTTCTCCGCACAGCCAATCATGTCCGGAGCAGGAGGCAAGTGGGTGGCCTCCACCGTGAAGGAGGAGCATATTGCGAAGCTCCGGGCGGCCGGGTACTTGGCCGCACACATTGCGCACCGGTTGCCAGACAAGGGGCAGGTCACTCCAACTCCGGAACCCCATGAGAGGGTCGTATTTCTCGCCCACGTCATGCGTGGACTGGGATTTCCACTTCATCCCTTTGTCCGCGGGCTCATGTTCTACTACGGGCTAGATTTCCACAATCTAGCCCCAAATTTCGTCCTCAACATCTCGGCGTTTATCGTCGTGTGCGAGGACTTCCTCCGCATCAGGCCTCACTTCAGCCTGTGGCTATGAATCTTCTGCGTGAAGCCGAAGATCGTGAGCGGCCAGCAAGCAGAGTGCAGAGGCGCCATGGTGGGCAAGATGCCCCATGTCACCTGGCTTGACAGCTCTTTCACGGAGACCGTGAAAGGGTGGCAATCAGGGTGGTTCTACATCACCGAGCCGCGCAAAGCCAACTGGGCGGCGGCCCCCGAATTCCGATCCGGAGCCACCATGCGGCTCACCTCCTGGGAAAGGAAGGGCCTGGCCTGGGGCGAACCTGTAGAGCGGACCGGACTCCAGAACTGCATCAAGAATATGAAGGACAAGAAAATCAAGCTTGCCAACGTGGTCCAGGTCATGCTTGTCCGCCGGATTCTTTTTGCCAAAGACAGGCTTTTAATCTGTGGGAGTTCGTCCCGGCCGAACACCAGACGCTTCAAAAGCTCTATGGCATGACGCACAAAGGCGCCTGGAAGGCGCTGTTCAAGGCCTCGGAAGTACCTCCTCCTACCTCCTAGGATCGCGGACTTCACGCCGCGCCCCTTCCCCCCTGTCCGGTGAGTTTTCTGACTTCCACCGGATTCAGTTCTTCCCAATGTACTCATGGGGGAATCTTAAGTCATTGTGTGCATTTGGTCAAGAGTATGTGGATACGGCGGAGCGAATTGACTGTCCGCCTCCACTGCCAGAAGGCCCGACGGATGCTCTCCTAACGGAGATGCTAGTCCCGGCGCCCTACAAGGCACCAAAGAAGAAGGCCGAAAAGAAGGCCCCGGGGACCAGGGAAGGTCTCCGTCGTAAGGTTGTACCGGGATCCTCTCCGAAGATGATGAGGCACACTCCTCCCCCGAAGGGGAGGAATAAGAGGAAGAGGACGCCCCATCCGGAGAGGATGGGGGGGTTGAGAAGGCGGGCCAGGGGACCGAGAAGGGTCCTCGGCGCAAGCCGTTATACCCTTGTTGTCCGAAGACGACGAGGCTGATTTCTCCCGCAGAGGAGGGGGAAACACGAAGAAACTCTACCTCCCCATACTGGGGAGGAGAAGAAGAGGAAAGCCGCCCCGGAGGGGGAAGCTAGGACACCCAAGAAGGGAAAGGCATCCCTTTCGGATTACTCCACCACTGCCGCCTATAGCGGGGAGGAGTGGCTGCCCAGGGAGAAGCCCGTAGTAAGATCATAAGTATCCGCACTCTATTATACTTTAGTGCGACTTTGCTTCATAGTCTTGCTATAATGCCGAACATATATGCAGTCCGGTCAGGGTCCATCCCGAGGTATCGTCTTCGGATGGGTCCTTGAGTGATTCGGCGATGAACTCGCTCCCGACGACCACTACTCCTCAGCCCGCGGATGACATGGAGGTGTTGTCCCAAAGGCTACCAGAGCAGGGGGAGGTGACTCTGGAGACGCCCCAAGGCGGAATTCCAGATGTCGGACACGTGGGGTACAAGATCCCCGCGGATCGTGCTGACGAGAGCCGCAGCAAGACGGGCTCTCAGCCGGATACTGTGCCGAAACCTTCGATGGTTCCGGATGCAGGCAGGCGGCCCCTCGCTAGGGAGGGCGAGCCGTCTGTGCTGATGACTTCCGTTATGCCAGAGGCGCCAGATAGTCTGCTGGAAGCGCTTTGCGACGCTTCCATGGATGAAGAGCACCGTACTCTTATCAGTGCGGTGATTCAGAAGGTTTTGTCTGCCAAGAGCGGACTAACCAAAGCCTGCACCTGCCTCCTAACAGGCTTTGAGGTAAGTAATAAAAATGTGAAAATTACCACCCGATAGGTAGTAGCCCCTGATACTCTGTTTGGTGTTCGAAAAGAAAAGCCAAACGGAGGGTCAATTATAATCCGTAGGAGTCTAATAGTAAGTGTGCATGTGAATAAGCAGGTTGTGCTGCTTGCCGCTGCTATCCGCACAGCCGAGGTCGCCGGACTAAAACAGGACCTGGAGCAGGCGCAGGGTGAGCTCGGCCTCACGAAGAGGCAGCTCGAAGAGAACAAAGGTGAGTGATACCCCATTCGCATATAATGAAGGATAGATAAAATTGGTTATTCTAACGACAAAGCGTCGTGACTTTGTAACAGGGGCCACCACCAAAGTGGCGTCCTTGAAGAAAGCGTTGTCCGAGGCTGAGGACAAGGTGGCACTGGAGCGCAAGGAGCGCGAGAAGCAAAATGCTAGAGTGGGCGAGGTACAGCAAGAGCTCCAGGAGCTCGGCAAAAAGTTCGAGTCCTTGGAGCATGATCTTAAGATGAAAGAGACTGAGCTTGCGAAGGCCCTTGCTAGTGTGAAAGACGCCAAGGCCGAAGCCGAAAAGGCACAGCAGGAAATCCAGGCGGCCAAGAAGATAGCGGCGGGTAAGACATTCTTTATGCAAAGCAAGCATGTGGAGGAGACATTTCTTTTACTTACCTGGATTCAGAGCTCTCCAGGGGCATTCACAGATCTGCCATGCAACGTATCTGATGCTACGGAGTTGTACCGTGCCGAGGAGGGGAGCTCAATGGAGAAGCTATTCTGGTCCCAGTATGCTGGAGCCGAACACCCGGTGCCTCTGAGCGACCAGCTGAAGCAGTTGGTGGAACTCCACAGGGCGGCCGAAGTGGCTATGAATAATTTCATAGTCCGGATGTGGCCTGGTGAGCCCTTGCCTACTAGCTACTTCGGCCTGATAAAGCAGATGGTAAATGCCTCTCTACAGCTGGATGTGATCAAGCGGTCCGTTTGCATTGAGGGTGCCCGCCGGGCCATTGCTCGTGCGAAGGTGCACTGGGGCAAGCTGGATGCAGAGAAGCTAGTGACCAACGGGCCGCCGGAGGGCAAGGCGCATCGTTGTCCCGAGAAATATTATGATGGTGTTTTGAAGGGCGCTTGTATCGTGGCCGATGAATGTACCAAGGACACGATCCTTGAGTAAATGTACTTCTGTCATTGTTGTAATATAAAGAAAAAGTTACTTGCGCTATGTAGCGCTTTTTGATTTAACATACTACCTTCTGTGCGGCTGTTTATAGAATTCTGAAAGTAGGCCACTCGTCGGATTCCGCCCCCACGTAACTAGTACCGGGGTGTTCCTGGAAAAACCCGGACACTCTTTATCGAAATTTTTGGTCCCTTAAGGAGGTATACGGCGCAGCGAACAAGGCAATCGGACTATGCGGCTTTATAACTTTCACTTAGCCATAGAAGTCTACAATTTTAAATTTTGGCGAAGCCCCTAGAATTCGGAGAGCCGAATTGGGGCGCTATATACGCCTAAATCGGACGAGGCCGATTTCTCGCCTACAGTGGAAAAAATCTTTAGGGGTTTTAAGACCTCTCGAACAGCGACCAGCTCTCGCCGCATCATGCCGGTCAGTTTTTGGTTTTCTCAACTGAGGTGCTCATCCGGAAGAACCGAGAAACAATCGCTGTAGTTCTCCCTGCGCTACCTTAGCCGATATAACGGAACGTAAGGTACCAAAACAAGGGAGTCGGGCAGACCCAAATATTGACCCAAGACGTGATTCGGAGCTGATGCATATAGTGCTATAAGTTCAGGGTGTCGCACTGTTGAAAGTGTTCGGACTTGTTTTGCCGTATTCTGGGGCGCCATGAGAAGCCCCTGGCAAACTGATCGTACCAAGATGTACGGATGCCATATTAAATAAACATTTGTAAGAAAAATGCACAAATAGGAATAATAAGCTGACGCTATATATTACCTCCCATTGATGAATAATATGTTTGAGTGTATGTGTACAATTGGTGCGTTTAACCAGAAGTAAATAGGACTATTTAACATGTCCTATCGAACAGCAGGCTGCATGTAGGTATAAAATAGGTATAATGATCGTGAACAAATTCCACCTGGGTATTTCCTTTTGTGCGCAAATCCTGTTGTCTCCTTGGCTTTCTCTCCTGTGTAAGTCCGACAATCCAGCTCTTCTAAAGAGGCTGCCCTAAAGTAGTATCCTGAAAGATAAAAAGGGGGGTTATGAAGGTATGTTGTGGTTATACCGCACTGTTGACTGAGTCACTGCTGCGCCTCCGCCTATGCCCATGGTATTTTGAGTGCATAATTGTGTACGCGCGGCACGAATGCTGCTTTGATGGGGCTGGAGCGGAGGCCGAACTGCTAGTCGCGCTCTTGGCGTGCCTGGTGATCCTGTTGCGGGGTGCTACGGACTCGCTTGATGGTGTTCGAGGTTGTCGTCGCAGGATTGGTGGTTTGTCGGAGGAGGTTGCATTGTACTTCCACTGCGAGGGCTGCAGTATGCTCTTCTGTACGGAGAGAGCGGTCCATGTTTCCGTCGACTGTTATGACCCCGTGCAGTCCTGGCATCTTGAGCTTGAGGTATGCATAGTGTGGTACCGCATTGAATCTAGCGAATGTGGTTCGTCCAAGCAGTGCGTGGTAACCACTACGGAAAGGGACGATATCGAAGATTAACTCTTCGCTTCGGAAGTTATCCGGAGATCTAAAGACCACTTCCAATGTTATAGAGCCCGTGCAACGAGCCTCTACTCCAGGAATTACGACTTTAAAGGTTGTTCTGGTGGGCTTGATCCTTGAAGGGTCGATGCCCATTTTGCGCACTGTGTCCTGATAAAGATGGTTCAAGCTGCTGCCGTCGTCCATAAGGACTCGTGTGAGGTGAAATCCGTCGATGATTGGGTCTAGGACCAATGCGGCTGAACAACCGTGATGGATAATGGTAGGGTGATCCCTACGATCAAAGGTGATCGGACAAGCTGACCATGGTTTGAATTTGGGGGCAACTGGCTCCATCGCATAGACGTCCCGTAGTGCTCGCTTCCGTTCCCGCTTGGGAATGTGGGTGGCGTAGATCATGTTGACCGTTTTCACCTGGGGAGGGAATTTCTTATGTCCCCCCATGTTTGGACGCCGGGGCTCCTCGTCATCGTCGCTGTGCAGCCCCTTGTCCTTATTTTTGGCGTTTATTTTACTGGCCAGTTTGAACACCCAGCAGTCTCAATTAGTGTGGTTGGCTGGCTTGTCCGGGGTGCCATGAATTTGGCACGAGCATTCCAGTATGCGGTCCGGACTGGACGGTCCCTGATTGTTTCTTTTGAATGGCTTTTTCCGTTGACCAGATTTGGATCCGCTGAATCCGGTGTTAACTGCCGTGTCTTCAGTGTTGTAGCCGTTGTTCCGTCGCTTATGTCTGTTGCACCGTGGCTTGCTGTTATTGTCGCGGACATCCGAAGTGCCATAATGTGGCGTAGTGCGGCTGCGAGCCAACCAACTATCCTCGCCTGCATAAAAGCGGGTCATTAGTCTCGTGAGTGCTGCCATGGACTTGGGTTTTTCCTGGCCGAGGTGTCGGGCGAGCCACTCGTGACGGATATTATGCTTAAAGGCCGCCAGGGCTTCGACGTCCAGACAGTCGACTATTCGGTTCTTTTTAGATAGGAACCGAGTCCAGAATTTCCTAGCTGACTCTCCGGGTTGTTGAGTAATGTGGCTCAAGTCATCGGCGTCCGGTGGTCGCACATATGTGCCCTGGAAGTTGTCAAGGAACGCGTCTTCCAGGTTTTCTCAACTGCCAATGGAATTTGCGGGCAGGCTATTTAGCCAGTGTCGGGCGGGTCCTTTGAGCTTAAGGGGAAGATACTTGATGGCATCTAGATCTTCTTCGCGGGCCATGTGAATGTGAAGGAAATCTTCAATCCATACAGCAGGGTCTGTTGTGCCATCGTATGATTCGATGTTTACGGGTTTGAACCCTTCTGGGAATTCATGATCCATCACTTTGTTAGTTAAGTACAGGGGGTGTGCGACTCCTCTGTGTCGGGCTATGTGGCTACGCAGTTTGAAGGTGTCTGGGTGGCTTTGTTCGGCCCGGCCGGACTTGTTGATAGCGTATCCGGCGTGACGGTCATCGTCGCATGTTGGGGCGCACCCCCGCGATCCGTAGATCGATCTTGGTTGTCCTGCTTTGTTTTCCAGTATATCTTGCAGGTCTTGCCTATTGCCTCGGGCCGTAGTGTATTGGCATGGGGGTGCGGTATTCGGGTTGATATGCCATTTTATCTCGGCCACGAGGTGGCCGATCAGCCATGTGGCACTCGAGTCTGTATTCCTCAGCAGCCAGGACTTCAGTCCATCTATCTGTGAGTAGGTCTTGATCAGCTTGAGTTGTTGCTGCTTCTTTTTTAGGCTCCTCGTAGTGGCCATAAGCTGGCGCTTGAAGCGCTCCTGCTCCACGGGATCCTCAGGCACGCCAAACTCGTCATCGCCGAGGCTAATCTCGTCTTCGAGGGGGGCATGTAGTTATCCTCCTCCGGATATCCGTCTATCGCCTATTCGTCTGGGCTAACCTGCCTGTCTTCCTGCTCGGCCTGCTCGAAGGCAGGCTGATCAGGGTTGTATTCATTGTCGGCACCATCCGGATTGTTTTCATCTCCTGTGCCAGTATTGTTGTGGCGGGGCTTGGAGTGGCATCGATGACGCCCAAGCTTTGCTTTCTTCCCTAAGGGGTTATCCTCCATTGCCTCATGGCCATTGGTTTCCTCCAGGGTGTCCACCATATATATATCATATGAGGAAGTGGCTGTCCACCGCCCTGTGAGCGGTGGTTCCTATTCTTCTCCTGCATCGTCGTTCATACCGTCGATGTCTTCAGAGTCGAAGTCAAGCACGTTGGTTAAATCATCGACCGTGGCAATGAAGTGGGTGGTGGGTGGGCAACAAATTCCTTCTTCGCCTACTTCCCACTCGAGCCGAACATAGTTCGGCCATGAGTCTCCTGACAAAGAGAGAGACTTTAACGAGTTCAACACGTCGCCAAGGGGCGAGTGCTGGAAGATATCCGTGGCGATAAACTCCATTACCGGAGCCCAACAAGGCTCGGCGGGCTCGGTAGCGCGCGGACTGAAACCTACGGCCGGATACGAGTCCGGGGGTCCGGTGTCACAGGCTTCCATAGAGGTGAGGCATGTGTTCGTCTCTACCACCGATGAGTGTGCGGCCTGTGGGGTGGGGTCCATCCACCCGTCCTTGGGCAACGGAGTCGGCTCCGGATTTAGGTCCGGGGCTACTGCAAGGGTGATATCCCGAGCATTGTCTGACAGTAGGTCTAAGCCGTGCTCATCGTGACTGTCCGGCGCTCCTGGCACAGGCCCGATTCCGTCGAAGATCAAGTCTCCGCGGATATCGGCCGTGTAGTTCAGGTTTCCGAACCTGACCTGGTGGCTAGGGGCGTAGTTGTCGATCTGCTTTAGTCGGCCAAGCGAATTGGCCTGCAGTGCGAAGCTGCCGAACACGAAGATCTGTCCGGGGAGAAAAGTATCACCTTGGACCGTGTTGTTGACGATTGAAGGTGCCATCAAGCCTTGCAGCAGCGACATAGAGGAACTCTCAATGAAAGCACCAATGTCGGTGTCAAAACCGGCGGATCTCGGGTAGGGGGTCCCGATCTGTGCATCTTAGGCCGATGGTAACAGGAGGTAAGGGACACAATGTTTACCCAGGTTCGGGCCCTCTCGATGGAGGTAAAACCCTACTTCCTGCTTGATTTATATTGATGATATGATTAGTACAAGAGTTGATCTACAATGAGATCGTAGAGGCTAAATCCTAGAAGCTAGCCTATGATGATTATGATTGTGATCGTCCATCTAAGGACCAACCTCTCCGGTTTATATAGACACGAAGGGCTAGGGTTTACATGGAGTCGGTTACAAGGAAGGAAATATAATATCTGGATCGCCAAGCTTGTCTTCCATGCAAAGGAGAGTCCCATCCGGACATGGAACATAGTCTTGAGTCTTGTATCTTCACGCTCCAACAGTCCGGACAAAGTATATAGTCCGGCTGTTCGGATACCCCCTAATCCAGGACTCCCTTAGCTACGGCATGCAAACGGGGCGCAGAGGAGGGGGGTTAGGGTCGGTGGCTCACGGCGAGTCGAACGAGCTGGTTGGCGAGCTCGGAGATGGACCGGAGCGGGCGGTGTGGCGGAGGGGATCTCCGGCGATCCGAGGTTGAAGACGGCGACGGTAGCGGCATTGCGGCTCGTCCCAGCTTGCTTGGGCGGGCGGAGAACTCGGGGGCGATGAGGTGAAGCCGTTGGACATGGCAGCGAGGCGAGGGGAGCATGGTGGCTACGGGTGCGGCGGCGCTGTGCTCTCCGGTGCGCTCGGGAGGAGAGCAGAGGAGGGGAGGGGGTCCTGGAAGAGAGGGGAGAAGTGCAGGGGGTCGAGGGGGAGTGCGTGGCCGTGTCCGTGGCGCTTGGGGAAGACCCTAGGGGCGTGAGGCAGGCAGGGAGGAGCTGGTGGCGCGGCTGCGGCATGCCGGGCACGCTGCTGCTTTGGGGCAAGGGGGAGGAAGACGACAGAGGAGGCCGGGTGGGCTGGGCCGGCCACTTAGGCCGCCAGGTGGCTGCACACGTGAGTTGGCCCACGTAAGTTTCTGTTCTTTCCATTTATTTCTCTTTTCTATTATTCTGTAACTTGATGGCTTTATTAAAAATACTTGGGCACCTCCAAAAATCATGAAACTAATCATGGCTACTGTTTAGAATATATCCAACAGTAAACATTTTAGTTTATGATTATTCGAGCATTTAAAATATTTTATAGCATTTAAATGCCCAAATGCAATTAACATATGATTTAATTCAGTGACCCTCTATTGTCCTAGAAAAGTGTGCACCATTTTTGTCAGAGGTTCTAGACCAAGGCAAAGATGATGAACATTTTGGAAGGGCATTTTGGGTTCAATGAAAATGATTTTATTTGGACCCTAGTTGAATTTCATTTGCTGCTAGGGTTTATCAGCCCCCATTTCAAAATTCATAGAATTTAGACATGAACTGGGGATGTGACAAGTCACACCCACTAAACAATAATCTCGTCCCGAGATTCAAGCGTATGGTAAGATGAAGGGGGAACGTAAACTAACATAATCTTCATGATCCAGGTTGCCCTTCCTAAGGGCGTTGATTCAGTCACCATCTTTGTCTCGTCGTCTTGCTATGAGAACTCCACTACATGACAACGAGAGGAAAAGAGAAGCTCTAGATGGATAGATCTTCTCAAAGATCAAACAACTCAGTATCAACTCGCAGAGTGAGACATTGAAACATCTCACGAGTTGAGACGCGAGGCACACATCGAAAGGAATGGAGTGGAGCAGATGATGAAGGTTCACTAGGTAGACAACAATTTCACACTTAAAAGGGTGGTGAACGTTTGTCAATGTAGCGAGGAGTTGAGTTGCCATGATACCACATTGAGACATCCTGGAGGAGGGTGATTCGTAGATTATTACCTTGAGTGGCAAAAAGGATTACCTTTGATATAGAGATCATTGAGACTCTCTAAACTAGCTTAGGGAAATTTTCGAGCGATCGTTTGGAGGGGTTCGATAGAATGGCATACCCGGATTAGAATGGCTGATGTGGATTACCTTTTTGAAAACAACACAAGGGATGATTTTAGTAAGTGGGGAGAAGCTCAACAGTAGAGAGTGAGTCCACTGTTTGAAATGTTATAGCATAACCGAGGAAAACTGGGAGCAATCCCAGTTAGTGCCGGTGATAACACCTGGTGCTTGTGTGTGCTCTCAAGAACTTGAGCATTTCCTTATTCATCAAGGCTTTAACAATATCCGTGTCAAGGATCCTAGCAACACAACATACTACCATGATGAATACCGGTGGAGGATGCAAATACAAAGGAAAGATAACACTCTCTCAGATTCCACCTTAGCGAGGCCAAGGGAACAGAATCTGGATGATCGACCGAGAGACATTTGGCACGCCGCTTCTAATGTTCTCCTTGATGTACTAACGTACCCCATTCATAGATATGGTTTGATATGTGGAACATCAAGTAAAAGGTCGGACTTCAGGGGCACAAAAATCCATAAGGAACAACTAGGGAGTAAATCCTATGAAATCCTTATGGGGAGGTGGCCAACTTCCACAATCAAGATACCACAATAATAGGTCTTCCGGCTGGGTGTGTTGGCCACGACATCTACTTTACCGGTTACGGTGAGACAATATTATAGTTCTTGGGAAACGTTCCAACCATCATATCTGCCTGAGATTCAGATCTGGTTGGTGTCAGGATATTCCAGACTCATCGAGTCTAGAAAGAGAAATGAAAGTTCGCAACACAAATCGACGAGATGACGTTGCAAGATTCTCGGGGGATGAACTACGATAGCAAGCTCCAAAACATGAGCTGGTTCTGCTACAACATGTGAACACGTTGTCCGAGACAAGCATGACCACATGGTAGTATTATAATAAAATACTACTGAGTTCAAGAGGGGAACCATCATCGAGGATATTGAAGTCCTTGCATAAGTCTTGCTCTTAAGAAGGAACTTCTTCTCCTTGAACGAATCAATCAGTGGTTTGGTGTGCTAGGAATACATATAGAATGAAGGTTGCAAGTCTCCGAACCACAGAATACTTCGCACGTATGCATGACTGACTTGGGATGATTCCAGGGAAAGCAAAACGGGCTTTCTCGAATTCACGACGGCAACTTGCATCAAATGCACATGAATTAGAGGAAGTCACTTCTTTTATCCGAACATATGCTTCATGAACGGGACATGACGACATTGCCTATAGAGTTTCCAGCACTAGCTTAATGTTCAAAAAAATCATGGAAGAGATCAGGATGTTGTTGATGGGCTCAACAACAATTCATCTAGGTTTCCATATAAACGGAATTCCTCAATTAAGTGAACACGGTGATAGCATTGGTCAGACCAAAGGAGGTAATGGTGTATGCCCGAGGAAACAACCACGAGTAAGACAGCACTACGAATATCCTTGGTTCTGATTTGATTTGGCAATGACCCATACCCAAATCAAAGATTGGATAAGATGATAGATCCATTAACTGACCATGAGGGTCAATTGATGAAAATACCATCTTCCTTCAATACACACACAGAAAGACATTCCTTGGAATGAAATGAGTCAGACAAGCTTTTATCTTCCAACTCTCCAAGTTGTTGTTTAGCTTAACCAACTAGCTCAGGGGTATCCAACACAGATTCTTGGAGAAAGGGTGGTTTACAAGTCAACCAACTTGATCACGAACTCAACATAGTGGTCAGGTGACGACCTGGTTATACTTCTGAGAGGATATTCGGAAAATCACGAACCACCAGTATGTTACTAAGCTCGAGAACAATCTTGCTTCTAAGGGCAAGATGAAATGATCAAATAAGCAAGAGATTGGCATATCCCTAACTCATTGATTGAAGGGTGCACCAAAAATAGGGAGTAGGTAGCACAATCTATCTTAGGATGATGATTCAAGAACCAACATGCTAAGAATGAAATTATTGTCCTTTAACTACCAAGTAACAGGGTTGCTAGGAGTATTGATTTCACGCATCATAGTTCACCTGTCGGCATTCCGGTTGGAACAACACGGAAAACCGAGGAATGAGCAATGATGGCAAGAAGTATCACTGCATCAAGAATTCATACGAGATGATGCAATTCTCATGATGATCCTGACATGAAGAGGGTAACACTCCAAGGTAGAACGGAACAAAAGCTGGGTTGGCATTTTGATCTGCGAGATACAACTACTTTGACCCAATCCTGGATATGGAAGAGGTACTGGAGTTTGTTTCTCCTAGTCATTCCAAATAGGATGGCTTGACGGACCACAAGAGTAATACGCATCGATAGCACGGGTGGACGACTACTCTTGACTATCAGTTGATAGACGAGGCCAAAAAACAACTAAAGAGGGGCAACTCAAAAGAACATATGATTTTCTGAGTTGTGGATGCATGGATTAGCATGTCGGACGAGTTCAACATATTTCTTCCGGATAACCCATGCAAAAAAGGTAGAACTGGCAGGGTAACAGCATAGAATCGAGAACTCATCAAGAGCACTATGGCTGTGATCTTTCGGTTCAGCGAGGAACTTCTGCCAAAATGGTTCATGGTATTTGGAGGAAGGGAATACCACGGACCTCGAGGACTATTGCAAAGGTTACTAATAACCTAAAGGAACTAGCAAACACTAACAACATGGAGTAGGTAGAGTGAATCTCGGGTTAAAGAGCCCAGGAATAGAATACCTACAAACTAAATGGCATCATGAGATGCTTTCGAGAATGATGGCCAGAGCCATCACACTGGAACACAGAACATGGCTAGATTACTAGGTGATACTCTAGACATCTAGGGTCATAATAATAGCTCCAACATATATGTCGAGGCAATAGAGTACCTCAACTCACCGTTTAGTGTGGTTAACCTGGCCAGAAAGATCATCGAAAACAGAGGGAAAGGATTTTGCAATTGCATCAGATTATTTAGAAACCTGGGATGACTCGGATAGCATAACGGCTGTAAATGCTCAAAAATATTGGAGACATGCTACAAAAATGGTGGCATATCAACTAAAAAGCACAATATCAAGGTTTCGAGATCAACAATTAACATACGGAAGTAGTAGGAACTGAACCGAGCTCTAACTCCAACAATTCTATAAGTCTACGGATTAGTAACACGTGATCCTAGTAGAAAGAAGAGAAAGCCTAGTTTCTTAACCCCATAGGAAAGATAACATGACTCGGATCAGAAGGCATAAGGTATAAGGAGTAAAAAGAGCCTTACGTTCCATCCCACAATCAATTCCCTTATATAACTAAAGAATTTCGAGACTCAACTTCGACCAGTTTGGCTTGGTAATCCGAAAGGCAGTCAGGCTCTGATACCAAAGCTCTCAGGACCCCGACTCAAAGCCACACCGATCTAGCATGTCACACCTCATATCACTTTGCGGCCTCACGCACGGTATTCCCACGGGTGTCGCCTTACATTGCCCGGGACGATTTGCAACTTTTGGCACACGTATATGATAGTGTCGCTAGCATCCATATGACAAGGAGCCCGGACTGACATGGCTAGTCGTGAACCCAAAGTGGCACTAACTTACAGGGACAGGCATACATGACCCAGCAACGAACGTGTCGGTCATCAGCGAGTGAATCCGGGCTGTACAACTGGGCTAGCAGGACTCCGGTAAACCAGGCTGTAGCAGGCTAAGAGGTCTCTGGTAGACACCGTGTGACATTTTCCCGAAGGGAC
The DNA here is from genome assembly GCF_018294505.1 of Triticum aestivum. NCBI lineage: Eukaryota > Viridiplantae > Streptophyta > Magnoliopsida > Poales > Poaceae > Triticum > Triticum aestivum. The sequence continues at coordinate 254,449,062 of NC_057804.1, read as the reverse complement.
AGACACAGGAACGAAGAAGGACACATGCTGGCCAGCCTAAGTGTTCCGGAGCAGTAGCAAGCTACCAAGGCTCAATGGAAGCACTATGAGACATTTCCCGGTAAGAGAGGCTACCATGGATAAACAACTAGATAGTAAGACCCACACATACCATTTCAATAACATACACACAATATGCTCGATATGTGCAAATACAACATGGCATCACAACATGAATCTACAACTCATGTATTTTATTCAATAGGCTCCGAGGAGCGAGATATTACAATCATGGGTGTCTTGACCCAGCATTTAGAGCATGCACGTCAACATGTCTGGGTACAAACATCTATAAATGAGAAAGGCTGATAAGCCTGACTATCTACCAGATCCAGCCGAGGGCACAAGATCGTAGCTGAGGTAACAAGCTAAACGTCAAAGTCCACGCGGAACTACTAGTGAGACTAAAGTCTCTCTGCAAAACATAAAATAGGCAAACGTGAGTACAAATGTACCCAACAAGACTTACATCAGAACTAACTACATATGCATCATTATAAACAAAGGGGATGGTGGGGTTTAACTGCAGCAAGCCAGCTTTGACTCGGTGGCTATCCTGAACTACGAGTGCAAGTAACTCTTTGAGGTGGCGCACACGAGTCCACATATTCACCATATCAGTACACCACTATGGATCCGCTCCCGTCTCCCTACGAGAATGCCATCCATAGCACTCACGCTTATCTTGCGTATTTTAGAGTATCCACTTTCTGTTGTCTATGAACTATATAAGCAACCCAGAGGTCCTTTACCACAGACACGACTATTCGAATAGATTACGTTAACCCTGCATGGGTGTACTTCTTCACACATGCTCTCACCACTTACTGTCGTTTATGCGACATGTACTCAGCAACCTTCAAGCGGAAGCCCAACGAGGGTGTCGGCCATGGCCTACCTAAACACTCAAGTCTCTAGTCCAGGTTTATCGCCTATTCAGGTTCCATCCGCAGGGAGTCCGACCGAGGTTTCCACATATGGCCCCGAACGATGTGTACAGGGTTCCGCGACACCAAACGGGCGCCTGGCATACCCGGCCACGTGCCTACCTCATCACAACCCACCCCTTGGGTCAGCGCTGCGCATGGCCTCCAGCATACTACAAACACCAGAAACTACATGCAACTCCTGAACAGAGGACATGGGTGATTAAGAAGCCGAGAGGGTCCATTGGTTTCGGGTCCAATGCGTGGTAGTAACTGTTTCATGGATCACAAACACAGAACACAGTTCCTGAGGACGGCATCAATTAGACAACCCACCATGTACTCCTACATGGCCTCTCACCTCTACCTTTACCAAATCGTGTTCATCCAGTTAGCTCACACACAGTAGGACATGTTCACACACCTCCGATTCATCCCCAATGAATCAGACCTGACTCAACTCTAAGCAGTGGCAGGCATGACAAACAAGCATGAATGAGTAGGCACATTAGGGATCAAACAACTCCTACTCATGCTAGTGGGTTTCATCTATTTACTTTGGCAATGACAGGTCATGCAGTGGAAAGGGGTTCAACTACCGCAGCAAATAACAGATATGTCGTTGTTGTCCTAATGCAGTAAAAGAGAGCAAGAGCGAGAGAGTGGGATTGTATTGGAATGAACAAGGGGGTTTTGCTTGCCTAGCACTCTTGAAGATAGTAATAGCTCTTCATCGGTGTCATCGAACTCATCGTCGAAACCACGCCTATCGAGAGGGGACAAATACCGGCAACAGAGAAGGAAACACAATCAATGCAATGCACAATATGATGCATGCTCATGACATGGTAATATGAGTATGTTCGCCTAATGCAACTACAACCAGATGGATTTGGGTCATATTGAACCAAAGGTTCAACCCCAAATTTAAATTATGAATTCAAATAGTGCCTTATCATGTTTTGCACTAAACAGCAAGGTTAAGTTGTTTAAACGTGCATGAAACCAGTGCAGATGGATAGACTACATTTTTCTGGTCATTTTTCATATATAACTTATCTCATTTGGAGTTATGGTTGAATTTATATGAATTTTAGAAGTTTTGGATATTTTCTGCAATTTCTAGGTTATTTAAAATTAAACTAAATCTAAAAATAGATTTACTACGTCAGCACTATGTCACTGTGACGTCAGCGGTCAACAGGGACGGTCCAGGTCAAACCTGACCAGTGGGGCCCACTGGTCAGTGACCCAGTGTCTTCTTTGTGACTGACAGGTGGGCCCAGTCAATGGCCACGTCAGCCTACTCAAAGCTGACGCGTGGGGCCGCTCTGGTTTAGTTAATCCTAAGAAGAAATAAAGCTGGGGTTAGTTAGGGCATGGGGCCTAGGTGTCAGTGAGGTAGGAGGGTTAGTTAGGGCGCCATTAGCCACTAATGATGTTGCCACATCAGACGCACCGGCGGTTAGCCGCCGGCGACCAAACAGAGCGGCGGAGGCACTCGGGATTCGTCGTCCGGCGACCGTTTGGCTCGCCGTTTGGCCCTATGGGTTGCCGGACGTGTGCTACATCCATAGGTGCAAGCGGCAGGGGCTGGGGCAGCCGGAGTTGATGGCGGCGAGCTCCTTTGCGGCCGCCGGAGTTCAGGCACGCTCGGGAATGGGGCTGCGGTGGCTGTGAGGTGGCTTGATTAGCTCCTACGGCTCCTACACGGCGCTGTGAACACATGGGTGTGCTCGGCCGCGAGCTACGGCGACTTTGGGCTCGGCGGCGACAAGCTCAGGTGGCGGCGTGCTTTGGTCTGAGGGCATGGAGGGCATCGGAGCATGGTGGCTACGGGTGCGACGGCACTGCGCTCTCCGATGCGCTCGAGAGGAGAGCAGAGGAGGGGAGGGGGTCCTGGAAGAGAGGGGAGAAGTGTAGGGGGTCGAGGGGGAGTGCGTGGCCATCTCCGCGGTGCTTGGGGAAGACCCCAGTGGCATGAGGCAGGCAGAGAGGAGCTGGTGGTGCGGCTGCGGCATGCTGGAAACTCAGCTACTTTGGGGCAAGGGGAGGAAGACGACAGAGGAGGCTAGGTGGGCTGGTCCGGCCACTTAGGACGCCAGTGGCTGCATAGGTGAGTTGGCCCAGGTAAGTTTCAGTTCTTTCCATTTATTTCTCTTTTCTATCATTCTGTAACTTGATGGCTTTATTAAAAATACATGGGCACCTCCAAAAATCATGAAACTAATCATGGCTACTGTTTAGAATATATCCAACAGTAAACATTTTAGTTTATGATTATTTGAGCATTTAACATATTTTATAGCATTTAAATGCCCAAGTGGAATTAACATATGATTTAATTCAGTGACGCTCTATTGTCCTAGAAAAGTGTGCACCATTTTTGTCAGAGGTTCTATACCAAGGCAAGGATGATGAACATTTTAGAAGGGCATTTTGGGTTCAATGAAAATGATTTTATTTGGACCCTAGTTGAATTTCATTTGCTGCTAGGGTTTATCAGCCCCCATTTCAAAGTTTCATAGTATTTAGACATGATGCATGGAAGCTAATGCAAAGACAAGCAAGGCCTGAACTGGGGATGTGACACTGGAGAAAAGCTCAATAGTAGGGAGTGATTCCACTATTTGAATGGCTATAGCATAGTCGAGGAAGCCTAGAGCACTATGCACTTAATGCCGACGATAACACCTAATGCTTGAGCGTGCTCTCAAGAACTTGAGCATTTCCATATTCATCAAGGTTTACCAACATCCGAGCCAAGGATCCTGGCAACACAACATACTACCATGATGAAAGTGATGGACGATGCAGATGCAAAGGAAGATAACACCTTCTCAGATTTAACCTTAACAGGGCCAAAGAAACAAAATCTGGATGATCGACCGAGAGACATTTAGTGCTCTGCTTCTAATTTTCTCCTTGATGTGCTAGCGTAACCCATTCATTGAAAGTGTTTGGTATCTAGAACATCAAGTAAAAGGTCGGACTTCGGGAGCACAAGAATCCATAAGGAACAACAATTGAAGTAATCCTACGAAATCCTTATGGGGAGGTGGCCAACTTCCTCAATCAAGATACTACAATGATAGGTCTCCTGGCTCAGTGTGTTAGCCACGACATCCAGTTTACCAGGTTATAAAGAGACCAATATTATAGTTCTTGGGAAACATTCCAACCATCATATCAGCCTGAGATTCAGATCTGGTTGGTGTCAGGATATTCTAGACTTATCAAGTCTAGAGAGAAAAATGAAAGTTTGCAACACAAATCGACGAGATGACGTTGCAAGAGAAATGGACTACAGTAGTCAGCTCCAAAACATGAGCTGGTTCCGATACAAACATGTGAACATGTTATACGAGACAAGCATGACCACATAGTAGTCTTATAATAAAACACTACCGAGTTTCGGTGGGGAACCATCATCGAGGATATCGAAGTCCTTGCATAAGTCATATGATTAGATGTTATGAAGGAACTCCTTTTCCTGGAACAAGTCAGTTAGTGGCTTGGTGTGCTAGGGATACATATACAATGGAGGTTGCAAGTCTCCAAACCACAGAATACTTCGCACATGTGCATGACTGACTTGGGATGATTCCAGCGGAAGCAAAACAAGCTTCTCGAGTTCACGGCAACAACATGCATCAAATGCACATGAATTAGAGAAAGTCACTTCTTTCATCTGAACATATGCTTCATGAACGGAACATGAAAATGATGCTTATAAAAGTTTCCAATACTAGCTAGATGTTCAGCATGAATCATGGAGAAGATAAAAATGTTGCTGATGGGCTCAACAACAATTCATCCAGGGTTCCTTTTAAGTGGAATTCCACAATTATGTGAACAAGGTGATAGCATTGGTCAGACCAAAAGATATAATGGTGTATACTCGAGGATTCAACCACGAGTAAGACAACATTAAGAACAACATTGGTTTTGATTTGATTTGATGATAGCCCATACTCAAATCAAGGATTGGATAACATGACAGGTTTGTTAACTGATCATGAGGGTCAATTGATGGGAATACCATCTTTCTTCAACACACACACACACACAAGATATCCCTTAAAAATGAACTAAGTCAGACAAAATTTTATCTTCCAGCTCTCGAAGTTGTTGTTTGGCTTATCCAACTAGCTCAGGGTATCGAACACAGATTCTTGGAGAAGGGGTGGTTACAAGGAACCAACTTGATCACGAACTCAACATAGTGGTCAGGTGACGACCTAGTGATACTTCCGAGAAGATATTCGGAAAATCACGAACCACTGATATGTTACTAACTCGAGAACAATCTTGCTTTTTAGGGCAAGAAGATATGATCAAAACAGCGAGGGACTGACACAATCCTAACTCATTGATCGAGGAGTGCACCGAAAATAAGGACTAGGTAGCACAATCTATCTTAGAATGATGATTCAAGAACCAACACACTAAGAATGAAATTATTGTCCTTTAACTACCAAGCAACGAGGTTGCTAGGAGTATCGATTTTCACACATCACGGTTCACTTGTCGGCATTCCGGTTGCGACAACTCGGTACCCGAGAAAGTATCACTGTATCACTGTATCAAGATTTCATAGGATGGTGTGCAATTCCCATGATATTCTTGATATAAGGATGGTAATACTCCAAGGTAGAACAGAACAAAAGCTGGATTGGCATTTTGATCTGTGAAGTATAACTACTTTGACCCAATCCTGGAAATGGATAAGGTACTGGGGTTTGTTTCTACTAGTCATTCCAGAATAGAATGGCTTGACGGACCACAAGAGTAAAAGGCATCGACGATCACGAATGCACGACTACTCCTGACTATCCACTCATAGACGAAGGTCAGAAGACAACTAAAGAGGGACAACTCAAATGAACATATGTTTTTCTAAGTTGTGGATGCATAGATTAGAATGTCGAATGAGTTCAACATATTTCTTCCAGATAATCCATGCAGAGAGGTAGGACTGGCAGAGTCATAATATATAATTGGGAACTCATCGAGAGCACTCTTGTTGTGATCTTTTGGTTCAAAGAACTTCTGTCATAAGCAGTTCATGGTATTGGAAGAAGGAAATACCACGGACCTTGAGGACTATCACAAAGGTTACTAATACCCTAAAGGAACTAGCAACACTATCAACATGAAGTAAGTAGGGTGAATCTCGGGTTCAAAAAGCCAGGAATTGAATACCTACTACTAAGTGGCATCACGGGATGCTTTCAAGAATGATGGCCAGAATCATCACACTGGCAACAAGATATGGCTAGATTACTAGATGATCCCCTAAGAAACCTAGGGCCATGATAATAGCTCCAACATATACGTCGAGGCAATAGAGTACCTCAACACACTGGTTAGTGTGGTTAGTCTTGCCCAAAGGGACATCAGGAACAGGAAGAAGGAATTTGCAAATGCATTAGATGGTTTAGAAACCTGGGATGACTCGGACAGCATAACGGCTGTAAATGCTCAAAAAGATTTGAGACATCTTGCAAAAATGGTGGCATAGCCACCCCACATCACAATATTAAGGTTCTGAGACCAACTACGAACACACGGAAGTAGTAGGAATTGAACTGAGGATTGAATCCATCAATCCTATAAGTCTACAGATTAGTAACACGTGATCCTGATAGGAAGAAGAGAAAGCCTAGTTCCTTAATCCCGTAGGAAAGATAAGCTGACTCGGATCAGGAGGGCATAAGGTAAAGAAGTAAAAAGAGCCTTACGTTCCCATCCACAATTAATTCCCTTATATAACTAAAGAATTTCTAGACTCAACTTCGACCAGTTTGGCTTGGTAATCCTACAGGCAGTTAGGCACTAATACCAAAGCTATCAGGACCCCGATCCTAAGTCACACCGATCTAGCATGTAACACATCATATCACGTTGCAGCCTCATGCACGGTATTCCCACAGGTGCCACCATACCTGGCACGGGACAGTTTGCGCCTTTTGGCTCACGTGTATGATAGTGCTGCTAGCATCCATATGACAAAGACTAGTCGTAAACCCAAGGTGGCGCTAACTTATAGGGACAGGCATACCTGACCCAGCAAATGAACATGTCATTCAACAACATATGAATCCAAGTTGTAGCGAGCTACAGGGACTTAAAGGAACAACGCGTGACATTTCCTCGAAGGGACAGACACAGGAACGAAGAAGGACACATGCCGGCCAGCCTAATTGTTCCGGAGCAGTAGCAAGCTACCATGGCTCAGTGGAAGCACTAGGAGACATTTCCTGGTAAGAGAGGCTACCAAGAATAAACAACTAGGTTGTCGGATCCCACACATAGCAAGCATTTCAAGAATCATACAAACAATATGCTCGATATGTGCAAATACAACATGGCATCACAACATGACTCTATAACTCAGTGTATTTATTCAACAGGCTCCGAGGAGCCAAGTATTACAAACATGAGTCTCATGACCCAACATTCAGAGCATACAAACAACGGAAGCATAACATGTCCGAGTACAGACACCTACAAACAAAAAGGGCTGGAAAGCTTGACTATCTACAAGACCCTCCAGAGGGCACAAGATCGTAGCTGAGGTAACAAGCTAAACGTCAAAGTCCACGTAGAACGACTAGTGGGACTCAAGACTTACATCAGAACTATCTACATATGCATCATTATCAACAAAGGGATGGTGGGGTTTAACTGCAGCAAGCCAGTTTTGACTCGGTGGCTATCCTGAACTACGACTGCAAGTAACTCTTTTGAGGTGGTGCACATGAGTCCACATATTCACCATATCAATACACCACTATGGATCCGCTCCCATCTCCGTACGGGAACGCCATCCATAGCACTCACGCTTATCTTGCGCATTTTAGAGTATCCACTTTCACTTGTCTATGAACTATATAGGCAACCCAGAGGTACTTTTCCATGGATGCGGCTATTCAAATAGATGATGTTAACCCTGTAGGGGTGTACTTATTCACACACACTCTCACCACTTATCGCCGTTTACACGACATGAACTCGGCAACCTTCAAGCGGAAGCCTAGCGAGGGTGTCAGCCACAACTTGACTAACCACACAAATCCCTTGTCCAGGTTTATCGCCTATTCGGGTTCCATCCATAGGGAGTCCGGTAGAGGTATCCACATATGGCCCCAAATGATGTGTACATGGTTTTGATACACCAAACGGGTCACGTGCCTACCACATCACAACCCACCCCTTGGGTCAGCTCTACGGACGACCTCTAGCAACTACAAACACCAGAAACTACTTGCAACCCCCGGACAGAGGACAGGGGTGGTTAATAAGTCGAGAGGGTCCATAGATTTTGGGCCCAATGCATGGTAGTAGTTGTTCATGGATCACAAACATAAAACTCGGTTCCTGAGGATGGTTTCAATGAGACAACCCACCGTGTACTCCTACATGGCCTCTCATCGCTACCTTCACCAAATCATGTTCACACACTTAGCTCACACATAGTAGGACATGTTCACAACTTTCCAATTCATCCACGATGAATTAGACCTGACACAACTCTAAGCGTAGCAGGCCTGACAAACAAGCATAAATGAGTAGGCACATCAGGGCTCAAACAACTCGTACTCATGCTAGTGGGTTTCATCTATTTACTGTGGCAATGATAGGTCATGGAGAGGAAAAGCAGTTCAACTACCACAACATGTAACAGTTGAATCGTTGTTGTCCTAATGCAGTAAAAGAGAGCAGGAGCGAGAGAGTGGGATTGTGTCGGAATGAACAAGGGGGGTTTGCTTCCCTCACACTTCTGAAGATAGTATAGTTCTTCATCGGTGTCATCGATCACATCGTCGGAACATCGTCAACTGAGAGGGCCGGCAAACAAGTAATAACACAATCAATGCAATGCACAATATGATGCATGATCATGACATGGATGTATGCCGTGGTTGAGCTAATGCAACTAAAACTAGAAGGGTTTGACCTATTTTGAACCCAAGGATCAAGTTCAAAGTCAAACTATGAATTTATAAAGTGCATTATCATGTTTTGATCTAACAGCAAGGTTAAGTTGTTTAAGCATGCATGAATACAGTAGAGATGGATAGATTAAATTTTTCTTATCATTTTTCATATATAAATCTTTGCATTTGGAGTTACAGATTTATTTATATGATTTTTAGAAGTTTTGGACATTTTCTGAAATTTATAAATCAATTCTGATTTATTTAAACATCCTAGAAAATGTTTACTGCATCAGCATTATGTCATGCTGACCTCAGCAGGTCAACAGGCGCCGCCCAGGTCAAACCTGACTAGTGGGGCCCAGTGGTGAGTGACTCAGTTAATTAACTGAGTTAATTAGTGCTAAACTAACCCTAACTAGAAAGTCAATAAGGCTGGGCCCACTTGTCAGTGTCTCATTTAGTTAACTAAGTTAGTTAACACTAATTAAACCTAACACTAATTAAATCCTAATCTAGGAGTTAGTCAGGGGCTGGCCCCACATGTCATAGACCTAGGGGAGGTCAAACCCCGGGTCAACCCGGCGACTCGTCGCCAGCTATGGCAGATGCGGCGGAGGGCGCGGGTTCGCTCATCTGGCGACCAAAATGGTGGCGGAGTGGCTCTACGGGGAGCTAGAACTCAGCCGCATCTAAAGCAGCAAGCGGCAGCAGCGGGGGCGACCGGAGCTTGGACAGGGCTGGATTCGGCGCTACGGTGCATGGGAGGAGGAGCTGGTGGGTGCGCTTGTCTCCTGGAACAGCCCGAGCACGATGACGTGCTCAGGGGCAAGTTGAGCTTGCTCCAGCCGTGCTAGCTCCATGAATGGCGGCAGTGACCTCTCGTCTCCGGTGGCTCGGGTAGTTACAGGACGCGTACGAGCATGGGGAGTAGGGGAGAAGACAGCGGAGCTCAGAGCAGGGTCGGGGACGGTCTCAGCGGGCTCAGGGAGGTGCGGTCGGTGACGTAATGGCGAGGGTGATCCGGTGGCCGTGCGTGTAGAGGACGTGTCGATGGCGGTGTTGCAGGGGCTCCCGCGGTGCGTTGCTTGGCGAGGAGGAAAAGGTGGTCGAGGCGGAGCTAGAGGACACGGCCAAGGGGAAAGGGGACGTTAGTGGATACGGTGGCAGCAAACGGTGGCGACGAGAGCACTCGGTTGCGCTGCAGAAAGAGAGCAGAGGAGGGGAGAGGAGGAGTGGATAGCTCGGAGGGGTCGGGGGGGTGGTGTGGTGTCTTCTAGAGAGAACTAGAGCGAAACGGCAAGCAGGAGGTGGTCGGGCGCGCGCTGGCATGCGTCGGCCACACGCACTTCCTACTGGCACATGGAAGACGACAGGGAGGTGCTAGAGGGCTGGGCTGCCAGCTGGGCCGACCAGGCAAGTGGCCTAGGTGGGTTTCTCTCTCTCTCTCTCTCTGTTTTGTTTCTGTTTTTCTGTTTTTCTATAACTTTAGGGCTTTCATTAAAATACCAAAACTATCTCGAAAATCATGAAACTGCTCAAGGCCACATTTTGGATTATTTCCAATAGTAAACATTTTAGTTCATGATTATTTGGAAACTTAAAATATTATATAGCATTTAAATGCCCAAATGCAAATAGAATTTGATTTAATTTAGTGACCCAATGGTGTCCTAGAAAAGTGTGCACCATTTTTGTGAGAGGTTCTAGACCACGCAAAGATGATGAACATTTTTGAATGGCATTTTGGGTTCATTGAAAAAGTATTTTATTAACACTAGTTGAGTTAGGTGGTGCTGGGGGTTTCTGTCATCCCCATTTCAACTTCCTGGGAAAAGTAAACATGATGCAATCACTCTAATGCATGCAGTGACTTGGGTTGTGACAGTGAACTATTGCCACGGGCCTCCTTTTATAGGCTAAGGGGTCACCATAGTGGTAAATTAGTCATTAGACACTGATAAGATAGCAAATAGTGCTATCATACCTAACTCTGCAGGATGACAATGCACATTTAATGCGCCACTTAGTATCACGTCGTTGGTTGCCTGGCAAGGCTTGTCAGGCTATCTCGCCAGCTCCATGCCTGCTCACCTGACACGTCATAGGACGGGTGTCGTCTATTGGTTATCTTGGTAGAAAGTGGCTTCCATGTGGCGAATGGCTGCCACTTAATCACTCCGCAGCTTGACACCGCACTGATCGTCGACGTGAGTCATGGTGGAGTGGTCGGAGAGGTGACCTAGTCTCCGCAGGTCCCGGCAGGCCCTGCCAGGACGCCTTGGTCAGCTTCCTCTGGGGGTGGCCTTGCCCCTTGTTGGGCACGCCTGCCCAGCAAGGGAGGCCTCTCTCTTCATGACATCTTGTTCTTCTGGCCTGGTCTAGGTCCCTCTGATCTGCTTGTTGATGCTTGGAATCTCTTGGTCTCTTGTTCTTCTTGGTTCAATCTTGGCTAGTCCGTGCATGGGTCAGGGGAAATATGTATCCCTATATATTTTCCCCGACATATCCTGATGAAAGGTGGTATACGCCTGCAAAGCTTCTGATCATGACTTCGTGGTGGGCTCGACGATGACATCCATCCTGCCGTTCTAGCGGTCCTGGTCTTGTTGCACAGAAACGACAACCTTTGGGTGATTCCTCGGGACTCTGCACCTGCGCTTGCCTCCTTAGCACCAAAGAGAAAGCATGCCGCTCTGCGCAGGTGGCGCACGCCTGACCTTGGTCATCATGGCTGATGTCACCTCAGCCTCAAGAGATGAGGGCTTGCATTGGAATATCCGCTCCTCCGGAGGCCGCCTGGGGAGGCCGCTCCTTCATGAGGTCCTGATGTCGTCCGCTTCGCGAGGCTTGGACCCTCATGAGGGTTTGTCTTGTCGCTGCCGAAGATGGGTCGTACCAGGCCGTCGATGGAGCCACGTCGCGGGCCATAGGCAGGCAAGTCTGGGTACCCTGGTTCCCAGAACGCCGACACTCCTCTCTTCTTCTACCTCCTCTCTTCCTCATCGTCATCCGCACACCATTTCCCCCTGCTCACTTCTCGTCCACCCATGCCATCTTCCTTGGTAGCTCGCGCGTACCATATCCCTCCGCTCACTGCTTGACCACACACACCATCTTCTTCGCTCATCCGCCCAAATCCACTTCCCCTGTCACACCCTGATTTTCATGCCACTACACTTAAGCTAACAATCATGATAAAATGTGGTTTGACAAAAACTTTTGAGTGTTTTGGACCTTGCCTTGATTGGTTTTTGTCTGCTGTTTGCAAGTGCTCTAAAAATCAAATAAATCGTCCAACTCCTATACTTCATCTCCTTGCTCCAAACTCTTGAACCAATGATCATGCCAGGTGTATAGGACATAAAAATAATTTCTTACAGAAGTAATTTGGCCAAATAGTATTTAAAAAAATTTAGTTTTCCAAAATCCCCTGAATTGAGGTTTGCACTTCAAGTACTTAATTAAGGGCAGTAAAAACCTTTCCAAAAATATATTTGACTCCTATTAGATATAGGATACCCAGAAACCACAAAAATATTTAAAGGCTTTTTCTTTAGGCCAGAAATGGTCTTTAATAGGTTAAAATTATTTTTATGCTTTAAAAATATTTGGTAAAACCTAGGGAAACTCAGTGGACATATGTTGTCCATATATAAGAGTTTCAACACATGGTCATGTTCAAAATATTGGTTAAATCCCTCGAAAACCCTTTCTGGATATTTCAAGCTTTTGAAATATTTACAAAGGAAATATTCTCCAGAAATTCTAATAAAATTCTAGCATGTCACATATGACATGTTTGATGATCTTGACAAGTATCATGTCATGGAGAATAGTATAACCCCATGAAATCCCCTCAAAACCATTTCTGTCCATTTTGAAGTTTGAGCAACTTTACATTGCCAAACATGTCCAAATGTTCTCAAACCTTGTGAACATGCTCAAATGGTCTAATCATTCATCTAGACCAAATGGAACAAGTTGGGGAAAATGTTATACTGATCAAAGTGCCCCAAAACCCTTCCTGTCCAGAACCAAATTTAAAGAACTCTACATTGCCAAGTGTGTCCTTTTGATCTGAATTTGTGTGGACATGTTCAAATCCCCAAATGATGACACAATACCAAGTGGTGCATCAAGGAGAATGGTTTTGCATGACTAGATCTTGGAAAACCTATTTCTGTTGATTTCTAGGGTTTACAAAAGTTGCACTGTCAACTTTGCCCAAATAAGCTTAAATTTGGTAGAACACACTATTTCTAAGTGCCATTCCATCCTGTTAATTCTCACGGCAAGTGGAATAAATTTTCTTGCCCAAACCAACAACAAACACCTTCTGCCATTTTTCCAAAATCATCATTTTGACCTCTTCCACTAATCTCCATGAGCCCAAGTTTTTACCACAGCTGAACTTGATCACCAGCAACCTCCTGTAGCTCCCCCTCTTCCAAAGCTCCATGATTGATCGGGTAAAACCCCATTTTTTCCCTCTGGACAGCCACTGTTCACCTCTCTCTAGGGCATCCAATGCTACTCCTACCTGGTTTACTCTCCCCCAAAACTCCCAGACACTATAAGACATGCCCATGGCACTATTAAAATGCCTTGGCATGCCATGGACGGGCTTTGGAGCACGCTACAGTGCACTCCCGCACTATAGCTTGCCCATTCCAAGGCACTCGACGACCTTGGGCGCCGGGTCCAAGTCTCCCGAGGTTGCCTCGACGTCCACGACATGCTAGCTAGTCGGCCCCCTCCTTCCCCTCTCTCCTTCTCACCCTGCTGAGCTCGCTCGATGCCGCCCAGCTCGGCCAGTGGATGCACGAGCTCGGGGCCCTCCTGGAGATCGTCCTGCTCCCTCTCTCCTCTCCTCTCGGCCTGGACCACGACCACGAGCACCCCAGGCATGCACCAGAACGCCATTTTGGCCTCTGGCAACGCCACGGGCCATGGTCGTGCGCCTCGCCTTCTCTTCTCTCCAACTGCTATCTCTCCCTCCCATGCACCCCCGAACCAACCCACTCCTCCTCCCGTGACATCTCCCTCCTCCTCTTCCGCCATTGCCGCCTCGAACCCCCGCTCAAATTTGAGCCGCCCCGGCCTCCCTTCCTCCTCTGAACCGGTCTGTGGCACCCCCCAAGCCTCCAAGAACCTCCACAACACCCTAGGACCCCTCCTCCGCAGACAAAGCGGGCGCCACCACCAAGCCCGCCGCTGCCATCCACTGGACCCGAAGCCCTGCTCAACTCCGAGCATCGGCGGGTGCGTTCAGCACATGGACAGGTGTGCCTCATCGCGCTGAGTCCGCCTGTGTGCCGGGTGCCGCCGGAGGTGGCCCGTGCTGCCCGGGAGAGCGTCGGCGCCCACTCGGCCTCCGTTCCCCTGCCTCTGCTCTGTTCGAGCGGGAGGTAGGCAATGGCCCGAGCGCTGGGCCTCGCGCTTCAGCGACCCAGCGGCTGGGGCCCGCCGTTTAAGTTGAGATGGGCCGGGGAAATGCGCCTCTGACGTCACCCCTCCTCACCCGCGCGGCTGAGCCACTGGGCCGGCCCACTGCTAAACTGCGCCCAGTGCGTTGGATAAGGGTAAAGCCCTTTTTCCTTCCCTTTTTATTTTCCAGATAGCTTCAAAACTCTCTAGAGAATTCAAATAGTGTACAAATTTGATGAATCAAATTTCTACTTACTCCATAAATCAAGTCCTAATTAATGGGCCACAGTGGACATTTTTTTTTTGTTCTTGGTTTTCACTGGACACTTAAAAAAGGTCATTTATCCACATAAGTCCACTTCAAAAATCCATATTATATTCATTTCAACTCCAAATCCAGTGAAACCAATTTCTAAATGTTTCTAAAATCATGCCTGATTTCATGGGTAATTTTACTCATTTTTATAAAAATGCATTCTGTAGACAACTTGCAGATCCATTAAATCCCTTGTTCCATCGTATCGAAATGTTTAGAAATATCCATTGATCCACTTCCAATGAAATCACCTTGGTCATTCCTCATATGACCAGAGGCATCCTAGAAATGTCCAACTCACATTTTTTAGAGCACTTCTATTTTTGCCTGGTCGTGTTGCTTATTATGGTTGTTTTCGACGATAGTTGACGAAGTAGACGAAATGCTCAGAGTTGGACCAGAGATATTTGAAGACCTCAAAGACTTTGTTAAAACAGGCAAGCAACCCTTTGACCATGTCTAAGAAACCCTTTTTATGCATGTCATATGGCACTTTTATTGCTTACATCGAAGTCATGATAAAATGGTGACCACTTGAGGTGGTTTTCCTCCGTTGCTTTTCTCGTTGACACTTGCATGATGCATGACCCTACCTTTCTATGAGGGTTATGCCGGTGGGAGTAGATAGGATGCTAAAGTAGTGCTATGCAAAAAGGGACGGGAATATGCATGGTGATGGAGACAAAGTATTTTCAAAAGACTTTTCGAAAACCCCATCAGGTGCCAGTTATGCCCGGGGGAGATGATGAGTTGGGTAACCACTTGATGACGAAGTGGTGTACCGAGGCAAGTGTGTGTGTTGTTTCCAAAATGGATTGGTTTAAGTTGCGACTGTTATTCCAACCTTACATGCGCAACCACTCTACCCTTGTATGGGAAAGGGTATTATTGATTACCTAGGCCAATACTAGCTTGGAGCCCGCATTACTAGTGACGGGGGAGAGTTGGTGCTCTCTCTCGGGATGGGGTCGTGCTAGTTAGGGCGGCCATGACTGTTTTTACAGGGCACCGGATACACCGTTGTGTCGGATGTTACAATCTCGAGTGAGTCTCGTATGATGTACATCGTGAGGATACGGAACAACGAGTGGACTCCTTGTTAGTGTCGTCTAGGGAAAGGTAGTGATCGGGTACTTACCCCGGGTACTTGAAGTATCGCGGGTCATGGATGACACGGAAGTTCCCCGGATCTTGTGGGTAAAGTGTGCAACCTCTGTAGAGTGTAAAGCTATTCAAATAGCCATGTCCACGATCAAGGACAGTTGGGTGACCACTCTTGGGCTACGTCCACATGTTTACAAACCAGTGTATGTGTTTTGATAAGTGGGAAGATCTACTTGGGTCAATTCAAAGGACTTGACATGATTGAGTTGGGTTGATGCCCACTCTATTTATGTTGATATCTGTAACCTGTCCTCATGGTTACTTGAATTCTCCTGATGCATGTCTTACAAGTTGTTGAACATGTCATTGCACTCAAAACTAGCTTTCTGCAAAAGTTTACCTATATCATGCATTGTTGTATCTTAAACCAAAACATGGGTTGTTTGCGAGTACATTCAAAGTACTCATTGGCTTGCCACTGGTTATTTTATTGGCCAGGCATGAAAGAACAGGACATAATTAAGAGTACCTTGGTGACAAACATGCGAGCTAGGACGCTTCCCAGTCAGAATGCCTGTAGGGTTAAGGCAGATGGCATGGGTCCAAGTTGTTATTGAAGATTTCCGCTGCAATGATAAACTCAAGACTTGACCATAATGGTCCTACTTGTGTAAAACGGTATGTATGGATGTAAGACTCTTGTTATTCAGCTTCTGTGTGTTCAGTGAGCATTGATCTCTGGGATCACTGTACACGTGCATTCGGTGATCTCGACTTATGAGTCGGGGTCCCCACAGAGCTGGTATTAGAGAGATCCTGACTATAAGAAGCCTTAGTTAGCACGGTCGTTAGTTAGGGTAAAACTATTTCCAAAACTATTACTAGTTTTCAAAACTATCTACACTTCTCTTCCCTTCTTAGTTTTTCGAAAACGAAGCTAAACTTTCCTTATGGATCTCTTTCCCCTTCAAAACTTTTGGTCTCTAGAACCCTTATGCCCCTGACCACCGGATTCCTTCAAATCCTTGTGGATAGTCTAGAAGGAGGATGCCTTGTCAGACATCCACCCACATCTTCTGAACACAAGATTGGCGACACCACAACAAGATGATACCCACAGAAGATACATCATTGAGGAATGAGGACATGAAGACCCAGAGGATGGAGATACCTTTGAATTTTCCCCAGGATGATGCAACCTTGTCCTATGACAATCACGGTGTAAGATATGCAAGATCACGATATACATCACTAATAGAGCAACCATGTCCTTACCATTGTTGTAACGGCAACTACTGGTGGATGAGAACCCCGCCATTTGGTCCGCCTCACTCTAGTGAGCAGGAAAACGGTTCTCTTCATCCCCCGCTCTTGGTGTCGATGTTGTCATCAATGTAACCGACATGTTGGACCTCTACTATGCCTTGTTAATGTCCTTGCATAAAGGATTACAAACCTGGTACCATCGACGCCTTAGAAAGCAAAAGCGATCATCATGATTAAGAAGACAAGAGAATATCAAGTCAAAGACAACCACGAGGAGCCACCATCACCCCATCACCTCATCAGGCGAGAAGTTGTCGAAGATTCTTCAGGCTCAACCCAGATCATTTCATGAAACAAGAGATGTAGCAACACCTAAGGAAAACTCAGGAGACTACACGAGGCACAAGGCATGACTACTGAGTCCGAGAACCCCTAGGGTAGGATGTGTCATGTAACCCCTATGCGCAGTTGAGTCCGTATGATGGTTCGAATAGAACCATGATTGTGTGTTTCTTGTTTTTATTTGTTTGTGTTTTGATATAGGTCACACTTTTTCCCTAGGCAACAAGTACGCGACTATATCACCTTCCTTACCCTGTTTCTTTTGTTTGGCCCTTTTTGCACCTGTTTGTTTGCACTTGCACTATAGAACCCCCTTTAGGCATTCCCCTCCTCTTTGCTACCTCTCCCTCTCATCTCTCTCCTCAACTTAAGGCTAGCAAGACAAGATACACCAAGGATTCTACATTGGCAACCAACCAGCACTGAAGACTTTTGCTACAACCTCCTCGACCAAGTGCAGCCCCTTAGAGTTATGGTTGACCCTCAAGATTAGAGACCCATTCCTAGACCCTTCAAGACTTCATAAGATACCCCAGCTCGAATCCTTAACCATGTGCTTAACCCACAGAATTGCAAGAGAACCTCTTAAGCCTCCGCAACCTTGCTTATCACTCGGTTCATTATGGAACTAGTGGACATAGTGAACGAGCACATTATCATCCTAAGATAGCACCAAAATTGACGATGCCATGGGGAAGACCAATTTGAGGATATAGGAACAGAGGACAAATGACTTGATGAGTTTATATCAGTGACCTTGAGGAATTATTTGAGATTCTTCGGAGGATTATAACGCTTTTCATGTTGGTAGATGAACTTGGTGGGATCATGATTATAGAGTAGCATAGCTTTCATTACCCCTGAGTAAATTGGATTTAATAGGACAATTATGATCACAAGCTGAAATTCTTGGAAGTATAAGGATTTGACTTAGCCAGGGGATATTGATAGGAGATAGTTGATATTACGATAATGACTTGGGGGAAAGTGTGGAAATTCTCGTTGGACACAAGATTTGGATTTAAATAGGTGATCCTAGTTGAGTATAGATGCTGAGTAATTCTACATGGTTCGGAGTAAATTGGAATTAGATCGATAATCTTGATCATGATACCATGTTTCTCGGTGGACAATAAACTAGGAGATTGGATTAATTGTTGGAGTTGATATAAACTTGACCTTGGAGGTTACTTGACCATGATAATGGAAATTGATGGACTGACTATAGTAGAGATAGCCTTTTCAAGTATTTGGGGATTATAAGGACTTTAGAAGATCATGTGGAACACCATAAACATTAGATTTGTAGAATTAATGGATTGTGTAGTGATTGATGGAAGTTAATGGGCTGCTGGAGTTGATTCATAGGAAGGAAACAAGATCTTGGAGTGGCTTACGACGTGTTTCCTTAGGATAGAGGTGCTTTATCTTAGACCTTGGAAGAATAGGCTGAGCACTTGGATTGTCATGTTCAAGCTTAGCAGCTTATATGTTCTACCCATGGATTTTTAGGGGTAGACATACATATGGGTTTGGGGATTGTAGACATATATGATTTTGTTAGACCTCCTCTCGAGAGTCACGAGGATATGAATCACATGAGTGATGATTGGAGTTGACCTATACGAAATGATACTATCAGTGATATGATGTGATTTGATTAAAGGACTAGATAACACAATTGGCATCTCAGAAACTATGCTCAAGGATGGGATGATAAACATTCACTCGCACATAGAATCCTTGAAACCCTTACGCCCTACCAAGCCACAACATGGTCGGATCCTGACCTTGGGCTTTGGCTCTAGATCGATAAGACCTTGGCTAATGCTCAACCGTGACCATCACCAATGCCTCAACCCACTTTACGTACCCCATAGACTTCATGGAGTGCTTGGACAAGTTAGTTGTCATCTTTCTTTGATGACATACTTGTCTACCCGAAGACAGAAGAATTATTATTGAGCTAGTCAAGGAACATCTGAAGATCATCATGTCTAGGAGGAATAACTACACCAACCACCATCTTCAAGAAGTATACTTCCACGTCAAAGACCATGTGTATCTGCAAGCCACTCCTCTCTAAGGAACCAAGCATTTCCATGACAAGGAGACCCACACCAAGATTCATCGGCCCCCTTCGAGATCACTCCAAAATTTAACAACCCCCTCTGAGATCACTACGAGACGAAGGGAAGACAGTTACCAGCTGGAATTGCCACCTGAGTTACCTGATGTGCACAATGCTTTCCATGCATCACAACCCAGGAAGTGTTTCCAACTTCCTAACTTGCCCGATCTCTACGAGGGCATTAACCACCGAGCCATCGACCCCTAGCCCAATCTAACCTACCGCGAGCTACCCATTAGCAACCTGGATCAAAAGGAGCGTCATACACGAAGCCACAATATCAAGTACTTGAAGCTCAATGGAGCACTACACGGAAGCAGAAGCAACATGAGGACTTGAAGACTACCCCAGATCCAAGTTTCTGTATCCCTTTCCGCGCCTAGTTTGGGAATCTCGGGGACGAGATTCTTGTAAGGGGGTAGGTCTATCACACCCTGATTTTCATGCCACTACACTTAAGCTAACAATCATGATAAAATGTGGTTTGACAAAAACTTTTGAGTGTTTTGGACCTTGCCTTGATTGGTTTTTGTCTGCTATTTGCAAGTGCTCTAAAAATCAAATAAATCCTCGAACTCCTATACTTCATCTCCTTGCTCCAAACTCTTGAACCAATGATCATGCCATGTGTATAGGACATAAAAATAATTTCATACAAAAATAATTTGGCCAAATAGTATTTTTAAAAAATTAGTTTTCCAAAACCCCCTGAATTGACGTTTGCACTGCAAGTACTTAATTAAGGGCAGTAAAAACCTTTACAAAAATATATTTGACTCCTATTAGATATAGGATACCCAGAAACCACAAAAATATAATTTTAGAAGTTATTTACCTATTTTATTTAAAGGCTTTTTCTTTAGGCCAGAAATGGTCTTTAATAGGTTAAAATTATTTTTATGCTTTAAAAATATTTGGTAAAACCTAGGGAAACTCAGTGGACATATATTGTCCATATATAAGAGTTTCAACACATGGTCATGTTCAAAATATTGGTTAAATCCCTCAAAAATCCTTTCTGGATATTTCAAGCTTTTTAAATATTTAAAAAGGAAATATTATCCAAAACTTCCAATAAAATTCTAGCATGTCACATATGACATGTTTGATGATCTTGACAAGTATCATGTCATGAAGAATAGTATAACCCCATGATATCCCCTCAAAACCATTTCTGTCCATTTTGAAGTTTGAGCAACTTTACATTGCCAAACATGTCCAAATGTTATCAAACCTTGTGAACATGCTCCAATGGTCTAATCATTCATCTAGACCAAATGGCATAAGTTGGAGAAAATGTTATATTGATCAAAGTGCCCCAAACCCTTCCTGTCCAGAACCAAATTTGAATGACTCTACATTGCCAAGTGTGTCCTTTTGATCTGAATTTTTGTGGACATGTTCAAATCCCCAAATGATGAAACTACACCAAGTGGTGAATCAAGGAAAATAATTTTGCATGACTAGATCTTGGAAAACCCATTTCTGTTGATTTCTAGGGTTTACAAAAGTTGCACTGTCAACTTTGCCCAAATAAGCTTAAATTTGGTAGAACACACTATTTCTAAGTGCCATTACATCATGTTAATTCTCATGGCAAGTGGAATTAATTTGCTTGCCCAAACCAACAACAAACACCTTCTGCCATTTTTCCAAAATCATCATTTTGACCTCTTCCACTAATCTCCATGAGCCCAAGTTTTTACCACAGCTGAACCTAATCACCAGCAGCCTCCAGTAGCTCCCCTCTTCCAAAGCTCCATGATTGATGGGGTAAAACCCCATTTTCCCCCTCTGGACAGCCACTGTTCACCTCTCTCTCCACCTCCCCTCTCATCTAGTGGCTCTCTAGGGCATCCAATACCACTCCTACCTTGTTTATTCTCCCCCAAAACTCCTAGACAATATAAGAAATGCCCATGGCACTATTAAAATGCCATGGCATGCCATGGACACGCTCTGGAGCATGCTACAGTGCACTCCCGCACTGTAGCTTGCCCATTCCGAGGCACTCGACGACCTTGGGCACCGGGTCCGTGTCTCCCGAGGTCGCCTCGTCGTCCACTGCACGCTAGCTAGTCGGTCCCCTCCTTCCCCTCTCTCCTTCTCACCCTGCTGAGCTCGCCCGACGCCGCCCAGCTCGGCCAGTGGGCACACGAGCTCGGGGCCCTCCTAGAGCTCGCCATGTTCCCTCTCTCCTCTCCTCTCGGCCTGGACCACGACCACGAGCACCCCAGGCACGCACCAGAACGCCCTTTTGGCCTCTGGTAATGCCACGGGCCGTGGCCGTGCGCCCCGCCTACGGCACCTCCCGACCGCGCCCGTATAAGGCCACCTTCGAGCCTTCTCTTGTCTCCAACTGCTATCTCTCCCTCCCGTGCACCCTCGGACCAACCCACTCCTCCTCCCGTGCC
Source organism: Triticum aestivum (assembly GCF_018294505.1). Taxonomy (NCBI): domain Eukaryota; kingdom Viridiplantae; phylum Streptophyta; class Magnoliopsida; order Poales; family Poaceae; genus Triticum; species Triticum aestivum. Next base: position 254,427,151 of record NC_057804.1, on the reverse strand, counting down.
TTCTCCCTCCTCCGCTGCCGCCATTGTCGCCTCAGACCCCCGCTCAACTTCGAGCCGCCCCGGCCTCCCTTCGTCCTTTGAACCGGTCCGTGGCACCCCCCAAGACTCCACGAACCTCCCCAACACCCTAGGACCCCTCCTCCGCAGCCAAAGCGGGCGACACCACCAAGCCCGTCGCTGCCATCCAATGGACCCGAAGCCCTGCTCAACTCCGAGCATCGGCGCGTGCGTTCAGCACATGGACAGGTGTGCCTCGTCGCGCTGAGTCCGCCGGTGTGCCGGGCACCGCCGGAGGTGGCCCGTGCTGCCCGGGAGAGCGTCGGCGCCCACTCGGCCTCCCCTTCCCTGCCTCTACTCTGTTCGAGCGGGAGGTAGGCGATGGCCTCAGCGCTGGGCCCCACGCATCAGCGACCCAGCGGCTGGGGCCCGCCGTTTAAGTGGAGACGGGCCGGGAAAATGCGCCTCTGACGTCACCCCTCCTCACCCGCGCGGCTGAGCCACTGGGCCGGCCCACTGCTAAACTACGCCTAGTGCGCTAGATAAGGGTAAAGCCCTTTTTCCTTTCCTTTTTCTTTTCCAGATAGCTTCAAAACTCTCTAGAGAATTCAAATAGTGTACAAATTTGATGAATCAAATTTCTACTGACTTCATAAATCAAGTCCTAATTAGTGGGCCATAGTGGACATTTTTTTTGATCTTGGTTTTCACTAGACACTTAAAAAAGGTCATTTATCCACATAAGTCCACTTCAAAAATCCATAATATATTCATTTCAACTCCAAATCCAGTGAAACCAATTTCTAAATGTTTCTAAAATCATGCCTGATTTAATGGGTAATTTTTCTCATTTTTATAAAAAGGCATTCTGTAGACAACTTGTAGATCCATTAAATCCCTTATTCCATCATATCGAAGTGTTTAGAAATATCCATTGATCCACTTCCAGTGAAATCACCTTGGTCATTCGTCATATGACCAGAGCCATCCTAGAAAAGTCCAACTCACATTTTTTTAGAGCACTTTTATTTTTGCCTGGTCGTGTTGCTTATTATGGTTGTTTTCCATGATAGTTGACGAAGTAGACGAAATGCTCGGAGTTGGACCAGAGATATTTGAAGACCTCGAAGACTTTGTTGAAATAGGCAAGCAACCCTTTGACCATGTCTAAGAAACCCTTTTTATGCATGTCATATGGAACTTTTATTGCTTGCATCGAAGTTATGATAAAATGGTGACCACTTGAGGTGGTTTGCCTCTGTTGCTTTTCTCCTTGACACTTGCATGATGCATGACCATACCTTTCTATGAGGGTTACGCCGATGGGAGTAGATAGGATGCTAAAGTAGTGCTATGCAAAAAGGGATGGGAATATGCATGGTGATGGAGACAAAGTATTTTCAAAAGAATTTTTGAAAACCCCATCGGGTGCCACTTATGCCCGGGGGAGATGATGAGCTGCGTAACCACTTGATGACAAAGTGGTGTACCGAGGCAAGTGTGTGTGTTGTTTCCAAAATGGATTGGTTTAAGTTGCGACCGTTATTCCAACCTTACATGCGCAACCACTCTACCCTTGTATGGGAAAGGGCATTATTGAATACCTAGGCCGATACTAGCTTGGAGCCTGCATTACTAGTGGAGTTGGTGCTCTCTCTCGGGACGGGGTCATGCCAGGTAAGGCGGCCATGACTATTTTTACAGGGCACCGGATACACCATTGCGTCCCCTCTTGGATATTACAATCTCAAGTGAGTCTCGTATGATGTACATCATGAGGATACAGAAAAACGAGTGGACTCCTTGTTAGTGTCGTCTAGGGAAAGGTAGTGATCGGGTGCTTACCCCGGGTACTTGAGGTATCGCGAGTCGTGGATGACACGGAAGTTCCCTGGATCTTGTGGGTAAAGTGTGCAACCTCTACAGAGTGTAAAACTATTCGAATAGCCGTGTCCACGGTCAAGGACAGTTGGGTAACCGCTCTTGGGCTACGTCCACATGTTTACAAACCAGTGTGTGTGTTTGGATAAGTGGGAAGATCTACTTGGGTCAAGTCAAAGGACTTGACATGATTGAGTTTGGTTGATGCCCACTCTATTTATGTTGATATCTGTAACCTGTCCTCATGGTTACTTGAATTCTCCTGATGCATGTCTTACAAGTTGTTGAACATGTCATTGCACTCAAAACTAGCTTTCTGCAAAAATTTACATATATCATGCATTGTTGTATCTTAAACCAAAACATGGGTTGTTTTGCGAGTACATTCAAAGTACTCATTGGCTTGCCACTGGTTATTTTATTGGCCAGGCATGAAAGAACAGGATATAATAAAGAGTACCTTGGTGAGGAACATGCGAGCTAGGACGCTTCCCAGTGAGAATGCCTGTAGGGTTAAGGCAGATGGCATGGGTCCAAGTTGTTATTGAAGATTTCCGCTGCGATGATACACTCAAGACTTGACCATAATGGTCCTACTTGTGTAAAATGGTATGTATGGATGTAAGACTCTTGTTATTCAGCTTCTGTGTGTTCAATGAGCATTGATCTCTGGGATCACTGTACACGTGCATTCGGTGATCTCGACTTATGAGTCGGGGTCCCCACATCCCCGCTCGCTCGCAGGCACCGAAAACCCCAATCACCCAGCACCCTAAAAAACCCTATGGCAGAACCGACTGACACGCAGAGCCGCGATTGGAATTCCCTCCCTGATGTTCTCTTGGAGCACATCTTTAATTGTATGGACCTGCTCAGCACCATCCATCTTCCGCATGCTCAGTGTCTTTGTACTGTCTACTCATCTGCAACTGGCCGGCCCTTGTCAAGACACCCTTCTTGCTGATGCTCGATCCTCGCAGGTGGCCCAGACACTGACTTGACAATCCTACGGAGGTTGCTGTGGTGCCCCTCAACATGCTACCACTCCCCATCCCACCTGTCCTTCATGCATGCCCACTACTGGGCAGGCATGAAGGCCAACTAGATCGTCGTCATCCACCAATCCGGTAGTCCATGGCATCTCATGGATATCTACACCCAGCGAGATATCACCCTTCCATCGTTGGATACCATCGCCATCGAGCCTCGCGGCCCACCGGACACTCATGCCGACTATGCACGAGACGCGTCACGCTTTTGGTGCGACCTCCGTTTGCTGAAGGTTGTAATCTGCGAAGTGCCCACACCATCGGAATACTACATGGCTTACAAGCTCATTGCCTTGTTCGATATGGGATTAGTCTATCTGGAATCTAGTCGCCATACATGGTTATGGCTCATCGTCAATCTGTTGAGCCTCCATTTCTGTGTGATGCGATAGTGCATGATGGCATCGTGTACGTGGTCGACGCATAGATTGGCTGCCTATACTAGTGGAATCTATCGTCGTGTAATTGTTCTATCTCATCTCATTTTTACCTTATGAATACGACTGCTTGTTGATTGTTACAAGTTTAGAACAGATAGTATGTCTATAACCACATCATTGTTATATGTTCCCCTCATTTCCTAGACTTTTATGACCACACATGTTAATGTTAGAGTTGATATGAGAACAATTGACATCTAATGATTATTAGAATAGATATTATGAGTATAACCTCATGGTTGCTATATGTTACTCTCATTTCCAAGATTTTTATAACCACGCATGTTACTGTTTAGAGTTGATATGAGAACAATAGTAAGTGCTATGGTAGAATATGAGTAGGCCCTATCATAGCTGTTTTCCTCTCATTGTTACATGATGTTTTGTCCATGACATATTGCTAGAATATGAAAGCCATAGGCTTATTTTTCTAACTTGGGGTATGATTATGACCACAACATTGCAATTCTCTGTCTATGATATGTGTCATTGTTTTAATAATCTTAATTCCACACATACTGTGAACATGATTATATATTTTTGTCTTTTTGGTCTCCAATTTGATTTGTTGCAGCAGACACAAATGCGCTGGCCTTCATGATTCTACGACCTGGAATCATACCAGTCAATGGGTGGTGGTTTAGATCTAGACTCTGCTAGAATCGGTAAACTTGAGGATATCATTACAAAATTAGGTTCCGCGTTTTCCCCATGAAAAACACTCCAAAACCCCCAACTAAAACTGCCAAGTTTATTTATGTTCCTAAAAATAAGGGTGAATCTTCTAGTAAGAGAGACGCGGATCTCAAATCCATAAGTGTTCTTCCCAATTGTTTTTCTATCGTTAAGGAACCTTTTGATGCCAATGAATTTCTTGAATTTTTGCCTAAAGGTTTAGCTATTGCTAAAAGGGGAGAAATCCCTAGAGATCACAAGCGCTCTATTGATGAGTTTAGTGCCAAAAATGGCACTCGTTATGTCTATCTTTTGCTTTTATGCATAGCTAGGGGCGTTAAACGATAGCGCTAGTTGGGAGGCAACCCAATTTTCTTTATGTTTTTTTGTTTCTGCTCCTGTTTAGTAAGAAATCTTTCATCTACCTTATGTTTAGATGTGTTTTTATCTTTTAATTAGTGTTTGTGCCAAGTAGAACCTATAGGATAACCTATGATGATAGTTGATTTGATTCTGCTGAAAAACAGAAACTTTGCACGCACGAATATAATTTTGCTAAATCACAGGAACGTGCTTTTGCGTTGATTATTTTTGATTCTGTTCAGTAAACAAATTGTCCAGCACTTCCTATCTTGGTAGGATTTTTAGAGTTCCAGAAGTTTGCGTTAGTTACAGATTTCTACAGACTGTTCTGTTTTTGACAGATTCTGTTTTTCGTGTGTTGTTTGCTTATTTCAATGCATCTATGGCTAGTAAATTAGTTTATAAACCATAAAGAAGTTGGAATACAGTAGGTTTAACACCAAAATAAATAAATAATGAGTTCATTGCAGTACCTTATGTGGTGGTTTTGTTTTCTTTCACTAACGGAGCTTATAAGATTTCCTGTTGAGTTTTGTGTTGTGAACTTTTCAAGTTTTGGGTACAGCTTTTATGTACTATGGAATAAAGGGTGGCAAGAGCCTAAGCTTGGGGATGCCCATGGCACCCCAAGATATTCAATAATATCCAAAAGCCTAAGCTTGGGGATGCCCCGGGAAGGCATCCCCTCTTTCGTCTTCGTTCATTGGTAACTTTACTTGGAGCTATATTTTTATTCGCCACATGATATGTGTTTTGCTTGGAGCGTCGTGTATTATATTAGTTTTTGCTTTTTAGTTTACCACAATCATCCTTGATGTACACACCTTTTGGGAGCAGCCTATTTGATTAGAATTTGCTAGAATACTCTATGTGCTTCACTTATATTTTTTGAGCTTGATAGTTTTTGCTCTAGTGCTTCACTTAGATCTTTTAGAGCACGGTGGTTTCTTAATTTTGAAGAAATTACTAGTCTCTCATGCTTCACTTATATTATTTTGAGAGTCTTTTAGATCATCATGGTATTTTCTATGGTTATAAAATTTGTCCTAGAATGGTAGGCATCCAAGTTGGGTATAATAAGAAATATCATAGGAAGTGAATTAGATGCTATGATCAATTTGATACTTGATAATTGTTTTGAGATATGGAGGTAGTGATATTAAAGTCATGCTAGGTGGGTGATTATGAACTCAAAGAATGCTTGTGTTGAAGTTAGCAAGTCCCGTAGCATGCACGTATGGTTAAAGTTGTGTAATAAATTTGAAACATGAAGTGTACCTGGCTTGTGCATCCTTATGAGTGGCGGTCGGGGACGAGCGATGGTCTTTTCCTACCAATCTACCCCCTAGGAGCATGCACGTAGTACTTCGTTTTTGATGACTTCTAAATTTTTGCAATAAGTATATGAGTTCTTTTTACTAATGTTGAGTCCATGGATTATACTCACTTTTACCTTTCCGCCATTGCTAGCCTCTTCGGTACCGCGCATTGCCCTTTCTCACATTGAGAGTTGGTGCAAACTTCGCCGGTGCATCCAAATCCCGTGATATGATCTGCTCTATCACACATAAACCTCCCTATATCTTCCTCAAAACAGCCACCATGCCTACCTATTATGGCATTTCCATAGCCATTCCGAGATATATTGCCATGCAAGTTTCCACCGTTCCGTTTATCATCATCATGACATACTTTACTTTTGTCATATTGCCATTGCATGATCATGTAGTTGACATCGTATTTGTGGCAAAGCCACCATGACTTATTTTTCATACCTGTCACTCTTGATTCATTGCACCATCCCGGTACACTGTCGGAGGCATTCATATAGAGTCATATCTTGTTCTAGCTTCGAGTTGTAATTCTTATGTTGTTCAATAGAAGTGTGATGATCATCATTATTAGAACATTGCCCAAAGAAAAGAAAAAAAAAAGAAGAAAGGCCAAAAAGAAAAAAAAAGAAAGGCCCAAAAAAGGGGGGGGGAAGAAAAAAAATAAAAAAAATAAAAAGGGCAATGTTACTATCTATTTTTTCACACTTGTGCTTCAAAGTAGCACCTTGTTCTTCATGTAGTGAGTCTCATATAATGTGCTTCGAAGTAGCACCATGTTTTTCATATAGTGAGTCTCATAAGTTGTCCTTTTCATACTAGTGGGAATTTTTCATTATAGAACTTGGCTTGTATATTCCTACGATGGGCTTCCTCAAATGCCCTAGGTCTTCGTGAGCAAGCATCTTGGATGCACACCCACTAGTTTTCTTTTGTTGAGCATTCATTTATAGCTCTAGTGCATCCGTTGCATTGCAATCCCTACTCCTCATGTTGGCATCAATTGATGGGCATCTCCATAGCCCGTTTATTATCCTCGTCAATGTGAGACTTTCTCCTTTTTTGTCTTCTCCACACAATCCCCATCATCATATTATATTCCACCCATAGTGCTATATCCATGGCTCACGCTCATGTATTGCGTGAAGGTTGAAAAAGTTTGAGATTATTTAAGTATGAAACAATTGCTTGGCTTATCATCGGGGGTATAGAAGTTGGGAACATCTTTGTGTGACGAAAATGAAGCATAGCCTAACTATATGATTTTGTAGGGTTGAACTTTCTTTTGCCATGTTATTTTGAGAAGACATGATTACTTTGATTAGTATGCTTGAAGTGTTACTATTTATTTTATCAATATGAACTTTTATTTTTAATCATTTGGATCTGAACATTCATGCCACAATAAATAAAATTACATTATGAATTATGATAGCTAGCATTACACATCAAAACTTTCTTTTTTATCATTTACCTACTCGAAGACGAGCGGGAATTAAGCTTGGGGATGCTTGATACGTCTCCAATGTATCTATAATTTTTTATTGTTCCATGCTATTATATTACCCCTTTTGGATGTTTATGAGCTTTATTTTACACATTTATATCATTTTTTGGACTAACCTACTAACCGAAGGCCCAGCCCATATTGCTGTTTTTTTTGCCTATTTCAGTATTTCGAACAAAAGGAATATCAAACAGAGTCCAAACGGAATGAAACCTTCGGGAGAGTGATTTTTGGAACGAACATGATCCAGAGGACTTGGAGTGAAGTCAAGAAGCAGCCGAGGCAGCCACAAGATAGGAGGCCGCGCCCCCCTGTAGGGCGTGCCCCCCTGTCTCGTGGGCCCCTCGGGCGGCCACCGACGTACTTTTCCTCCTATATATACCTACGTACCCCGAAAACATCGAGGAGCACCATGAAACAAAATTTCCACCACCGTAACCTTTTGTATCCGCGAAATCTCATCTTGGAGCCTTCGCCGGCACCCTGCCGGAGGGGGAATCGACCATGGAGGGCTTGTACATCAACATCTATGCCCCTCCGATGAGTTGTGAGTAGTTTACCACAAACCTACGGGTCCATAGTTATTAGCTAGATGGATTCTTCTCTCTTTTTGGATCTCAATACAATGTTGTCCCCCTCTCTTGTGGAGATCTATTCGATGTAAACTCTTTTTGCAGTGTGTTTGTCGAGATCTGATGAATTATGGGTTTATGATCAAGTTTATCTATGAGTAATATTTGAATCTTCTCTGAATTCTTTTATGTATGATTGAGTTATCTTTGCAAGTCTCTTTGAATTATCAGTTTGGTTTGGCCTACTAGATTGATCTTTCTTGCCATGGGAGAAGTGCTTAGCTTTGGGTTCAATCTTGCGGTGTCCTTACCCAGTGACAGAAAGGGTTGCAAGGCACGTATTGTATTGTTGCCATCGAGGATAACAAGATGGGGTTTATATCATATTGCTTGAGTTTATCCCTCTACATCATGTCATCTTGCTTAATGTGTTACTCTGTTCTTATGAACTTAATACTCTAGATGCAGGCAGGAGTCGGCCGATGTGTGGAGTAATAGTAGTAGATGCAGGTAGGAGTCGGTCTACTTGTTATGGATGTGATGCCTATATACATGATCATGCCTAGATAATCTCATAACTATGCTCTTTTCTATCAATTGCTCGACAGTAATTTCTTCACCCACCGTAATACTTATGCTATCTTGAGAGAAGCCTTTAGTGAAACATATGGTCCCCGGGTCTATCTCTTATCATATTTGCTTTCAATCTACTTTTATTTTCATCTTTACCTTTTTGCATCTATATTATAAAATACCAAAAATATATTTATCTTATCATACTATCTTTATTAGATCTCACTTTCGCAAGTGGTCGTGAAGGGATTGACAACCCCTTTATTGCGCTGGTTGCGAGTTCTCAGTTTGTTTGTGTAGGTGCGTGGGACTTTTAAGGAGCCTCCTACTGGATTGATTCCTTGGTTCTCAAAAACTGAGGGAAATACTTATGCTACTATTGCTGCATCACCTTCTCCACTTCGAGGAAAACCAGCGCAAGCTCAAGACGTAGCAGATCCCACCACATCTATGATGATATCAGGTTTTGTCATAATTATCATCATAGAAGTGTCAGAAGCGTGACAAAAAAATTAGTTCGGCCCAAAATGTCACAGATGTATCTTTTTTTGTAGTGAGAGTGACGCCAGGAGACCCACTTTCAATCTGACAGAAGCAATGGCCCAGACATCGATGACCCTGTGCCCAGTGAGGGTGGGTAGTTTCCTTTCGAGGTTGGGTGCCCTGCCTTCACCCGCGAGCTGCGGCAAGCCGTTGGCCATCTGCCCGCGTTTTCAAGGAAGAGTTTCCCGAAAAATATGATGGAAAGCTGAACCCGGTAGAGTTCTTGATCATCTACACAATTGTTTTTCAGGCCGCCAGAGGGATAGATGACAAGGTGTTCACCATCTACTTCCCTTTAGAACTCAAGCCCAATGTGAGGTCATGGCTAATGCACATGCCAGAGAATTCCATCTCATCATGGGCTGACCTATGCAATGAATGTGTTGGCACCTTCATGGGTGGCCACCAAGAACCAGGATGGTCCAATGATTTGCAAGTCCTTCCATAGAAGGAAGGGGAGAGCTTGCGAAAGTATATGTAGAGATTCAATCAAGTGCACCGCCAAATTTCAGAGATACACCCGGCAGTTGTAATTGCCGCGTTCCACTGAAAAAAGCGCAACAGGAGGATCCGTTCCAAAATGAATGTTTGGACGACCAAGGCTGTCAAGGAGTTATACACCTTGGTGGAAAAATGCGCTCGAGCTGAAGAAGGAAGGTGATACGTCTCCAACGTATCTATAATTTATGAAGCATTCATGCTATTTTATTATCTGCTTTGAATGTTGATGGGCTTTATTATACACTTTTATATTATTTTTGGGACTAACCTATTAACCGGAGGCCCAACCCATATTGTTGTTTTAGAACCTATTTGAGTATTTTGAAGAAAAGGAATATCAAACGGAGTCCAAATGGAATGAAACCTTCAGGAGCGTGATTTTTGGTACGAACATGATATCGGGAACTTGGAGTGCAAGCCAGGGAAGCATCAAGGAAGCCATGAGATAGGGGGCGCGCCCACCCCCCTTGGGCGCACCCTCCACCCTCGTGGGCCCCTGGAGGCTCCCCTGACCGACTTCTTTTGCCTATATATTCCCATATACCCTAAAAACATCAAAGACGAAGATAGATCGGGAGTTCCGTCACTGCAAGCCTCTGTAGCCACCAAAAACCGGGAGCCCATTCTGGCACCCTGCCAGAGGGGGAATCCCTCACCGGTGGCCATCTTCATCATCCCGGCTCTCTCCATGACGAGGAGAGAGTAGTTCACCCTCGGCGCTAAGGGTATGTTCCAGTAGCTATGTGTTTGATCTCTCTCTCTCTCTCGTGTTCTCTCTATGGCACGATCTTGATGTATCGCCTGCTTTGCTATTATAGTTGGATCTTATGATGTTTCTCCCCCTCTAATCTCTTGTGATGAATTGAGTTTTCCTCTTGAAGTTATCTTATCAGATTGAGTATTTAATGATTTGAGAACACTTGATGTATGTCTTGTCATGCGTATCTATGGTGACAATGGGATATCATGTGATCCACTTGATGTATGTTTTGGTGATCAACTTGCGGGTTCCGCCCATGAACCTATGCATAGGGGTTGGCACACGTTTTCGTCTTGACTCTCCGATAGAAACTTTGGGGCACTCATTGAAGTACTTTGTGTTGGTTGAATAGATGGATCTGAGATTGTGTGATGCATATCGTATAATCATGCCCACGGATACTTGAGGTGACAATGGAGTATCTAGGTGACATTAGAGTTTTGTTTGATTTGTGTCTTAAGGTGTTATTCTAGTATGAACTATATGATAGATTGAACGGAAAGAATAGCTTGATGTTATTTTACTACGGACTCTTGAATAGATAGAACAGAAAGAATAACTTTGAGGTGGTTTCGTACCCTACCATAATCTCTCCGTTTGTTCTCTGCTATTAGTGGCTTTGGAGTGACTCTTTGTTGCATGTTGAGGGATAGTTATATGATCCATGTACGTTATTATCGTTGAGAGAACTTGCACTAGTGAAAGTATGAACCATATGCCTTGTTTCCTACCATTGCAATACCATTTACGCTCACTTATCATTAGTTACCTTGCTGTTTTTATATTTTCAGATTACAAAAACCTATATCTAGCATCCATATTGCACTTGTATCACCATATCTTCGCCGAACTAGTGCACCTATACAATTTACCATTGTATTGGGTGTGTTGGGGACACAAGAGACTCTTTGTTATTTGGTTGCAGGGTTGCTTGAGAGAGACCATCTTCATCCTACGCCTCCCACGGATTGAAAAACCTTAGGTCATCCACTTGAGGGAAATTTGCTGCTGTCCTACAATCCACTACACTTGGAGGCCCAACAACGTCTACAAGAAGAAGGTTGTGTAGTAGACATGAAGCTCTTTTCTGGCGCCGTTGCCGGGGAGGCTAGGTAAGCGGCACTCACACCCCGTCAACTAAGCTCTTTTCTGACGCCGTTGCCGGGGAGGTGAGTTCTTGAAGGTATATCTTTAGATCTTGCAATCGAATCTTTTTGTTTCTTGTTTTATCACTAGTTTAGTTTATAAAAGAATACTACAAAAAAATGGATTTGAGTTTGTCTCATACGCTTTATCTTTTTAATATCTTTCTTGAGAATGATGGAAAGGAAAATTGTGCTCAAGTGCTAGAAGAAGAATGCATTAAAATGTTTGGTACTAGATCTTTGTTAATGAGCATGATTGCAATGTTGTTAGTATGAATTCCTTGAATATCCATGATGCTAATGAGATGCAAAGCCACAAGCTTGGGGAAGCTATGTTTAATGAAGATGGTATTTTTTGTCCCCCAAGTTTTGATGAGAATATTTATTATGATGAAAGCATGCCTCCTATTTATGATGATTATATTGATGAAAGTGGGTTTGGAAGAGTGTCAACTTTAGGAAGTAATGATCCCACTATTTTGGAGGATGTTGAATCTTATTGTGATAATTATGAAAGTGAATTTGGAGAGGTCATGACTTTATTTAGTGATGAATCCACTATTTCGGAAGAGGTTCCAATTGATTATGAGAACAAAGTTGCTATCTATGATGATTATTGTGATGACTTGTATGCTATTAAGAATAATGATGAAACTGGTCATCATGATTTTAGTCTTCAATTGGATTATGCCTCACATGATAATTATTTTGTTGAGTTTGCTCCCACTACTATTCATGAGAAGAAATTTGCTTATGTGGAGAGTAGTAAATTTTCTATGCTTGTAGATCATGAAAAGAATGCTTTAGGTGCTGGTTATATTGTTGAATTCATTCATGATGCTACTGAAAATTATTATGAGGGAGGAACATATGCTTGTAGGAATTGCAATAATGTCAAGTTTCCTCTCTATGTGTTGAAAATCTTGAAGTTATGCTTGTTTTACCTTCCTATGCTAGTTGATTATTGTTCCCATAAGTTATTTGCTCAAAAAATCACTATGCATAGGAAGTGGGTTAGACTTAAATTAGCTAGTAATATGCTTCATTATGCTCCCGTTTGTTTCAAATCTTATCTTTTATGTGAGCATCATTTTCATCATCATGCCTGGCTAAAAGGCATTAAAGAACAGCGCTTGTTGGGAGACAACCCAATATTTATCCTTAATGTTTTTGTGTGTCCACATGATTATGCTACTGTAGTAATCATGTTTTATAGCTTTTATTTCAATAAAGTGCCAAGTAAGACCTTTAGGATAGCTTACGGTGATAGTTGTGTTGATCCTGCTGAAAATCAAAAACTTTTGCACCCAGTAAATTAGTTTGGACAATTCACAGAAACGTGATTCTGATCTGATTCTTTTTGGTCTGGATTGGTACACAATTTTCTTAGGACTTCCTAATTTGGTAGGATGTTTGGAGTTCCATAAGTATACGTTTGATACAGATTACTACAGACTGTTCTGTTTTTGACAGATTCTGTTTTCTATGTGTTGTTTGCTTATTTTGATGAATCTATGAGTAGTATCGGAGGGTATGAACCATAGAGAAGTCGGAATATAGTACATATTACATCAATATGAATTTAGAATGAGTTCATCACAGTACCTAAGTGGTGGTTTTATTTTCTTATAATAACGGAGCTTACGAGTTTTCTGTTGAGTTTTGTGTTGTGAAGTTTTCAAGTTTTGGGTAAAGATTTGATGTATTATGGAATAATGAGTGGCAAGAGCATAATATTGAGGATTCCCAAGGCACCACAAGGTAATATTCAAGTACAACCAAGAGCCTAAGCTTGGGGATGCCCCGGAAGGCATCCCCTCTTTCGTCTTTGTTCATCGGTAACTTTACTTGGAGCTATATTTTTATTCACCACATGATATGTGTTTTGCTTGGAGCGTCATTTTATATTTTTAGTATTTTCTTGATGTTATTTAGAATAATGTTTTGCATCTTTAGTTTCAATAAAAATGTCAAGGATATCCTTTACCATGCTTATTTTTCTAGTATACATGTTGCTGTTTGAAAACAGAAAGTTTACCGCTGTTGCAAACATTCCCTAAACAAGTCAGAGAATGTTGTACTGTTCAAACTTTTTGCATATTGAGCTCGGATAAATCTTCTACAGCTTAGTATTTTTCTCATAATTTTTGGAGTTAGGTAAGTATGATGAATCTTGCATTCTTTACAGACTGTACTGTTTTGACAGATTGCTGTTATGTTTGCATTGTTTGCATATGTTAGCTTGTTTATGATTCTATTTGAGGACAGGAGAATTAAATATGTATAGGCATGTAGTATGCAATCTTGAATAATAATTTTAGTGATTTGTTACAGAAGAAAATGATAAGGTTTTGCATTGGTTTATACTAACCTATCTCACGAGTTCTTGTTAAGTTTGTTGCGGATGAAGCTTTTGATAAAAAGAAGAGAAACCATGATATGAGAGGAATTAAGGAGACATAAAAGCTTAAGCTTGGGGATGCCCAAGGCACCCCAAGATAATATTTCAAGAAGTCTCAAGCATCTAAGCTTGGGGATGCCCCGGTAGGCATCCCACCTTTCTTCTTCAACAACTATCCGTTAGGATCGGTTGAACCTAAGTTTTTGCTTCTTCACATGAGTCATGCTATCCTTGCAATGTCATTTTATTTTATTTTTCTTGCTGTTTGAATAAGATACCAAGATCTAAAATTCTTAAATGAGAGAGAGTCTTCACATAGTTACATAATTATTTACCTACTCATTGATCTTCACTTTTATCTTTTTGGAGTAGTTTGTCATTTACTCGTGTGCTTCACTTATATCCTATGAGTAAATGGATTAATGAGTTGAATGTCATAAATCGGAAATTATATATGTTTCATTTGCTAATCCCATGGGGAGTAATGACTTCACATCTAAGAAGTAGAGGTTGTAAATTTATTGAAGGTTAGCAAGCTTTGTGTTGGTCATTTGAACAATTCATGAAAGAATATTGAAGGAAGAGAGATTTCACATATAAATATACTATCTGAGACATCTTTTATAATTGTGAGCACTCATTAAGTATGACATGCTAAAGAGTTGTTGTTGGACAAGGAAGACAACGTAATGGGTTATGTTTTCTCACATCTCAATTAAAGTATATTGTCATGGATCATTCAAACATGTTGAGCTTGCCTTCCCCCCTCATGCTAGCCAAATTCCTTGCACCAAGTAGAGATACTACTTGTGCTTCCAAATATCCTTAAACCCAGTTTTGCCATGAGAGTCCACCATACATACCTATGGATTGAGTAAGATCCTTCAAGTATGTTGTCACCAATGCATGCAATAAAAATTACTCTCTAAATATGTATGATCTATTAATGTCAAGAAAATAAGCTTTAAAAGATCTTGTTATGGAAGCAATAAAAGCGACTGACTGCATAATAAAGGTCCATATACAAGTGGCAATATAAAGTGACGTTCTTTTGCATTAACATTTCGTGCATCCAACCTTAAAAGCGCATGACAACCTCTGCTTCCCTCTTTGAAGGGTCTATCTTTTACTTTATGTCTTTTACTTTATGCAAGAGTCAAGGTGATCTTAACATTTCCCTTTTTCATTTTATCCTTTGGCAAGCACCTCGTGTTGGAAAGATCCTGATATATATATATATATATATATATATATATATCCAATTGGATGTAAGTTAGCATGAACTATTATTGTTGACACCACCCAAAGGTGAATACGTTGGGAGGCAACACTATAAGCCCCTATCTTTCTCAGTGTCCGATTAAAACTCCATAACCATAAGTATTGCGTGAGTGTTAGCAATTGTAGAAGACTATATGATAGTTGAGTATGTGGAGTTTGCTAAATCAAAGCTCTGACATAGACCCTTCCTGAAAATAAGATGAATTGTAATTGTTTGATGACTAAAAATGAAGTTTGCTAGTTTTCAAGAAAGTTTATGGTCTATGCTTTAACATGTGAATAGCTTGTTACTTGATATTGAGAAGTTTTATGAGATGAACTACTGTTATGACATATAATCATGCTACAAAAGGTGATTGAAATTATCATTGATCAAACATGTGCACCTGCAAGAATTCACACTTCATAAATTTTTTCGTTTATCATTTACCTACTCGAGGACGAGGAGGAATTAAGCTTGGGGATGCTGAAACGTCTCCAACGTATCTATAATTTATGAAGCATTCATGGTATTTTATTATCTGTTTTGAATGTTTATGGGCTTTATTATACACGTTTATATTATTTTTGGGACTAACCTATTAACCGGAGGCCCAGCCCATATTGCTGTTTTATTGCCTATTTCAATATTTCGAAGAAAAGGAATATCAAACGGAGTCGAAACGGAATGAAACCTTCTGGAGCATAATTTTTGGAACGAACATGATCTCGAGAACTTGGAGTGCAAGCCAGGGAAGCGTCGAGGAAGCCACGAGATATGGGGGCGTGCCCACTCCCCCTGGGCGCGCCCTCCACCCTCGTGGGCCCCTCGAGGCTCCCCCGAGCGACTTCTTTCACCTATGTATTCCCATATACCCTAAAAACATCAAAGACAAAGATAGATCGGGAGTTCCGCCGCCGCAAGCCTCTGTAGCCACCAAAAACCCCTCGGGAGCCCGTTCCAGCACCCTACCAGAGGGGGAATCCCTCACCGGTGGCCATCTTCATCATCCCGGTGCTCTCCATGACGAGGAGGGAGTAGTTCACCCTCGGGGCTGAGGGTATGTGCCAGTAGCTATGTGTTTGATCTCTCTCTCTCTCTCTCTCTCTCGTGTTCTCTCTATGGCACGATCTTGATGTATCGTGAGCTTTGCTATTATAGTTGGATCTTACGATGTTTCTCCCCTTCTACTCTATTGTGATGAATTGAGTTTTCCTCTTGAAGTTATCTTATCGGATTGAGTCTTTAATGATTTGAGAACACTTGATGTATGTCTTGCCGTGCGTATCTGTGGTGACAATGGAATATCACGTGATCCACTTGATGTATGTTTTGGTGATCAAATTGCGGATTCCGCCCATGAACCTATGCATAGGGTTTGGCACATGTTTTTGTCCTGACTCTCCGGTAGAAACTTTGGGGCACTGTTTGAAGTACTTTGTGTTGGTTGAATAGATGAATCTGAGATTGTGTGATGCATATCGTATAATCATGCCCACGGATACTTGAGGTGATAATGGAGTATCTAGGTGACATTAGGGTTTTGGTTGATTTGTGTCTTAAGGTGTTATTCTAGTATGAACTCTATGATAGATTGAACGGAAAGAATAGCTTCATGTTATTTTACTACGGACTCTTGAATAGATAGAACAGAAAGGATAACTTTGAGGTGGTTTCATACCCTACCATAATCTCTTCGTTTGTTCTCTACTATTTGTGGCTTTGGAGTGACTCTTTGTTGCATCTTGAGGGATAGTTATATGATCCAAATATCTTATTATTGTTGAGAGAACTTGCACTAGTGAAAGTATGAACCCTTTGCCTTGTTTCCTACCATTGCAATACCGTTTACGCTCACTTTTATCATTATTTACCTTGATGTTTTTATATTTTCAGATTACAAAAACCTATATCTACCATCCATATTGCACTTGTATCACCATCTCTTCACCGAACTAGTGCACCTATACAATTTACCATTGTATTGGGTGTGTTGGGGACACAAGAGACACATTGTTATTTGGTTGCAAGGTTGCTTGAGAGAGACCACCTTCATCCTACGCCTCCCA
Source organism: Triticum aestivum (assembly GCF_018294505.1). Classification (NCBI taxonomy): domain Eukaryota; kingdom Viridiplantae; phylum Streptophyta; class Magnoliopsida; order Poales; family Poaceae; genus Triticum; species Triticum aestivum. The sequence goes on along the minus strand of NC_057804.1, from coordinate 254,410,083 downwards.
CGGATTGATAAATCTTGGGTCATCCACTTGAGGGAAAAAATTTGCTACTGTCCTACAAACCTCTGCACTTACAGGCCCAACAACGTCTACAAGAAGAAGGTTGTGTAGTAGACATCAGAAGGCGACTCCCCAGAGAGGAGGATGGAGTCGAGGTCCATTCAGACGTCAACGATGAGGCGCTGGCTCGAAGAGGAAGGGGCGGAAGTGTAATAAGAAGTGCAAGGAAAATTCAGTATTGGCTGTTGAGGGCTCTGGCCATCCTAGCACTGATAAGAAGGCCAAAACCGAAGCCCCCGGCAAGGAAGTTACTGCGTGCACTGATTGCCACGAGGCTGCGGCTGCGGAGAAAGCTGGGAAGTCCGATGGGCCATGCTGCAAAATCCACCGCACCAGGGGTCATGATCTCCAAGAGTGTCATCAAGTCGAGCAACTATGAAGAAGCATAAAGCTGAGTATGAGAAGCGTGACAAGGAGGGAGACCAAGAAGGTGCTGGCGGGAAGAGGAAAAAGAGAAACCCGCTAGAGGCTGTGCAAAGAAGGAAGAAGATAATGAGAGTGATGAAAGAGATGAGGAATAAACTAGTGAGCAAGAATTCCAGAGAGCGACTGAAGCTATGTGCATTGATGGAGGTGCATCCCTGCACTCCTCGCACCGCCAGCTCAAGCAGGGGTGCGTGAGGTCAATGTTGTGGAGCCAGCTGCAGACTCTCGCAAGCCGCTCAAATGGTCCCGCACGCTTATCATTTTTGATGAAAAGGATCACCCTGACTACACTACTGCAGTAGGGTATTTGTCATTGTTGGTCTCGCCAACAATCCGCAACCTCAAAGTCACAAAGATGGTAGTTGACGGTGGGGCTGGACTGAACCTGATCTTTTCCATGGTAGTCACCAAGTTACAAATATCAGATGAAGAGCTCAAAGTTACTGGCACTTTCAAGGACTTAACCTCGGCAGGAGCTGACCTAAGGGAAAGATTATGCTGTCGGTAACATTTGACGGGGAGCTGAATTACCAAACTGAGAGGGTTGTGTTTGATGTTGTCGATCTTCCTTTGCCTTACAATGGGATCCTTGGCCGCCTAGCTTTGGCAAAGTTCATGGCAGCATCCCACTATGCTTAAAATACTCTAAAGATGCCAGGGTCGACGGGCGTCATTTCCATCCCATTAGACAAGAAAGATGCAATCATATGCGTGGATAAGATGTACCGAGACGAGACAGCTGCTGAGGCCCCTGAAGCTGCACCTCCTGACAAGGAAATAAAGAAAGGAAAGAAGGCTAGGAGAGATCCTGGAAAGGAATCCGGGAAGCGCGCCTCTCCGGAGTGCGCTGGACCTGTTGATGTCTTGCCGGAGAGTTCCACTAGTAAGAGATCCATGGTTGCTTCACCTGCTTGAAGAGGGTCCCGATAGGACATGCTGGCACTGACAGTACATTCACCATCAGTGTCACCCTTGACGACAAATAGGAAAGCATGCTTGTTGTCTTCCTACAGGCGAATGTCGATGTGTTTGCTTGGCAACCATCTGACATCCCCGGTGTTCCCAGGGAGGTAATCGAGCACTACCTTGCTATTTGTCCTCATGCCCGACCCGTCAAGCAGAAGGTCATAAAGCAAGCTTTGGAACAACAACAGTTTACTGCCAAGGAGATCAAGAAACTTGAAGCGGCTAGCTTAGTCAAGGGTGTTTTGCATCCAACATGGTTAGCAAACCCAACGGTGGCGTGCAAGGCGAATGGGAAGTGGAGGCTTTGCATAGACTTGACAGATCTGAACAAGGCATCCTCGAAGGACCCTTTCCCCTTGCTGCGCATCGATGAGATTGTGGATTCCACTTCCGGGTGTGATGTTCTTTCCTTTTTTGATGCATACTATGGATACCATATGTCGCGAGAAACCGCGGCCACCTATTGGACCAGGACGGCCCATTGCTGGTTCGGTAGGGGGGTCGTGTTGCACAAAGAGCAGACCAATGTTGGGCAGCATGGCAGAGATCACACGGGCGATTTTACCCAGGTTTGAGCCGCCGCGAGGTGTAAAACTCTACTCATGTAGTGGTGGTGCGCAGTACACTTGCCTAGCAAGAGTTGCCTCAGGGCAGCGGCTATGCGCGTATGGGGGCGTGGGTGATCTAACTTTCCAACCTCTCGAACCGTTTCCACGGGCCTCCTATTATAGGATAAGGGGTTACCACAGTGGCAAATTAGTAATTGGACACTGATAAGATAGAAATAGTGCTATCATACCTAACTCTGCAGGCTGACAGTGCACATTTAATGCGCTGATTAACGTCCGGTCTTTGGTTTCCTGGCAATTTACCAGCTCCACGCCTGCTTGCCTAACACGTCATAGGACGGGCGTCATCTATGTGTTCTCTTGGTAGAAAGTGGCTGCCATGTGGCGAATGGATGCCCCTTAATTACTCCGTGTCTTGACACTGCACTAATCGACGACGTGAGTCGTGGTGGAGCGATCGGGGAGGCGATCTGGCGTCGGCAGGTCCCGGCAGGTCCTGTGGAGACGCCTTTGTCATCTTCTTCTAGGTATGGCCTCGCCCGTTACCGAGCTCGCCTGCCCGACAAGGGAGGCCTCTTTCCTGATGACATCTTGTTCTTCTGGCCTGGTCTTTGTCCCTCTGATCTGCTTGTTGGTTCTTCGAGTCTCTTGGTTCCTTGTACTTCGTCTTGGACTGGCACTTTATTCTTGATCTTGTGCCTGTGCACAATCAAGGAAATAGACCCAGGGTCTGTTGCACCGACAGAAGCCCCCGGGCCTGCCCCGAACGCACCGCTGAGCGTCATTAGGGTCGGGCCTAACAAGTGCGCAGGCAGAGCTACTGAAGAGGCTAGTTTTCTGAGATCTTCTTTGGATGTTCATTAGTCTTGATTTCGGGCCGGTTTCCGGTTTCCCCATGCGTCGTGTAAAGCCAATAGTGGTGGGGCCACTCCAGTAATGGCCCATGAATGACTTTAACACAGGGGGTAGAAACTTCCAATTGACTCTTCCCACGATGCCCTTATCCTTAGCCACGTATGCTGCATGCATTGTGTGGGGTGGGTAACGGAGGCGCGTGGTGCTGGAGAGCATAGTGGCGAGGGCCCTGCTTCCCTGAATTGGTGGAGGAGGGTGGTGGTCACCCATAACGAAGCCAGACCCCTACCCCTTGCTATCCTATAAAAGGAAGAGCGAGGGAGGAGTGGAGGCATTCAACCGCATCCTCCCTCTCCTCTGTCTTGCTCCATCTTCAATATGCTAGAAGAGAGAGCTTGGGGCTGGCCCCGGGGCTTTAGCTCAGAATTCTTTGTGGTCGTCAGGACGCTCGGGCGGCGTGGTGGTAACGCTGGAGGTGGCGACTCCAGCGCGCTCGCCGTCGTGCCACCCGTAGCCTTGATTTTGGTGGGAGGGGATGCAAACGACACCATGCTGAGGCCTGCGGTGGACGCGGAGCATGGTAGTCAATCACTCCTCATTCTTCGTCCCTGTGTGATACAGAGGCAGAGCCTTAGGGGAGGTCTGGCATTGGCGAGGGCAGATTTGGTTTCTGCCTGGAGCGGACGGCTCTACAGGGAGAGGCTTACTGGTGTCCAACTTTCTCCTCTTCTGGGCCATTATTGCTAGGGATACAAAGGGCTAAGTAAGACGGAGAACAAAAATTCCTGGTTCCATAGGAAGCTTCTGCGCAGCACACTTCGATAGATTATCAGCTATGCTATTTTCTGCACGGGTACATGCTCTGTTTGTAATCCATCAAAGTGCTCCTTCAATCTTCTCACTTTTCTCGATGTATGCCTCCATCAATGGACTTTGGCAATCCTTGTTAACTTGTCTCACCACCAGCTGTGAATCTCCTCGAATGATCAACTTCTTAATTCCCAATTCTACTGCAATCCTGAGCCCGGCATGGAGCCCTTCATACTCTGATGTATTGTTGGTGGCTCCTTCCCGAGCAAAATGCATTTGGAGGACGTACTTCAATTGCTCCCCGGAGGGGGCGACAAGAAGCACGCTAGCCCCTACACCTTGTAGGGAAAAAGAACCATCAAAATACATAATCCATTCTTGGGGTGATTCCTTGCCGGGGATAACTGTCTTTGTTACTTCCTCATCAGGATTTGGCATCCATTCTGCAATAAACTCTGCCAATGCCTTGCTCTGGACTGTTGATGTGCTCTCAAACTGTAAACCAAAGCTGGATAGCTCCAAAACCCACTGCACTATTCTGCCCATAGCCTCTAGATTTCAGAGTATCCGTTGAAACGGGAAACGAGTAACAACCATGATCTCATCGGCTTGGAAGTAGTGGCATAGTTTTCTTTAGGCCATGATGAGACCAAAAATCAAATTTTGCATGCCAGAGTACCTCGATCTACCCCCCTGTAACAAGGAGCTGACGAAGTACACTAGGCATTGCACCACTTTCTTCCTTGCCACATCCTTGGGGTTGCTCTCGTTGCCGTGCCCACTGCTGTTCTGATCCTTATCTGACTCTACCAACCTCTGCCCACTATCTTCCTCTTTTACTACTCGTTGTGCTACCAAGGCTGCACTGACTACTTGGTTTGTTTCCGCCAAGTATAGCAATAGCGGCTCCTGGTGGCCATCTGTGAAGGCACCGATGAACTCATGGCACATGTCTGCCCACGACGAAATAGAGTTCTCTGGTAGGTGCATCAGCCAAGACCTCACATTGGACTTCTGGGCCAAAGAGAATTAATTGGTGGACACCTTCTCACCTCTCCCCCTGGCAGCCTGAACATCGATGGTGTGGATGCTCAGGAACTCTGTCGAGTTCAGCCTCTCGTCGTACTTCTCAGGTATCTCTGGCTTGAACGTGCGAATGGATGGCCAACGGACTTACCGTAGCTCACGGATGAAGGCAGTGCAACCAATCTCAAAGGGTAGGGGGCCGCCAACACTGAGCGTGGGTTCGTCGACATCGGGGCCATCACGTCCGTTGGCCTGGAGGAGGATATCATGGCGCTGCTCGACGACGCACATGTCTCCTCTCCGCCTATCTTTCAGGGTTCGCCGTTGGCCTAAATGTGCTCGAGGGCCAGAGGAGGCCATTGAGACATCATCAGGGTCTTGATTTGTCCGCGCCCGTGATGGCTGCCGTGGTGGGGACTGCACGTCGGGACGGTCCCCTCCGTACGAGCAGCAGAATGGTCCGTCGCCATCGATTGGGGAGGTCACGGCGGGTTAGCTCGTCGTGAGCCCTCGGCTTCAGTGAAACCGAGCAGACTTTGGATAGTGTCGCACCATTCGTCCATCTGCTTGTCTGCTGGTGGAAACCATAGCAACAGCTGAGCCCATGCCATGGCCTCCAAGGCTGTGCTTGGCATAGATGATGAAGAAGTCGACCGCGTCGTCGCTCGGCTCCAGACGGAGCCAGCGGCGGCAGCACTCCACCCCCGCTATTGCGGTGCAACCACCTGGATGGCAGGTTGGTGAGGCGGAGGCGCTCGAGGCAGATTGGTCGACTCGTCCGGCAGGAAAGCGCACACATAGCGGTCGCGCCTGTGACAGGGGCGGCCAGAGGGCGGTGGTTTGCCCCAAACCAAGCACCATCGCTGCGGTTGTTCCTGTCGGTGAGCGGAGCATGGCTGTCGAGGTGTTGTTGATGCTGCTCTCCTCTAGTGCCTCCCACTTCCACGTCGGCCATGAGGAAATGGTGGTGGTGCCGCCTTCTCCGACCACATCCCCAACAGCGTTCACCTCCTCATGCGTCTCCGCGCGCCCCGCACACTGGAGGCCACGGGCAGTGGATTCTTTGAGGTGGATGGATGAGCTGAAGAAGCTGGTTTCTTCTTGGACGCCATGGTCGACGGTGTCGTCGAATATGTAGATGGGGATCAAGGTGATGCACTATTCATGTCTCCAGGTTCGCACAAGCGAACCCCCTACCCGGTGCGCGAAAGATGTCGCGAGAAACCATGGCCACCTATGGGACCAGGAGGGCCCCTTGCTAGTTCGATAGAAGGGAGTCGCGTTGCACAAAGCGCAGACCAACGTGGGGCAGCGCGGCAGAGATCACACAGGTGATTTTACCCAGGTTCGGGCCACCGCGAGGTGTAAAACCATACTCCTGCTTTGGTTTATTTATGGTGGAAATGTAGTGGTGGTGCGCAGTACACTTGCCCGGCAACGGTTGCCTCAGGGAAGCAGCTACGCGCGTATGGGGGCGTGGGTGATCTAAATTTCCAACCTCTCGAACTGTTGCCATATGACTCCTTTCATAGGTTAAGGGGTCACCACAGTGGCAAATTAGTCAGTGGACACTGATAAGATAGCAAATAGTGCAACCATACCTAACTCTGTAGGCTGACAGTGCGCATTCAATGTGCCGCTTAACATCATGTCGTTGGTTGCCCGGCAAGGCTTGCCGGGCTATCTTGCCAGCTCCATGCCTGCTTGCCTGATATGTCGTAGGATGGATGTCATCTGTGAGTTCTCTTGGTAGAAAGTGGCTACCATGTGATGAATGGCTGCCACTTAATTACTCTGCGGCTTGACACCGCACTTATCAACGACATGAGTCGTGGTGGAGCGGTCAGGGAGGCGATCTGGCCTCCGCAGGTCCCGGCAAGCCCTGCCGAGACGCCTTGCTCATCTTTTTCTGGGGTGGCCTCGCCCCTTGCCGGGCTCGCCTGCCCGATAAGGGAGGCCTCTTTCCTGACGACATCTTGTTCTTCTGGCCTGGTCTTGGTCCCTCTTATCTTCTTGTTGGTTGTTCGAGTCTCTTGGTTCCTTGTAGTTAATCTTAGACTGGTGCTTTATTCTTGATCTTGTGCCCATGCACAGTCAGGGCAATAGGCCTAGGGTCTGTTGCACCGACACCATCAGATATTCGTGTCCAAGGAAAAAGAAGAGAAGACCGCGTTCATTACTCCATGTGGCACGTATTGCTTTGTACGTATGCCCTTGGAGTTAAAGAGCGCTAGATCGACTTTTGCAAGAGCAGTATATATTGGCTTTGAGCCTCAGTTTCACAAGAATGTAGAAGCTCATAGTGGTCAAAACCAAGGATAGATCATTGCTCATTTGAGAGTTGAAAAAGACCTTTGCGAACTTACACAAGATCAACCTGAAGCTAAATCCTAAGAAGTGTGTGTTCAGCGCGCCCTCCGGCAAGCTACTTGGTTTCTGTGTGTCACACCGAGGGATAGAGGCCAACCATGACAAGATCACGGTAATTGAGCAGATTCTAGCAACCAGGACTGTCAATGATGTGAGACGCTTAACTGGATTCGTTGCCACGTTAAGCAGGTTCAGTTCCAAGTCTGCCGAGCGTTCCTTGTCGTTCTTCAAAATTCTGAAGAAGGCAGGGCCAATGAAATGGACCCTAGAAGCAGAAGCAGCACTGTGAGACCTGAAGGCTTACCTTTCCTCTGCCCCCAACCTTAGTCGCTCCTAGACCACAAGAGTCGTTGTTTCTATATTTAGTGGCAACAAATCAAGTTGTTAGTGCAGCGTTGGTGGCACAATGGGAGATGGATGAAGAGACAGCTACAACAACTGTTCCCTCTGGAGGTGAAACTGAACTAGTTGCAGCAGGATCGGGCACAGATCAAGAGAGAGAAGAGAAAGTTAGTGAAGGCAATTCCAAGACCACGACAAGGAAGAAAGTAGTGCAGCCGCCATTATACTTTGTCAGATCCCTGTTGCAGGGGGCTAGGTCAAGGTATTTTGGGGTGCAAAAGTAGATTTTCAGCCTCATCATGGCCTCAAGGAAACTGCGCCACTACTTGCAAGCCCATGAGATCATAGTTGTCACTGGTTTCCCACTGCAACACATAGTGAGGAACCCTGAAGCCACTTGTAGGATCGTTGAATGGTCACTACAGTTATCAATCTTGAGCCTGAAGTATGAAAGTACCTCAACAATTCAGAGGAGAGCGTTAGTGTAGTTCACTATTGAATGGACACTCAGCCCAGATGAAGAAGTATTAGAGACAGTTCTCGTGGGAGAACCGGCAATGAGGTGTTGTTTGTCGCTTCAGATGTGGTGTTCAGATGCACTTCCCGTGGGAGAAGTCCACAAACAACACCGCAGAATATGAGGGGCTCCTTGCCGGGCTCAGAATCGTAGTAAAGTTGGGAATCAAGAAGTTGATCATCCAAGGAGACTCATAGCTCGTAGTGAGGCAAGTCAACGAGGATTACGAGAGCCCATTGATGGAGGCATATGTACAGGAAGTGAGAAAGTTGGAAGAGCACTTTGATGGATTACCAACAGAACACGTGCCACGTGGAGAGAACAACATTGCTGATTATCTATTGAAGTGTTCAGCACAAAAGCATCTTGTGGAACCAAGAACTATTTTCCTCCAACTAAGTCAACCTTTAGTATTTCCACCAATGATGACCAAAAAAATGAGGAAATTGGAATCTGGCAAGTATCTCCTGCCAGAGCTTCCCGAAGCCGCTGGTAGGGATGCTGCCGAGAACAAGTCCACTTCAGTTGGTGAGCAGCACTCTCACACTGAGCCGCAGGTTCTTGTGGTCGAGGTGAGCGCTCCCAGGAACGAGGAGGTGCTGTTGGTCTTCGTTGTTGAGCCTCAGGCTCCAACTTGGGCGCAGCAGATAGCCCACTACCTTCAAACAGGTGAACCCCTTAAAGAGTAAGAAGAAGCCGAAAGAGTAGCCTGGAGGGCCAGTATGGATCAATTTGTCGATGAAGCACTATACAGAAGAAGGCCCAACGGTGTGAAGTTGAAGTGCATTTGCCGGGAAGAGGGGCAGGAACTACTAGCAGAAATACACAAAGCCGTGTGCGGCTCCCATATTGGATCAAGGGCCTTGGTTGGAAAAGCTATTCAACAAGGTTTCTACCGGCCCACGGCCCTCCAAGATGCGATTGAGCTAGTCACCAGATGTGAAGTCTACCAGTTCCACTCCAAGAATAGGCATCAACCAACTCAAGCTCTCTAGAAAATTTCTTTGTCCTGGCCATTTTCGGTCTGGGAGCTCGACATCTTGGGTCTCTTCCCCCATGCTGCCAGGGGATTTCAATTCTTGTACATTGCAATCAACCGGTTTACAAAGTGGCTAGAAGTTGAGCCAGTGAGGAAGGTAACCACGTAATCAGCTATCAAGTTCTTGAAGGGATTGGTGTGCCGTTTTGGAGTTCCCGCCGAAGTGATCAATGATAACGACACCCAATTTACAAGACGCGCCTTCATGAAATATGTTCAGACCCTTGGAAGAAAGGTTTCATTTGCCCCTGTTGCTCATCCCAGGAGAAATGGCCAAGCTGAGAGGATGAATGTTGAAGTGCTGCGTGGACTCAAAACAAGAACTTTTGATAAGCTGAAGAAATGCGGCAGACGCTGGATCGACGAGCTACTGGTGGTTCTTTGGTCCCTCCGTATGACACCGAAGCAAGCCAACGGCCAGACTCCCTTCTCCCTAGTGTATGGGGCAGAAGTAGTGCTCCTCACGGAACTCATATATAGGTCACATCGATTATTTGCCTACGATGAAGTAGAGCAAGAGCAGCACCTGCATGATGATGTCGTGCTCCTTGAGAAATATCGTCTCTGGGCCATTGTGTGTGCTGCATGCTACCAGCAAGACTTGTGCCGCTATCATAGCCAGATGGTCCATGCCCAGAGAGTTGAGGAAGGTGACCTTGCCCTTAGGCATGTTCATTCCACCAAGGGTTCCAACAAGTTGACGCCGAAGTGGGATAGCCCCTACCGGGTAGCACGAGTCACTGGACGTGGCACAATCCGTCTGGACACTAAAGATGGCATTAAGGTACAAAACTCATGGAATATTGAGCATCTTTGTAAGTTCTACCCATAAGGCATGGCTAACAAGCCCATCCCTGACAACCACCCTTTTGTACAAGCCTTATCGATGTGCATGTAACCCTTTGTACAAAGCCAGCCACAGACCCTGTGCAAAGATAATAAAACAAAGTGTTGGCGCCTAAAAACTTGCATGCATTATTATCTTAGGATCAATTTGCCATGATCATTTAGAAAGGATCACATGCTGTTATGTTTTTCGTCTGTACTAACTACAGGGCCCCTGCCATGGACACAATCCCAAAAGGAGGAATGGAAATAAGCTTACATGTTGATCCCCGACAAGCCAAATAGATAAGTTCCCTTTAAGATATCCATAATGTGCCCCCGTAAAGGAAAACACGTGTGCATAGAAAAAACTTGCCACCTTCGAAACATTTATGCTCCCATCCTTTGACCCGAGGGTTACTTTGGTCAGGGCGGTCAATGTGACATTTGGAAAAGAAGGTTTGGCAAGGGGCCGGTTTCCTCCCTCACTCCGAAGCCCACCGGGCCAAGCTTCGCAATAATGGTGAAAGGAACCAGCAAGACAACTTGTCAGAAGACCTTGTTTACCTGAAAGTATAGAGGAGTTCCTCCTCTGCACAGATATGATACATGCACAAGTACCCGACAAACGTGTCTCTTTTCATTAATATGCGGATAGACAAGTACAATCCATACATAGTACAAATATGGATAATAGAGATTACATATTTAAGACTAAAGTTTGGCTAGTGCCTACATGTTTTAGATTGAAAAAAGTTAAGTGCCCCGTAATCCCTTTCTTGTCCCTCTCCTCCTAGGAACTACAGTGGGAGGTGAAGAGGGAAAAAGGAGTGTCTAGGTAGAGGCCCAACCTGACCCAGTCTGGGCCCGTGGGACGCAGCCTGACAAGATCGGGAGGGTGCGGACGAAGGTGATGGGCGGGGAGAGCAGTTAGGCGATGCCCTGGTCACCAACGCTAGGACCAGTGGGATGCAGTAGGAGGGATACAGGCAGGGAAGATGAAGCCGGAGTCCATGATGAAGCCTGCGGGGGTCCACTTGGAGGAGGCGGAGACACCCACATCCAACACCCCGTAAATCGCCTTGCCGGGGGGAGAAGGCCCAGGTGCATATGATGGTGCCACCGGCCCCCTACTAACGATGAAGGTGCATCTGGCGCTTAGTCGGAGTCAGAGTCGTCGTCCTCCCACTCGACACCATCGTCTTCTCCATCACTCTCCTCCTTCTCGCTGTTGCTCTAGGAGGTGCTTTCGTCGTCGGTCGAGCTTTCTGCGCAGCACCCTAAGCGAGCACCTGAATGCCGGAAGACCTTGACTGAGAGAGGGTGGCATCCATTAACTTGAAATGGAGAACGTGCCGTGCCGCCAAGCTATGGGTACGAGCAAAGAATTTCCAGCCACATCGGAGATGCATGACATGATGCGCAGGGAACTCCACGTCCGCCTAAATGCTGCCGTTGCAGCAGCCCCTCATGTGCAGCCTCAGTCCCGGGGGTTGTTCTACCTTCATCACCCTTGCCAAGGGAGTTGGAAGCTGGAGATGGCTGCATGGAGGCCCGTGCAGCTTGATGATGAATTCCAGTGACTAGTCCCCAACGTGGCCTTCGTTCGGGCCCAGGGCAACTATAGGAGGGGCAATCAAAGAACCACCACGTCCTTCTCGGCCCCGGGCGCCATGATGGTCGTGCCCTCGTCCTTTGCCACCACCTCTCACGCTAGACTCCGCCCCTACGTCCCTAGTAGGAGGAGGAAGGTGCTCTCGAGCGGAAGCACTCCTCGCCACCACTGGAGCACCGCCACATTCTCGTCCCCTCACCATGGTGGAAGAAATATACTAGAAGAAGAAGGAGATGTGTGTGAGTGAGCACCTCGCCCACGTCCCCTTTTATAGGCGAACGTGGCCAGGGCCTGGCTCCTCACCCATGAGCCAACCACCACACTCCACCAATCAAGCTCCTCTGCATCACTGATGGTGCACAGAATCAAGACAGCCCTCCTGTCCCTATCTGTGGCACCTGGATTTCTTCCATGGCACTCATTCCCGTGCCCTTTGCATCCGCCACCAACCCTGCGCTATGCTTGCAGCGTACGTGGCAGAAATGGCAAGGGCGGGAGGACGAGTAAAATGGCAGTTACCACCCCATGAACGTGGGGCATAGGCAGCCTGTGGGTCGTGGAGTAAATTTCTCCGCATTGCCTCATACGACGCACGGGAAAACCGGGAACTAACTCAAGCACAGAGTTAGATTCAGGGCTCCGCAGACCCAAGAAGGTTCAAACTCAGGGGCGTGTATGAAGATCTCAACCTCCCAAGCTTCAAGCTCGTCGCACCCACCGCCTAGCCTAGCCGGATTCGTGAGAGTGAGGAAGAAGATGAACACAACAGTTTACCTAGGTTCGGGCCACCTTGCGGTGTAAGACCCTATTCCTGCTTTGTGGTGGATTGGCCACATGAGGAGCCGAGAATGAACTAGTAAAGTGGATGAACAACCTCATGAGGGAAATGTCGGTGAGGGAGGAAAGGATTCAATCCTCGGTGGTGGATAACCTATATTTATAGTGGCCTTGGTCCTCTTCCCCCAAAACTTAGGCAGGAAGGGATCCCACAAAGGCCAATTCGGAAGGGGACAAGTAGTACATCTAATCGTGATGAAAGGTGGTCTTCTGATGTAGGGCGGAACCCTAGGGGCCGATATTTCACGTTTGGGGAGGATCCCTATGAGGAACATGAAGAACACGAGGAGGGGGAAGAGAGAAAACGGGGAAACACAAGAGGAAAACACTCAACCAATGAGAATATGATCACACATGCGCTAGATCATCGAAACACAAGTAGAGATACAAGATCCAAGTCCAACAAAGGACGATACAAAGGGTAACCGATTCTTCTCCATGAGCAGGTCTTGATGGGGTCTTCTCCGGATGGAGGTCTTGAATCTAGGTGGATCTTCTCCGGATGGAGGTATCAGTCCCTCACGAGGAGTAGATCCGGATGGATGAGCGAGGCTCTATCTCACAAATGAGCTAAATCAACACTAACCCTAGCTAGGAGGTGGGAGAGGTCTATTTATAGTCATAGTGCAAATGAGGGGCGAAGTGAAGGGGTACAAGGGCATCAGCCCGTAGCTGGACGCAGCAAGGGTCCGTACGTCCGTGGGGCACCAGTTGTCCAGAGGCTTGCGGGGTCCCGGACGTCCGAGGGTCTTCGGATGTCCGTAGATTCCAGTCTGTGATCGCTGGCACGGACGTCCGGACTTCCTCGGAATTCCGTGATTTTGGTTCTGCTGGGGAAGGGCCGGACGTCTGGGCTGGCTCGGTCGTCCGGGGCCTGGGAGTGGTCGAACGTCCGGGGTGGTCCGGTCGTCCGGAGCCTGTAGCTCTAGCCTGCCTCTCTTCTCTTGGCTGTAGCGACCACCAGGGGTCGGACGCCCGGGGCCTGTAGCTTCCAAAGAAGCTCTTCTTCTTGTCCTTCACGCTTGGTGTCCTCGCCATATTGGCCATTCCATGTAGTTGTTCCGTGGCTCTCCTCCAAGCACCTGATCACACTGAGAGTTTCTGTATGAGGTAGTAGCCATGTCTCGTGAGTAGGGAGAGGGAGTTCGGAGAGGAGCGAGTTCACCTTATCTTCGATAGCCTTTGCTAGAGCTCTTGTCATGGGTCCAAGCGGTGTCGAGGGAGATGTAGGTACGTCCATGGGGATGAGCGAGGGATGCTCTGCATCATCTCACCCCCTTGGGAAATATCCGACCTCGGATCGTAAGTTTCATCACCATGGTATGGTGAGAGGTCTTTGACGTTGAAGATGTCAGTCATGTTGTACTTGTCTCGTTTGAGGTCGATCTTGTAGGCGCTGTTGTTGTAGCGTGCTAGAACCTTGAAGGGTCCATCGACTCGTGGTAGAAGTTTGGACTTGCGTTTGTTGGGGAAGCGGTCCTCACAAAGGTCTAGCCACACGAGATCGCCAATGTTGAAGATCATGGGTTGCTTGTTGACATTGAGCTTGGACGCTAGTCGTTGTACTTGGCGTTCAATGGTGTGTCTTGTATCTTTGTGCATCTTCTTGAGGTAGCTTGCTCGTGCACTCGCATCGAGGTTGGTGCGCTCTTGTAGTGGAAGAGGAAGAATATCTAATGGGGACAACGGGTTGAAGTCGTGGATGACCTCGAAAGGGGACTTGCCAGTAGTCGAATGTCTTGCACAGTTGTAGGCGTACTCGGCGATGGGTAGGCACGCCTCCCACTCCTTGATGTTCTTCTTGATCAACATGCAAAGTAGAGTGGAGAGCATATGGTTTGTCACCTCCATCTGGCCGTCGGTTTGAGGATGGTATGAGGATGAGAACGAGAGCTTAAATCCGAGCATGGCGCATAGCGTCTTCCAAAAGTAACTCAAGAACTTGACGTCGCGGTCGAAGACGATTGTATTCGGTACTCCATGGAGTCGCAAGATTTCCCTACAAAAGAGATTGGCAACATGTGAAGCATCATCTATCTTGTTTCAAGGAATGAAATGTTCCTTCTTAGAAAATCGGTCCACAACAACAAAGACGGAATCCTAGCCATTTTGAGTTCTAGGCAAACCAAGTACAAAATCAATGCTAATGTCTTCCCAAGGTTGATATAGAATAGTAAGAGGCATGTAAAGACCATGGGATTGAGCTTTAGACTTAGCTTCACGACATGTAGAGCATTGGTTGGTGAAGCGTGAGACGTTGCGGAACTTCTTGGGCCAAAAGTAGTTGTTGGAGAGCGTGGCAAATGTCTTGTCGCGTCCAAAGTGTCCCATGAGTCCGCCTCCGTGAGCCTTTTGCAAAAGGAGCAAACGAAGAGAAGACTCAGGAATGCAAAGTTTGTTAGCTCTCATAAGATAATCATCCTTGATGTAATATCATTCCCAAGATGTATGCATCAAACACTTAGCATAAGGAGTAGCAAAAGATGGGTCATTAGCATACAAGTCTTTTATGTGCTCAAAGCCAAAAACATTCAACTCAAGTTTAGTGACAAGCGTGCATATGCGTGAAAGTGCATCCGCAACTACATTTTCCTTAACCTTAATGTACTTGATCACATAGGGAAAATATTCAATAAATTCACTCCATTTGGCATGACACTTGTTCAACTTAGTATGGCCTTTTAAGTATGTAAGTGTTTCATGATCGGTATGGATAACAAACTCATGAGGTCTAAGCTAATGTTCCCAAATATGTAGCACACGCACTAAAGCATACAATTCTTTGTCATAGATGGGATAGTTAAGTTGAGCACTGGAGAGTTTTTCACTAAAATATGCAATGGCTCGTTTTTCTTGCATCAAAACTCCGCCAATTCCGGTACCACTTGCATCGCAATGAACCTCAAAAGTTTTTTCAAAGTTGGGCAAAGTGAGAATCGGAGCATGATTAAGCAAAGACTTGAGCTCATCAAAAGTGGTAGATTGCAAAGATACCCAAACAAAAGGAGCATTCTTCTTACTCAAGGCATGCAAAGGAGCGGCAATAGTGCTAAAATCTTTCACAAAGCGATGGTACAAACCCGCAAGGCCAAGAAAGCTACGCACTTGTTGCAAATTGATGGGTGGGGGCCAAGTTTTAATTGCTTCAATTTTAGATTCATCAACATGGACACCCTTGGAAGAGACAACGAAACCCAAGAAAACAAGCTCGTCAACACCAATTGTGCACTTTTTCATGTTGGCATAAAGACGTTCCTTGCGAAGCATTTGCAAAACAGCCCTAACATGCTTTAGATGCTATTTCAAGGATTTGCTAAAAACAAGAATGTCATGAAAGTAAACCACAACAAATACTCCAATATAAGGTCGAAGCACAAAATGCATAAGACGCATGAAAGTACCGGGAACTTTCGACAAACCCATAGGCATAACCAACCACTCGTACAATCCAAATTTAGTTTTTAGAGTGGTTTTCCATTCATCACCTTCTTGCATGCGGATTTGATAATAGCCACTTTTAAGATCATTTTTTGAGAAAATGGTGGCATCGCTAAGTTCATCAAGCATATCATCTAAGCAAGGAATTGGATGCCTATAACGAACGGTAATAGCATTGATAGGTCTAAAATCTGAGCACATGCGAAAACTACCATCTTGCTTGGGCACAAGTATAATAGGAACGGCACAAGGGCTTAAGCTTTCACGTACATGTACGTTGTCGATTAGTTGTTGTACTTGCCGTTGGATCTACTTAGTTTCTTCGGGGTTGACGCGGTATGGAGCTTTGTTTGGTAGGGGTGCTCCGGGGATGAGGTCGATTCGGTGCTCAATGCCTCATAGAGGAGGTAGACCTGGAGGTAGCTCATCGGGGAAAACATCTTGGAATTCCTGCAGAAGAGAAGATAACACTAAAGGTAGATCGTGAGAGGTGTTAGCTTTTGGTTCCCCATCCTCGCACACAAGGACAAAGTGCATAACACTCGATGGGTTCTCACACACTTCTCTCATCTCACTTTTGGTAGCAAATAGGACTAAGTTTTTCTTGTCGCTCATCATGGAGGCACTCGGTTTTGGCTTGTGGCTCTCACTCTCTTTTGGGTGGATCAATTTCTCACTTTTCTCTCCAAGATGGGTGGCTTGCTTGTCGGCTATCACTTGACTAGGAGACATAGGTTGTAGCACATACTCCTTCCCTTTCATCTTGAAGCTATAGTGATTGGTACGCCCGTTGTGGATGACGCCTCGTCAAATTGCCATGGTCGACCTAGAAGGAGGTGGCAAACAGACATCAGGACGACATCACACTCCAGAGTGTCCTCATATGTGCCAATCTTGAAGGAGACTTGGACCGTATGCTCAACTCGTATAGTGCCGGAATCGCTTAGCCATTGGACTTTGTAGGGGTGCGGGTGCTTCATCTTGACCAATTATAGCTTGGAGAATAGTTCTTCAGTTGCCAAGTTGTGACAATTACCTCCATCGATGATGACCTTGACGGACCTTCCATCGATGCCAGCCTTTGTGTGGAAGATGTGCCATCTTGCTCTTCTTCTTGTTGATGTTCAAGAGTCAAGACTTTGGAGACAATGAGAGCGGGGCTCGAATCCTCATCACAAAAGACTTGATCATCTTCATCCTCGTTCATGCGCCGGTGCATGTCCACTTGCTCAAGGGCTTCCATTCTTCCTCACTCATTGAGTCATAGGTTCCATCATCGTTGAGGATAATGGTGCGCTTTTGGTGCATTGGAAAGACTTGTGGCCTCGGCCGCCGCAAGTGAAACACTTGAAGGAGCTTGTATTGACGACTTCATCGGTTGGAGTAGATGATGAAGCACGCTGCTTGATGTTGCTTGTAGTAGTAAGAGGATGACTCTATCTTGTCGAACCTTTCTTGTAACTTGACTTGTCGTCGTTGCTTGTAGATGGCTTTGTTGAGGTATAAGTTGGAGGAGTCGTTGAAGCTTGGTTTTTGTAGAAGCCGTAGGTCTTGGATGAGTACTTGGCGTATTTGAAGTCATCTTGCACTTGACATTTCGCCTCGGTAGCTTGGTGCACGAGCTCAATGAGGTTGGAGTATGGTTGGAAGTCGGCAATCTTCTTGATGGGACGATTGAGGCCATTCAAGAAGCATGCCATAGTTTGCTCATCATCTTCCGTGACATTGGCTCGTATCATGGCTATCTCCATTTCCTTGTAGTATTCTTCAACACTCTTTGTTCCTTGCTTGAGGAGTTGGAGCTTCTTGAAGAGGTCACGGTTGTAGTAGGTAGGCACAAAAGATGCTCACATGACATCTTTCATTTGAGCCCAAGTGGTGATGGATGGTTCACCTCTTGCTTCTCGGCGCTCAAGGACTTGTTCCCACCATATGAGCACATAGTCTTGGAACTCTTGGGATGCCGTAGCGATCTTCTTCTCTTCCTCATAGTTGTGCAAACGAAATATTTTGTCGACCTTCAATGCCCATGATAGGTACTCTTCGGGATCATTGCTTCCATTGAACTTGGGCATGGTGAATTTTAGCTCGCCGCAGCGTTGCTCTTCATTGTGTTGTGGTCGAGGATGATTATGACACCCTTGACGTGGAGGATAATCATCCTCATGTTGCTCTTGGCGTGGAGGAAGTCCACGATCAACTTGCTCTTGTTGAAGTTGAGGTTGAGGAGGAACTTGCTAGGCTTGTGGAGGAGCTTGAGGAACTTGACGTTCCACTCGCGGTTGGTAGTTCCGCTCTTGGATTTCTTCTCGAAGTGCTTGTTCTTGATTGCGCCGATCTCGATTGCTGTTAGAGATGGCTCGACTTTATTCTTGAAGGGCACGTTGTGCCTCAAGAGCTTGCGCTTCATGTTGTTGTTGTTTAAGACGTTGAGCCTCGGCGTCTTGTTCCTCTTGATGTAGACGCGCTCGTTCTTCCTCTTGGCGATGTTGACGTTCTCGTTCTTGAGCTTGTGCAAAAGAAACCTGGTGTGGTTGAGGACGAAGTACTTGCTCGTTGACTTGCCCTTGTGAATGCTTGTCGTGTAGAGGATTGCAAGATGCATGACGGTCTTGACGTGCGGCTCGTTGAAGAGTTATCAATGTCGGTGTACTTGAGCCAGAGAAGGTGTCGTCGGAGTGTTGACTTGTGCGGCTCTGTCTTGAGTATGAAGAAGTTGAAGGAGGACGGTTCACCAACAAGTCGTGGATCTCGTCCATTCTTTCGTCGTTCTCTTCCTTGTGAGCGTCGAGCTTGTTGTCGAAGTAGTCCCTTGTACGTTGCTCGGAGAGTCGCAAGTCGGTGGCGAGGTTGTCGATGCGGTTGGTCATTGCTTGTGTCTCTTGATGCAACAGTCGTTGTGCACTGAAGAGGTGGCTCTTGGTGATGAATGATGACATGTCATCGTCTTGCTCGATGAAGAGTGGATTGGTAGAAGTACTTGGCCTATCCATCATTCCAAACAAAAATGTGAGTGGTAGATGGAGAAGAACTTATACCAAATGTATCTATAATTTTTGATTGTTCCATGCTGTTATATTATCATTCTTGGATGTTTAACAATCATTTTATAGAAATTTTATATCATTTTTGGGGACTAACCTATTGACATTGTGCCCCCAGTTGCTGTATTTTGCTTTTTTTACGTCACAGAAAATCAATACCAAACGGAGTCCAAATGCAACAATTTTTTTTGGTGATTTTTTTGGACTAGAAGACACCTTCTAGGCCAATGAAGTACCAGAGGGGGGCTCCGAGTGGAGCACAACCCACCTGGGCACGCCTAGGGGCCCAAGCGCGCCCTAGTGGTTTGTGCCCACCTCCACACCGCATCTTTGCTCAATAAATACCCGAGAAAACTTACCCTCATCACAACAAATGAGATGAAGATCGCAACTAAGGTAACAATTTATCCAACGGCATAATGATACCAAGCATCATTATCAATGACATATTTTCCGATCTTCTTAATCTTCAAGCGCATTGCATCCATCTTCAAGAGCATTGCATTCATCTTCATCTTGTGATGATCGACGACATCGGCAACATACAACTCCAATTTCATCTTCTCTTCTTCAATTCTTTTAATTTTTTGTTCCAAATACTCATTTTCTTTTTCAACTAAATTTAACTTCTCGACAAGAGGGTCGGTTGCAAATTCCGGTTCACATACCTCCTAGATTAAAATATCTCTATGTGAACTTGATGGCCATAATTTTCATAAATGCGAAATGCAACAAGTAGTTATAAAAGAGGATTTACCACATCTGAATCATAAAGCGGGCAAGGCCCGCCGGGGACAGATATCAAGACCATGGCACTATGTATAACAAACAATCATACAAAGTATGAAAATTATACAAGTAACTATATAAGTCATACAATCATACAATTAACTATATAAATGAAGTACAACATAAAATATTTAATACATAATAATAATCTGGATTGTCAGGTTCAATAAATGCTTCAGGATCAATAAATGCATCATCATTATCACTATCAGTAATGACGTGCTCATCATCATCATTAATAAATGCATCATCATGTGGAAGGACACCTGTACGTAATTGGTCAAGCATTGACAGGTCATCTGCAGTAGTAGCCTCTTCTAGTTTAGGCTCTTCTTGTTCCAGCTGAGGGCTGAAGTCGGGTTCACTGTCGGTGTCTACTTCAATGTTCTCGGGTGAAGTAGAGCGGTTCTTGAAATGTTTTTTTGGAAATACATGTTTCTTTGAAGAATTCTCCTTCATATGTGTCTGGGTTAATGTGAGGTTCATAATCCTCTTCACTGGGGGGAGGTGGTCTAACACGTGGCGGCACTTCATAAACGACATCCCAACCATTGAGATTAGTATCACTTTGACAGGCCCACGGTAGATAGAAAACTTGGGTTGCCTGTTGAGCCATAATATAGACATCGGGAACATCCAAATGGGTGCTTTGTTTGATTTCCACTAGCCCTATATGTTCATGAGTCCTTCTAGTGTCCTTCGGCCGGAACCGATAACATTTGAAGACTATGACATTTGATCGGTTTGCACCATATAACTGAAGTTCATAAATTGCTTCAACACTTCCATAATACTCGGTATCTACTTCGCCGATAGTAGAGACACAACAATTTGTAGACTTTCAGTCGGCCATAGATAGCTCTTTGCCATAGGTACAAAAACTATACCCTATGATCTTGTATTTGTCAAATGAACGGACCTTAAAGTGAATACCATTAGCGAGTTGTCTCAATTCAGCATCCATAAGCTCTGAATTAGCCTACAAGTTTAATGCAAAAGGGATTGTTGCATTAGCCATAAATTAGACAAAGAAATGAAATGGTCTAATGGAAATTACCGTTTTTTGAACCAAGAGATGAAACCGGGATAGCCGCGTCCATGCTTTGCTAGAAGCTCATACTCTTTGACGGAATCCTTTTGGATCACCTCTCCCTACGAGAATTTGTCTACGTATCGTCTGTATCAAATTTATCTGGGAATAAGAGCAGTTCAAAAGAATTGGAAGTTGCGAAACAATGTACTGAGAACTTACTTGATGTACGGCCGAACTTCTAATAGGTTGTTGAAGATACACAACTAAATGGTCTGCCATTATTTGAAATCCAACGTTAACAAATTAGAAGCGCGGGCTGGTGCCAGAACCCCTTTGAATAGGCTGAGGTTGGATCGACCCTTTTAGGGTCACCAGAAATGTACGGAGGCTTCGGAATATGCAAATGACGATTTTTGGCTTTCTAGTGTGCGGTCACAAAGTTTGTCGCCACCTTAGTAATGAATGCCTGGGCCATCGATGCTTCAATTCTACGTTTATTTTTACATTTTTCTCAAAGTGTCTTCTGCATCCTCTCAGTTGCATAGCACCAACGATTCTGCACAGGCCCCCCAAATCTTGCCTCGGTTGGGAGATGCAAAATCAAGTGATGCATTGGATTAAAGAAGCCCAATGGAAATATCTTCTCTAACTTGCAGATCAACTCCAGCGCCAACTCTTCCATTTCTTCTACCAGGTCAGGCGATAGTTCTTTTGCAAAAGAACGCGGAAGAAATAGCTCAACTCTGCCAGTACTTGCCATTCATCCTCAGGGATGAATCCATGCAACATCACCGGCATTACCCGCTCAATCCATATGTGCCAATCATGACTCTTGAGACCAAATATCCTAAATTTTTCAAATACTATCATCATCGGGTCGTAGCATTCTCTGCCTAAGTTGAACAAAGCCTTCATAGCCATTATTTGTGAGATGGAATCCAGCTGACAAAGCTCAGTGTGCTCATGGAAAGGACGTTTTGAACACTCCAACATTTCATTTAAGGCCTTTGCAGATTGCTCCATCTCATCGTCTGAGTCCTGAGCATCATCAAAGTCTTGCACCATGTCTTGCATCCCGGTACCATGCTCATCGGTGCAAAGATGAAGCACCTCAACTCCGGCGCGTTGGCCAGACTCGCCATGAAATGTCTACACCATATAATCTGACGTAAACCCCTTGCAACTATTTGCCCATTTCATCCTCTGTCCTCTTGTGCCAATTGTTGCACTCAGCACAGGGGCACCAGGTTGTCCTCTAGCCATTTACAAATGCGGCTCTCGGAAACACCTTGGTTTTTGTTAACCATTCAATGGTCATGTCTTTCTGACTAGTGTGACCGGTGTACATCCACGCACGATCACTCATCTTGCCTAGCTACTGGACACATAAGAAATATATATATATATAAATGAATCAGTATGTATATATTCATCAGTTAATGGAGTTTGTCACTTTTATTACGTCCATGCAACCTAGACTGTAATAGGTACAGATAGGTCATAATCCCACGCGAGTATGTGTAGATTGGGTTCATTTTCCGATGCTCTCCTCCGGATCTGATGCAAAATTTCGGCAGCACCTCCCCGCTGTTCTCTTGATACACCTCTCGGCATTAAGCAGAGAGGATGTGTACCGGGAGAACAACAGGGAGGCACCGACGAAATTCTGCATCAGATCCGGAGCAGAGCATATGGGAAAACGAACCCAATCTACACATACTCAGGCTGTCCATGGATAATGTTGGACATTCGAAAGAATCACGGTTTAAATATGCAAATGCATGCATATTTATAGATGTAACCCTTTCAAACGGGAGATGCATAGTGGTCACGCATACTGATGATTGAAGACACCTATAGCTAGCAAGTTTCATCGGCACGAAGACCGGAACATAGCAAATCAAGGGGGGTGGAGCAGATGTCATTTGTGCTCACCCACGAACGTAGGGGTGGAGCTCCTCGAACACTAGACCCTCGCAGCGAGGAAACACCTGCATATTTAAATCGAAAGATGAGTTTCATAGCAATATTGTTTTTTCCCATCAACATAAGTAAATATTTACAACAAGACAAGTAGGTTAGGGGGTTCCTCGGCATCGATGGAATCCTAAATAACAAGTATCATCAGCACTCGGTGTTGAATAATAGATCCACACCCCACAAGTTACGCCAGCGCCCAGCGTCCCACAACAATAGTTCTGGTGGCCGATGACGGTTGAACACCTTGGCGAATTTGTCTGGCATCCTTTGATATGAGGATTAAAGTCAAGTTTTGAAAGTTCAAACAACCAAACCGACTTGAGTCAGTTTGGGTGTTTCAAGTTTCAACACTTGGTTTTTAATCGTCATTGCAGAGGCTGCCAGACAAATTCGCAATGGTGCTTGACCGCCATCGACGAAGAGAACTGTTGCTGCGGGATGCCGGACGCTGGTGTCACTTGTGGGACATGGATGTAGTGTTCAACACCGACGGCTACATGTATCTCGCACCGACGATACTTGCAATTTAGTGTTCCATCGACACCAAGGAACCCCCTAACCCGCTTGTCCCCGGGCGCGCCCTCTGGTATGGGCGACGGCGTCGTGATCGGTGGGACCCACTGGCTCCACCATCTATCCCCTTGGTGATCGGCGACCCCTCGACCCGTCGGCTTCTTCTTCTTCCTCCTCTCTTTTACTTCATTTTGTTCATCTTTAAACTAAATGTAACCTAAAATAAACAATAAACTAAATGTAACCTAAAATAAACTAAATTAACCTAAACTAACCTAAAGTGAACTAAACTAACCTAACCTAAACAAAACAAACATAAACTAAATCTAGAAAAAATAGAAAAAACAAAACAACTCACCACGAGGAGGGGCGGGGCGGCGGCGTGGTGGGGCGGGGTTGCTGGGCGGGGCGGGCCGGCGACGGGGGTGGTGGGGCGGAAACATCTCGGGCACGGGGGCGGGGAGGGGCGGCCGGCGACGGGGATGGCTCGGATATGGTGGCGGCGGCTCAGTGGTGCGGTCGGGGCGGCGCGGCGCAGCTGGGCGGCCGTGCCGGGGCGGTCAGGGCGGCGTGGCGCAGCTGGGCGGCTGTGCCGTGGTGGCGGGGCATGGGGGTGGGGCGGCCGGGCCGGGGCGTCGTGGCTGGAAGGGGCGGCGGGGCGGCGGGGTGGGCCGCTGGGGCGGCGGTGGTAGCGGGGCGGAGCGCCGGGGCGGCGGTGGCGCGGGGTGTGGTTAGGTGAGGGAGAAAGAGGGGAGGAAGAAAGAGGGGAGGGAGAGGAGTGGGGCTGGCCTCTTTTTGGGTTAGGTCCCAGCTCTTTGCCGTCTACTAGGAGACGACAAAGAGCCTAGCTAACAGACATTAGTTTGGCCACTTTCTTTGCTGTCTGATACAAGATAACAACGAAGCTTTGCCGTTTGCTTGCAGACGGCAAGGAAATTAGCCATTAGGTGGTTCTCCCTAGTGGGCCACCCTCCCTCTTTGTCGTCAGCTAGCGGAGGTAAAGAGGTGGCTAATGGCAAACACCCTCTTTGTTGTCAGCTCTTTCTTTGATGTTAGGTTTCTGTTAGCTGATGGCCAGGATCATAATTCCTATAGTGATGGGTTCATCATCCTCATTGGTGCCTCTTCAATGATGCGTGAGTAGTTCATTTTAGACCAATGGGTCCGTAGTTAGTAGCTAGATGGCTTCCTCTCTCTCTTTTGATTCTCAATATGATGGTCTCTTGGAGATCTATTTGATGTAACTCTTTTTGGGGTCTGTTTGTTGGGATCCGATGAACTTTGATTTTATGATCATATCTATGTTTTTCTCCATGAAAGTTATTTGAGTCTTTTCATCTCTTATATGCATGATTACTTATAGCCTCGTATTTCTTCTTCGAATCTTTGCTTTAGTTACGCCGACTAGATCGATTTTTCTTTCCATGGGAAGTGGTGCTTTGTGATGGGTTTGATCTTACGGTGCTCAATCCCACTGACAGAAGGGGAAATGCCAAGTATGTATCGTTCCAATTAAGGGTAACAAGATGGGGTCCATTCCTACATGAATAGATCTTGTCTACATCATGTCATCATTCTTATTGCATTACACCGTTTTTCCATGAACTTAATACACTAGATGCATGCTGGATAGCGGTCCATGTGTGGAGTTATAGTAGTAGATGCAGGCAGGAGTCAGTTTACTAATCTTGGACGTGATGCCTATATAATGATCATTGCCTAGATATATCATAATTATTTGAAGTTCTATCAATTGCCCAACATTAATTTGTTCACCCACCGTATGCTATTTTTCTCGAGAGAAGCCACTAGTGAAATCTACGGCCCCCGGGTCTATTTTCTCATCATATACTTTCAACTCTTGAGGAGGAGCAACTTCTTCTTCTTCAGGGTGGTCTCCGGAGGCAGGATGACATCCTCGTCATTCGGGTTGTCTGCTGCCACGGCCTGGTAGGCGTGCTCGAGGGAGCACACCGCAACCTTCTCTACACAGGCGACCGTGATCATGCCACAACTCCCTGGCATCTTGAGGACATTGTAGCCGTGGTGAGTTTCCTCCATGAACTTGGCAAGGGCCGGATACCCAAGGATGGCATTGTATGGGAGGCTGATGTGAGCGATGTCAAAGTCGATGAGCTCAGTGTGGTAGTTGTTGTGGTTGCCAAAAGTAACAGGGAGGCGTATCTGCCCCAGGGGGATGGTGGAGCCGTCGGTCACCCCTGAGAAAGGCTTTGTTGGAAAAGCTGGTCATAAGGCACTTGGAGTGTCTCGAACGTCTCGACGGAGAGGACATTGCACTACAAAAAAAATACACTTCCATGATGATACGTGTTTGTCACAGTAGGCCGCGTTTCCTGTCATGCATGTACATCCATGACGATTTTATGAGATGTCAGGACTCCGACTCAATGCCACATCGATCTAGCATGTGACACCTCATATCACTTTGCGACCTCACACATGGTATTCCCACGGGTGTCGCCTTACCTTTGCCCGGGACCGTTTGCGCCTTTTGGCACACGTATATGATAGTGTCGCTAGCATCCATATGATAAGGAGCCCGGGCTGACATGGCTAGTCGTAAACCCAAAGTGGCACAGACTTACACGGACAGGCATCCATGACCCAGCATCGAACGTGTCGGTCATCAGCGAGTGAATCTGGGCTGTAGCACTAGGCTAGCAGGACTCCGGTAAACCGGGCTATAGCGGGCTAACAGGACTCCGATATTCATCGCATGACATTTCCCTGAAGGGACAGACACAGGAACAAAGAAGGACACATGCCGTCCAGCCTAAGTGTTCCGGAGCAGTAGCAACCTACCATGGCTCAGTGGAAGCACTAGGAGACATTTACTGGTAAGAGAGGCTACTAAAGATAAACAACTAGATAGTCAGAGTCCACACATACCAAGCATTTCAATCATACACACAATATGCTCGATATGTGCAAATACAACAAGGCATCACAACATGACTCTACAACACAAGTACTTCATTTAAAGGCTCAGAGAGCCATACATATCATACACACAAGTACGGGTCACATGACCCACATTCAAGTCATACAAGCATACAAGCGAATGGCAGAAGTAACTAGTCTGAGTACAGACAACTAGTAAAATAAAAGAGGCTTGGGTAAGCCTGAGTATACTACATGGTCCTTCATGAGCTCTGGATCACCACCTGGGCTTCAGGCTACTCATCGATATCAACGTGTACGAAGAACCCGTCAGAAGAGGTTGTAGCATCTGCTGTAAAACGTAAATTAAAGCAACATGAGTACAATGGTACTTAGCAAGACTTACATCAGATCCTACATACATGCACATTATCAAGAAGGGTTGGTGGGGTTATTGCAGCAACCCAGCTTTGACTCTTGGCTAAAGTATCCTACGAGACTCCAACTTGAAATGGTTTTGCACACTCGAGTCCACCACTCACCACTTCAATAGACTACCGAGGATCCACCTCCGTCTTCCTATGGAGAGCCATCCTCGGCACTCACGCTTATCTTGAGGCTTTTAGTAGTTTCCATTTACTTGTCTATGAACTGTATAGGCAACCAAGTAGTCCTTTACCGCGGATGCGGCTATTCGAATAGATGATGTTAAACCTGCAGGGGTGTACTTCTTCATACACGCTCTCACCACTTACCGCCATTTACACGACATGTACTCGGCAACCTTCAAGCGGAAGCCCAACGTGGGTGTCAGCCATGACCTACCTAAAAACCTATGTCTCTAGTCCAGGTTTATCGCCTATCCAGGTTCCATCCACAGGAGTCCAGTCGAGGTTTCCACATACGGCCCTGAACGATGTGTACAGGGTTCCTAGACACCTAACGGGTGCCTGGTGTACCCCGCCACGTACCTACTGCATCAAAGCCCACCCCGCAGGTCAACGCTGTCCACGGCCTCCACTAAGCTACAAACACCAGAAACTACACGCAACTCGTGGACAGAGGACTAGGGTAAATAAGAAGCCGAGAGGGTCCATTGGGTTTCGGGCCCAATGCATGGTAGTAGCTGATTCTTAAATCACACATACATATCTCAGTGCTTAAGGATGGCTTCAATTAAACAACCCACCATGTACTCCTACATGGCCTCTCATCGATACCTTTACCAAATCGTGTTCAACACATTACTCTCATACCCATATGATCATTTCACTCTAGCCCATCACCCAGATGAACCAGACCTGACACGACTCTAAGCATAGCATGCATAGCAAGGTAGGAACAACACATTCATATGGCTCAATCAACTGCTACACATGCTAGTTTGTTTCATCTAGTTACTATGGCAATGACAGGTCATGTAGAGAAAATGGGTTCAACTACCACAGCACACAACTTTTTGAATCATGTTGTCTTAATGCAGTAAAAGAGAGCAGAAGCGAGAACATGGGATTGTATCGATATTATCAAATGGTTGGTTGCTTGCCTGATGGGTCGGTGCACTGGTATTGTTCTTCGTTGGGGTAATCACGGTACTCCTCGGGGGCAGAACCTGCCGCAGAGAGCACCGATACACAATCATCACCAAACAATATGCAACAATATGATGCATGCATGAGACATGGCAAAATGAGTGTATTGGGCTAGTGCAACTAAGACCATATGGGTTTGAACCATTTTGAACCAAAGATTCAAGTTTTAAACTCATAAGTGACCCTTTTAAGTGCTTTATATTGTTCTACACTAAACAGTAGGTTAACTTGTTTAAACATGCATGAAACCAGTACAGATGGATAGATTGGATTTTTCTGATTATTTTTCATAGATGACACTTTGCATTTGGAGCTACAGATTAATTTCTATGATTTTTTGAAGTTTATGGTATTTTCTGGAATTTCCTGTGTAAAAATAATTCCAGTAAATAATTTACTGCGTCGGCATTACGTCAGGATGACGTCAGTGGTCAATGGGACAGTCCAGGTCAAACCTGACAGTGGGTCCCGTGTGTCAGTGTGATTAGTTTAACTGACTATTAGTTAATACTAATCCTAATTAGTTAACAGGGCTGGGCCCCTCCTGTCATTGACCTAGGGGGGTCAAACTGGGCCCACCCGTGGTCAAATGGGGGTTAGCGGGGTCAACTCGCCGGCGTTTAGCCGCCGGCGAGGCCAAACGCGGCGGGCAGGTGCGGGTTTCGGTTACAGGGCACCATTCGAGGCACCGTTGGGCTCTATGGACAGCTGGGAGCGAGCCGCGGCGGGTGGTGCAGGTAGTTGGGCTCGGGGTCGCCGGAAACGGCGCCGGTGACGTGTTTGGCGGCGGCGGAGCTCGGGTGAGCTCGAACCAGTCGCTAGGAAGCACGACGAGGCACGAGGGTTAGTGCTTTGGGCTCCTGGGTGTGTGGTGAGACTAGTGGACAGGGTAACGCGGTCGTTAGGTGGCCGGAGCCTCGTCCGCGACGAGCTCCGCGGCGGCGCGTGCGGGTGAGCTTGGTGTGCTCCCTGTGGTGCACGAGAGCGAGAAAGGGAAGGGGGAGAAGGTAGTTGGGCTCACGGCGGTCTTGTAGAAGTAGACAGCACGGTCGGGGACGAGCTGGTGCGGCGGCAACGGCGAAGGGGATCTCCAGCGGTGGCGGAGTCGGGCGCAGTCGGTGCAGAGGCCTTGGGGGATGCAAGCGCTCGGGGATCGGCTAGCTCGAAGGAGAGGAGGGTGGCGAAGCTCCTGGACACGGTGGCGCGGCGCAGAGACGACGGAGATCGCGAGCTTCACCGTGGTGCAGGCGCGGCAGCGTCGACCACGGTGGTCGAGAGCGAGGGAGAGAGGCAGGGGGAGAATGGGCGTCTCCAGAGGGGTCGGGGCGCGACGTGGAGGTCGTCTAGGCCAGCAGGGCGGCGAGCAGCTGCGTGGCGCGCGCTGGAGCCGCCGTCGAGCACCTGCCTGCCTGCCTGGCCAAGTCAAGCAGCTCGCTGGAGCGGCTTTTGGGCTGGGCCGGCTAGGTGGGCCGGCTGGTGGGCTGCCAGGTTAGTTTCCCTCTCTCTCTTTTTTTATTTATGTTTTCTTTTTTTTTGTAACTTTGTGGATTTTCTAAAAATACCTAGGCAACTCCAAAAATCCCCAAACTGCTCATGCCCACTGTTTAGTATATAAACAACATGGAACATTTCAGTTTAGGATTATTTGGACATTTAAAATATTTTATAGATTTTAAATGTCCAAATTCAAATACTTATGATTTAATTCAAAGACCTTATGATGACCTAGAAAATTGTGCACCACTTTTGGCAGAGGTTCTGAACCAAGACAAAAATGATGGACATTTTAGAAGGGCATTTCAGGTTCATTGAAAATATTTTTAGTAAACCCTAGTTGGGTTCAGAGGGGCTGGGGGTTCTATCATCCCCATTTCAAGTTTCTGTTGGATGGAATAGACATGATGCAACACTCTAATGCATGAACTAGCTAGGGTGTGACAACTCACCCCCACTCAAAAGAAACTCGTCCCGAGATTTAGGTTCCTCTAGGAAGAAGGTGGGATACTCAAGCCGAAGACGATCCTCCCTTTCCCAAGTGGCTTCTTTCTCAGAATGGTGCGACCATTGAACCTTGAGAAACTTGATATTATGACGTCGAGTGGTACGCTCGGCTTGATCGAGGATACGAACGGGGTTCTCTCGATACGTGAGGTTATCCTGAAGATCAAGTGTTTCATGGTCCACTCCACGGATAGGATCCGAGAAGCAACGCCTGAGTTGAGAAACGTGGAAGACATCATGGACTCTGGAGAGTTGCGGAGGTAGTTCCAATTGGTAGGCAACCTCTCCTCGTTTGGCAAGAATGCAAAAAGGTCCAATGTAGTGAGGAGCCAATTTGCCTTTGATACCAAAACGACGGGTTCCCTTTAGAGGAGTAACCCGAAGGTAAGCCTTCTCGTCAACCTCAAAAGTCATAGCCTTATGTTTTCGGTCATATTGACTCTTTTGACGAGATTGGGTTGTTTTCAACTTTTCACGAATGATGCGAACTTGCTCTTCTGCTTCCTGGATCATATCCGGGCCAAAGAATTGTCTTTCCCCGGTTTCTGACCAGTTAAGAGGCGTTCGACACCTTCGTCCATAGTGAACTTCAAAAGGGGCTTTACCCAATCTAGATTGATAGCTGTTGTTATAAGCAAATTTGGCCAATGGAAGGCATTTTTCCCAATCCATTCCGAATGAGATAACAGAAGCTCGAAGCATGTCTTCTAGAATCTGGTTGACGCGTTCTACTTGACCACTTGATTGAGGGTGAAAGGCGGTGCTTCAGGAAAGGCGGGTTCCCGTAGCATTTTGGAAACTTTCCCAAAATCAAGAGGTGAAGAGACTTCCTTGATCCGAGTTAATTTCTAGTGGAACACCATGGAGGGACACTATTCAGGAGATGTACAAGTCTGCTAACTGACTAGCAGTTATACTCTCGCGAACAGGCAAGAAATGGGCCACTTTGGAAAGACGGTCAATAACGACGAAGATAGCGCTATTCCCTCTCTTGGTCCTGGGAAAACCTGTAATGAAGTCCATACCAATTTTATCCCATTTCCATTCAGGAATAGCTAAAGGTTGAAGGGTGCCAGTAGGCCGTTGATGCTCTGCTTTTACACGATGACAGACGTCGCAGTTAGCAATATACTGAGCAATTTCTCTCTTCATCCTAGTCCACCAGAACCTCTAGCGTAGGTCCTGATACATCTTAGTGCTACCGGGATGAATGGTCAGAGGAGATTCATGAGCTTCCTTAAGGATCAATCGCCTCAGGTTTCGCACCTTGGGAACCACTAGACGTTTCCCGAAGTATACGACTCCTTGCTCATCAATGGAGAAACAATCCGCAACTCCTTTCTTGATGTTTCTTTTGATACGGGAAATTCCCGGATCTACCTTCTGAGCTTTGATGATCTGATCTATAAGGGTAGGTTTCGCCACCAAGGTGGAAAGGAATCCTTAAGGAATGATGTGAAGGTTAAGTTTCTGAAATTCCTCATGGAGAAGTGGTTGACTTTGTTGCAACATCAGATTGTTGCAATAAGATTTACGACTTAGCGCATCAGCCATGACATTGGCTTTTCCCGGGGTGTAAGTTATCCCTATGTCAAAATCTGTGATCAACTCGACCCAACGTCTTTGCCTGAGATACAAATCCGGTTGGGTGAATATGTACTTCATACTTTGGTGATCAGTGAAGATTTCGCAACGATTACCGAGGAGGTAATGTCGCCAGGTTTTGAGTGCATGGACTACAGCTGCAAGCTCTAGATCATGAGTAGGGTAATTTTCCTCATGTGGGTGTAATTGCCGTGAAGCATAAGCAATTACGTGTCGATCTTGCACAAGAATGCAACCTAGTCCTTGTCGCGAGGGGTCGCAATAGATAATAAAGTCATTGGAGAAATCTGGTGGTACCAGTATGGGAGCAGAAGTCAGGCATCTTTTCAGTTCCTGATAATTGTGCTCGCATTGAGGGGTGCACTCGATCTTTTTATCTTTCTTGAGGAGTTCAGTTAGAGGTTTAGCAACTTTGGAGAAATTCTCGACAAAGCGATGACAATAGCTCGCTAAGCCAAGGAAACTCCAAACTTGCTTGACCGATTCAGGTGGAGTCCAATTAAGGACAGCTTGAACTCGCTCGGGATTGACAGCAATACCTTTACCAGAAATTACATGTCCTAGATAGGTCACTTCTGGCAACCAAAATTCGCATTTAGAGAACTTGGCATAAATGCGATGCTCTCGAAGTTTCATCAACACTAGCCTTAGATGCTCGGCATGTTCTTCCTCGTTCTTGTAATAGATGAGTATATCATCGAGGTAAACCACGACAAATTTATCCAAATACTCCATGAAGATTGAGTTCATTAACCGAGAGAAGGTGGCTGGAGCGTTGGTTAACCCGAAGGACATGACGGTGTACTTGTATTGGCCGTAACGAGTAACAACGACCATTTTGGGAATGTCCCCATTCCTGATTTTGATTTGATGGTAGCCCAACCTCAAATCCATCTTAGAGAAGACTGAGGATCCAGCGAGCTGATCGTACAGGTTGTTGATCCTAGGGAGCGGATACTTGTTGTTTATTATGACCAAGTTGACGGGTCGATAATCTACAACCATTCGATCCGTACCATCCTTCTTCTTGACGAAGAGGACGGGGAAAGCCCATGGAGATGAACTAGGATGGATGAAACCCTTTTTCAAGGACTCATCAAGTTGTTTCTTAAGCTCGGCTAGTTCTAGTGGTGCCATCTTATAGGGTCTTCTAGAAATTGGGACAGTTCCTGGAATGAGATCTATCATGAACTCGACATCTCGGTCAGGTGGAACACCTGGCAATTCTTTTGGAAAGACATCCGGAAAGTCACGGACTACCAGAACGTCTTCAAGGTCTGGCAAGGGACTAGCATTAAGGGAATATAGCTGTCGCTTGGCTACTCGGGACAAGACATTGACTATCTTTCCCGAAGGATGCATAAGTTGAACAGTCCTAGAGAAGCAATCAATCTTGGCATGATGAGCTGACATCCAGTCCATACCCAAGATGATATTAATATCTGAAGATTTGAGAGCTTTCAATGATGCAAGGAAAACAAGTCTGTCAACTTGAATTTCATTCCCATGGCTTACCCTACTGGTTTGCCATCTAGAACCAGGAGTAGAAATTTCCATGGTGGAAGGTATGTCACAGGATGCGGTGTTATGCAAATGAGCATAGTTTTCGGATATGAATGAATGAAATGCTCCAGTATCGAAAAGAACAGATGCCGGGAGGCAATTAACAAGGAGCGTACCGAGAACGATGTTGGGATCCTCTTGAGCCTCTTCAGTTGAGACACAATTCACATGGCCACGTCCAGCGGTGGCCGGCTTGGCATAGTACACCTTCCCTGCTAGCTTGCCACGGCCAACAGTCTTTCCAGACTGATTGGGGTTGGTCTGGGGACACTCACGCATGTAGTGTCCCGATTCCCCACACTTGAAGCATGTCACGGAGCTGGTGCGTGGAGGAGCATTGTTAGTTGGCCTACCATAGGGCTTAGTTGGTGCATATTGCTGAGCTAGACGAGGCGCCTGATAGGATGGCCTTGGTGTGAACCTGGGTGGCAGGGCAGTGTTAGGCACCCACACCCGGCGCTTCTGTGGTCCAGCACCGGATGAGGAACCCATGTCACGGCCATGCTTGCGTGTTGCTTCGAAATCAGTCTAACCGTCTCAGCATTGATGGCTTTGTTCACAAGCTTCTTGAAGGAGGTGCACTCATGCAGACGGAGATCTCGGTGAAGCTCGGGGCTAAGTCCCTTGCGGAACCTTGCCTGCTTCTTGGCATCGGTGGAGACTTCTTCAGTGGCATAGCATGCTAGGTTACCGAACTCCCTGCTGTAAGCGTCCATAGAGAGTCGACCTTGGGTGAAACTGCAGAACTCCTCACGCTTACGGTCCATAAGACCCTCCAAAATGTGATGTTCGTGGAAAGCCTCACTAAATTCTGCCCAAGTAGTGACATGGCTAGCTGGGCGCATGGCTTCATAGTTCTCCCACCAGAGACTGGCGGGGCCTTCGAGATGATATGCAGCAAAGGTGACCTTATCAGCCTCAGATACGAGTGCAGAACGTAGCTTGTGAGTAACGCTACGAAGCCAGTCATCGGCGTCGAGAGGCTCGACGGAGTGGTGGAAGGTGGGTGGATGTAACTTGATGAAGTCGCTGAGCGACACCAAGTTATTCCTCTAATGCTGTGATGTGTTCTGTTCGATGCGCTCCAACAAACGGTTGGTCTCCCGCTTGTTTCTCTCATCCTCCAGCATAAATTCGGCTAGAGAAGGAGGGTGAGGGAGGTTTGCACCCCCAACTCTGCTGCCTTCGGCCTGCTCTAGGGGAGCAGGGTTGTTGCGGGTGTTGACCATCCTAGGAAAACAAGACAATGGTTTAGTCCAGAATGACAAGATTCTGACATAGAAATGTAGAATGTAATGGATAACTCGGAATGCAAGATGTTCATCCGTATGACATGGTAAATACAGAAATTGCTTCTTTTATTCCATCATCATACACACCATACAAGGTTTAGTACAAGACCCAACGAAGTACTACTACGGTGAAAGGAAGATTACATCTCATCGGAGGCATCCCAAGCTCCTATACGTTATTTTTCTAACCTCCGGAAAGTGGTACACACTAAGTCATATCTCACATATCATGC
Organism: Triticum aestivum; assembly: GCF_018294505.1. Lineage (NCBI taxonomy): Eukaryota > Viridiplantae > Streptophyta > Magnoliopsida > Poales > Poaceae > Triticum > Triticum aestivum. The sequence goes on along the minus strand of NC_057804.1, from coordinate 254,375,845 downwards.
AGGACGGCGGACGATATAACTGTTACAATAATAGTGGTGCTACTATCAGCTCAGACATTTCCGTAGTAATCCTCATAGAAGTTACCCCCATGTCCTGGAAGCTGAACGTGATCATCCGGAAACAGCTGATCATGTGGAGCCTGCGGTCCATAAGGACTCGGGTGTGGCCTGGAACCATCAAACGGTGGTAGAAGAGGTCCATGAGGAGGAGTGATGCCCCCTACATCTCGCCAATCCATACGGTCCGGCAGAGTAGACCGCACGGGGTAGAGATCCCGCATATCCATATACCCTGCCTGCACAGCAGGTGCAAACCGGGTCAAGGTGGCCTAGTGATCAGAACGGGAGTTGAATAGCTCCAGTCGCAAGGCACGGTTTTCACGGTCCTTGTCCTCAAGCAACTATGTGGTGGTGCGGAGCAGCGAATCCTCGTGAGAAGAGTCGGCGTAGATAGCTGTGAAGTAACCTTCTGGCCCAGGAAGTGACATCGGCATATAGCGGAAGTTAGTGTTCCGGAGCAAGGAGGTTCTGGCCCGTATGATAGTCATCATCGAATATGCAGCGTCTTGCACAACCATATCGATTGTAACCCCAAGTCCATATGATCAATGGAGGGGTTCGGTGGATCCAGGATAGTTAGGAAATATCCGGACGGTGCAGAGGTATTGGATTTGATTGAAGTCCCTATACTGCTCCTCGACGGTGTACTCAGGATACCAACGGTATCCAGCCTCGGTCATTACCCGGACCAACATAGCAGTATGGCCAGGTACATCGAGGCATCGAGTCAGACGAACCACATGATTCTGAGGGCGGGATGCCATCTGAAACATGATATAATACAAAGGCATTAGAATTTCTAGCAGAATTTGGACAACATAACGGCTGAAAATGCTCAAAAAGGATTTTGAGACATTTTGCAAAGGATTGCAAAGACACTCAACAATATCATATCAAGGTTCTGGGTCCAACTTAGCAACATAACAGGGTAGTAGAACTAAACTAGGCTTGTAATCATCAAACCTATAAGGTACTACTGATTAGTAACACGTGAACCTGATAGAGAGATGAGATCCTAATCCTTAACCCCCGGTGGAAGAATAGACTGACTCAGATCAGAATGCCATGAGGTAAAGGAGTAAAAATAGCCTTACGTTCCATCCCACAATCAATTCCCCTACATATAACTAAAGCATTTCTAGACTCAACATAGACCAGTTTGGCTTGGAGAACCTATAGGCAGTCTGGCTCTGATGCCAACGCTGTCAGGACCCCGACTCAATGCCACATCGATCTAGCATGTAACACCTCATATCACTTTGCGGCCTCACGCACGGTATTTCCACGGGTGTCACCTTACCTTTGCCCGGGACCGTTTGCGCCTTTTGGCACATGTATATGATAGAGTCGCTAGCATCCATATGATAAGGAGCCCGGGCTGACATGGCTAGTTGTAAACCCAAAGTGGCACAGACTTATAGGCATAGGCATCCATGACCCAACATCGAACGTGTCGGTCATCAGCGAGTGAATCCGGGCTGTAGCACTGGGCTAGCAGGACTCTGGTAAACCGGGCTGTAGCGGGCTAACAGGACTCTGGTATTCATCGCATGACATTTCCCCGAAGGGACAAACACAGGAACAAAGAAGGACACATGTCGGCCAGCCTAAGTGTTCTGGAGCAGTAGCAAGCTACCATGGCTCAGTGGAAGCACTAGGAGACATTTCCCGGTAAGAGAGGCTACTAAAGATAAACAACTAGATAGTCAGATCCCACACATACCAAGCATTTCAATCATACACACAATATGCTCGATTTGTGCAAATACAACAAGGCGTCACAACATGACTCTACAACACAAGTACTTTATTTAAAGGCTCAGAGAGCCATACATATCATACACACAATACGGGTCACACGACCCACATTCAAGTCATACAAGCATACAAGCCAACAGTGGAAGTAACTTGTCTGAGTACAGACAACTAGTAAAATAAAAGAGGCTTGGGTAAGCCTGACTATACTACATGGTCCTTCATGAGCTCAGGATCACCACCTGGGCTTCAGCCTTCTCATCGATATCAACGTGTACGAAGAACCCGTCAGAAGGGGTTGTAGCATCTTCAGTAAAACGTAAATTGAAGCAACATGAGTACAAGGGTACTCAGCAAGACTCACATCAGATCCTACATACATGCACATTATCAAGAAGGGTTGGTGGGGTTATAGCAGCAAGCCAGCTTTGAATCTTGGCTAAACTATCCTACGAGACTCCAACTTGAAATGGTTTTGCGCACTCGAGTCCACCACTCACCACTTCAGTACACTACCGAGGATCCACCTCTGTCTTCCTACGGAAGAGCCATCCTCGGCACTCACGCTTATCTTAAGGCTATTAGTAGTTTCCATTTACTTGTCTATGAACTGTATAGGAAACCAAGTAGTCCTTTACCGCGGACGCGGCTATTCGAATAGATGATGTTAACCCTGCAGGGGTGTACTTCTTCATACACGCTCTCACCACTTACCGCCGTTTACATGACATGTACTCGGCAACCTTCAAGCGGAAGCCCAACGTGGGTGTCGGCCACGACCTACCTAAACACCTAAGTCTCTAGTCCAGGTTTATCACCTATCCAGGTTCCATCCACTGGGAGTCCAGCCGAGGTTTCCACATACGGCCCCGAACGATGTGTACAGGGTTCCGAGACACCTAACGGGATGCCGGTACACCGGCCACGTACCTACCGCATCACAGCCCACCCGCGGGTCAGCGCTGTCCACGGCCTCCAGTAAGCTACAAACTCCAGAAACTAATTGCAACTCCTGGACAGAGGACTAGGGTGAATAAGAAGCCGAGAGGGTCCATTGGTTTCGGGCCCAATGCATGGTAGTAGCTGATTCTTAAATCACACATACAGATCTCAGTGCTTAAGGACGGCTTCAATGAAATAACCCACCATGTACTCCTACATGGACTCTCATCGATACCTTTACCAAATTGTGTTCAACACATTACTCTCATACCCGTATGATTATTTCACTCTTGCCCATCACCCAGATGAACTAGACCTGACACGACTCTAAGCATAGCAGGCATAGCAAGGTAGGAACAACACATTCATATGGCTCAATCAACTCCTACACATGCTAGTGGGTTTCATCTAGTTACTGTGGCAATGACAGGTCATGGAGAGGAAATGGGTTCAACTACCACAACACACAATAGTTTGAATCATGTTGTCTTAATGCAGTAAAAGAGAGCAGAAGCGAGAACATGGGATTGTATCGATATGATCAAATGGTTGGTTGCTTGACTGATGGGTCGATGCCCTGGTATTGTTCTTCGTTGGGGTAATCATGGTACTCCTCGTGGGCAGAACCTGCCGCAGAGAGCACAGATACACAATCATCACCAAACAATATGCAACAATATGATGCATGCATGAGACATGGCAAAATGAGTGTATTGGGCTAATGCAACTAAGACCAAATGGGTTTGAACCATTTTGAACCGAAGATTCAAGTTTCAAACTCATAAGTGGCCCTTTTAAGTGCTTTATATTGTTCTGCACTAAACAGTAGGTCAACTTGTTTAAACATGCATGAAACCAGTACAGATGGATAGATTGGATTTTTTTTATCATTTTTCATATATGACACTCTGCATTTGGAGCTACAGATTAATTTCTATGATTTTTTGAAGTTTGTGGTATTTTCTGAAATTTCCCGTGTAAAAATAATTCCAGTAAATAATTTACTGCTTCAGCATTACGTCAGGATGACGTCAGTGGTCAAGGGGACAGTCTAGGTCAAATCTAACAGTGGGTCCCACGTGTCAGTGTGATTAGTTTAACTGATTATTAGTTAATACTAATCCTAATTAGTTAACAGGGCTGGGCCCCACCTGTCATTGACCCGGGGGTCAAACTGGGCCCACCCGTGGTCAAACGGGGGTCAGCGGTCTCAACTCGCTGGCGTTTAGCCGCCGGCGAGGCCAAACGCGGCGGTGCAGGTGCGGGTTTCGCCTACAGGGCACCATCCGAGGCGCCGTTGGGCTCTATGGACAGCTCGGAGCGAGCCGCAGCGGGTGGTGCAGGTAGTTGGGCTCGGGGTCGCCGGAAACGGTGTCGGTGACGTGTTTGGCGGCGGTCGGAGCTCGGGTGAGCTCGAACGCATCGCTAGGAAGCACGGCGAGGCACGAGGGTTAGTGCGTTGGGCTCCTCGGGGTGTGGTGAGACTAGTGGACAGGGTAACCGGCCGTTGGGCGATCGGAGCCTCGTCGGCGACGAGCTCCGCAGCGGAGCGTGCGGGTGAGCTCGGTGTGCTCGCTGTGGTGCATGAGAGCGAGAAAGGGAAGGGACGAGCTGGTGCCGCGGTGACGGCGAAGGGGATCTCCGGCGGTGGCGGAGTCGGGCGAGGTCGGTGCACAGGCCTCGGGGCAAGCGAGCGCTCGGGGCTCGGCTAGCTGGAAGGAGAGGAGGGCGGCGAAGCTCCTGGACACGGTGGCGCGGCGTAGGGACGACGGAGAGCGCGAGCTTCACGGTGGTGCGGGCGCGACAGCATCTGCCACGAAGGTGGAGAGCGAGGGAGAGAGGCAGGGGGAGAATGGGCGTGTCCAGAGGGGTCGAGGTGCGACGTGGAGGTCGTCCAGGCTAGTAGGGAGGCGATGGGAGGAAGCAGGGCGGCGAGCAGCTGCGTGGCGCACGCTGGAGCCACCGTCAAGCACCTGCCTGCCTGCCTGGCCAAGTCAAGCAGCTCGCTGGAGCGGCTGCTGGGCTGGGCCGGCTAGGTGGGCCGGCTGGTGGGCTGCCAGGTTAGTTTCCCTCTCTCTGTTTTTTATTTCTGTTTTCTATTTTTTCTGTAACTTTGTGGATTTTCTAAAAATACCTAGGCAACTCCAAAAATCCCAAAACTGCTCATGCCCACTGTTTAGTATATAAACAACATTGAACATTTCAGTTTAGGATTGTTTGGACATTTAAAATATTTTATAGATTTTAAATGTCCAAATTCAAATACTTATGATTTAATTCAAAGACCTTAGGATGACCTAGAAAATTGTGCACCACTTTTGGCAGAGGTTCTGAACCAAGACAAAAATGATGGACATTTTAGAAGGGCATTTCAGGTTAATTGAAAATATTTTTAGTAAACCCTAGTTGGGTTCATAGGGGGCTGGGGGTTCTATCATCCCCATTTCAAGTTTATATTGGATGGAATAAACATGATGCAACACTCTAATGCATGAACTAGCTAGGCTGTGACATGACAGAATCAAGATAGTCATACCTCTGCTGTCATAAAAGTGTTCCATGACATTACCAAAATTATCATCACGGAAGTGTCCACTTCCATGACGATAAATCGCGCATCACAGAAGTTCTTTCATCACGGGTGACCGACACGTGGCATCCACCATAATGGGACGCCATTAACCGTCGTTAATCTATCGGGTCCGTTTTGTGGATCCGATAACCCGCTAACAGCCACGACCAATGCTGATTTTCCATGTGCAAAATTCTCATTGGCTGATGGATCCATGCGTCAGCTGCGCGTTGGCACAGGTGTCACTCATCGAACGGTCGAGATGGGCCTATGATATGTTGACACGTGGACCAGCCCAAAAGTGGCCCACAAAGTATAAATGGGCCGGCCCAGCCGAAGGCCCATAAGATTTAGCGGACCATAATGGGCCGGCCCAGCTAAAGGCCCACACGATTTTGCAGACCATAATGGGCCGGCCCAGCTAAAGGCCCACAAGATTTTGCGGACCACAATGGGCCGGCCCAGCTAAAGGCCCACAAGATTGTGCAGACCATAATGGGTCGGCCCAGCTAAAGGCCCAACATTCTGTGTCAAATCGGCCCGTCAAGGGCCTGTCCTAAACTTGTCATCAACGCAGCCCATGGTCACTTCTGGCCCGTTAACAGTCCGCTAAGTAATTGGGCCGAATTACAACCTGGTGTATTTCTGGCCTGTTAAAGGTCCGGCTTCATTTGGGCCCATTTACAGGCCATCAAAACTTTCGGCCCATAAATGACCGTGAAGGATTTGGGTCATATTCGGCCATGTCTGAAATTCGGCCTGTTAGAGGCAAACTATAGATTTGGGCCACTTTCGGCCTGTTGTCATTTTCGGCCTGTTAACGCCGGATGAAAACCATGGGCCATATGTGACCCAACGTCATATCGGGCCCATTAACGGCCCATATAAAAATGACGATAATATACCCCGACCGAAGTTCCGGCCTATTAAAGGCCCGTGTATTAGGTCGGTGCATTTACGGCCCGTCCGAATTTCGTCCTGTCAAAGATCCGCATCGTAAATGGGCCACCATTTCGTCCTGCTAAGACCAGTAGGTTATTTGGCACAATCAGGGCCCAATCTCACGTTTGGTCTATTAAAGGCCAATGTTTTATATGGGCTCGAGATATTTACACATGTAAACGGCCTATTTTTACTGAGGGCCCAAATTATGTTTAGGCCTGTTAAGGGCTCACTATGGGCACAGGCCTACCAGAAAAATATGAAAGCTTATGATGATTTAGGACCAGATATTTTTAGTGGGCTACATGCCAATTTCGGCCTGTAATCGTTTTTAGCCCAATTGGAATGGGCTCAGCGAATGTTGGCATGTTGGGCTCCTACGAAGCTTTCGGTCGAATACATTACTAAGATAAACCTACACTATACAAAAATAGCGTCTTAATTACTGCAGCCTGTGGCAACATCATAAATGTTGTATCACAACAAAATAAATTCCAACCATACAACAAAAGGCCTGTTGGCATAAATTTTAGAGTCCTTCCAGATAAAAGCACCATCATATGTATAGAAGCACATATCATTTGACCTGAGTGCTAATGTTTCAGGCTATAGAATCTGATGGAGCAGCACAATCTCCACCTTTTTTCTGCCATTGCTCTTGAACAACGAAGCGAATGTCTTATAGTCTAGTTTCAAAACCATTCATATCTTGACGACATTTCTCAACCACTATTCTTGTTTCCGAAACAACGTCCATTAGGGATTGGACTTGTGTCTGGAGCACATATATATCACTCTGTCTAGCAGGAAGATTTTGTTCAGTAGGCGATTTGGACGAGGTTACCTTGACAACCAACCCAGAATTATGCAGGAAGGTGCTTTTTGCACTATTAGTGGAGAGATACTGATGCACTGCAGCAAGAGGTGACATTGTGCATGTGGTAGCCTCGTCACCTTCAGGTGGTTGTGGTTGTTCAATCATTTGTTCCATAGCTTCCTGAATGTTTGAACTTGTAGATTAGTGTACCAGATAAGTTACTAATGAGACAAAAATAAACAAAGTAGGTTAAATGTTTATACATAACTTATTTTGGTGAACTACTGTAATACATTAGCATGTATTGTAGTGCCAACTACATAATAAAATCACTTTCAGAACATATGTCCATGTAGCATGCCTACTGTATTGTCTATTTCCTCACATTTGTTCACTTCTAAGGATAAAGAGACATGGTTTAAAGTAGGATGAACATAGTATGACATCATTCATATCATGGGCAAACAGATATAAAACAAACATGCTATTTTATCATTGTGTGCGCACGTGAACATAACAACTAGATTACAGATGAAGACCAAAAGAATATCCTTCATCTCTTTTAAACCATGTAAGGTGAAATGATACGTTAGGACAACTATGTATAAAAGTGAACAGAGTAACTGACATTGGCCGCAAACCAAGTAGCTAAATGAACACATCACAGTACCAATCAGTTCAAGGCAGGAGGAGTAAGGACTTACAACAACGGCTTGAACTAGTGTGATCATGCCCTTCAACTTGCTGGTGTGGCAATCCTTGAAGATTTGCACTGCATTCGGTTCAGGTTCTTTTTGGTCTGCATGGGCTTTCCTCTGTATTTGGAACAAGTCAATACAGATACGATAATATGGCACAAAAAAAGAAGGAAGTAGCAGCTATTTACAAGAGCCTCGCAGTGTGGAATATAGCTACGAGATCCTATTGTCTGTTGGAATTTCACTTTAGAACGGTTGGTTTTGTTCTTCAAATAGTTAGCCTAGAAGAAGATACACTTGTAAGGCACATACATAAATACAAGTTCAATATGTTGTTTGATCAAATACATATAGCCTACCTGATACTTTGGACCAGACCAGTGTTTAACGAGGGTTGTTTAGTCTTCATCTGTAATATATTCCACTGGAGATGTTTGGGCGATTTCATTGTTAGCCTTGCCTTCAAAGTGAGATTTTCTACGGTGGTACCGATACTATCGCAGAGAAGAATGAAAAACATGAGTGCATGCTTGTTTCGTTGCATCATCTTTCGGATCCAACTTGAACCTCATCTGTTGAAAAAAGAATGTGAGTCTTATTAGGAGGAAGCTAGAAAGTATGGGACAGAGCAAGACAATATTACTAATTGCGATGAATAACATTACTTACGGATAAATGGTCAAGGAAGGTGTTAAACTAGGTATTGTCTTTCTCATTCCTGTATTGGATCCATGTTGGGAGGATACGTGCATGACACCTAACGGCAACGGCTGCCTCTGATACTAACTTGGCTGACTCTGTAGCATCACGTGGCCTTTTTAAATCTGCCTCAAAACAGATCTCCATTCTTCCTCCTTTAGATTTTGTTAATCTGTCAAGCATTATCCCTGATGTCTGTTTCCGCTTGCGCCATGGTGCTAGTTCAACAACGAATATGGAAAGTGTTAGTGTACATCAAACTGTGAGAGTACATATAAAGGAGCATGCAACTGCAGCTTGACTCGGTCAGGTACCATGTTGGTGTTGATGCTCATGAGGTTCATCTGATCTTGCCAAGTCCTGTTGTGTCAGCAGTGCTTCGGAAGTAGTGTTAGGTGTGAAGGTAGCTTGGGAACTGGCCAGTTCTAGGGCAAACAAACGAGTAACTGGTTGAGATGCTGGTACAGTTGAAGCGGATGCTGCAGCTGGGGGAGCAGGTGATACTGTGTTTGTAGATTTAGCCGGTGGACTTGGACCTTCTACTACACTATAAGTACCAGCAGAATCTCGATGGCAGATCCTTTTCCGTTTCACCCAACAAGTAGTAGCACTCCCTACTATATTATTTTCCTTGCTCTTTTTTGACTTTGCCATGTCAAGCTGTACCCACAACACAAAAGAATAAAATCACTCTTCAGAACTCATTGATGCATGATACAGACAAGCAATACTTTGATGTAAGACAACCATATGAGGATGGAATATGTAAGAAAAACAGGATGGCATGACATATTCACAGCTACGATGTGCAAACTAAGTAGAAGGATTTTCAAGAAAATAGAAGTAATGCAAGCTAGACACCATATGAAAGATGCAACCAATATTACTCTGCCAAGTTAAAAGTGTCTTGTCATAAGTGGCAATTCAGAAAATTAGAAGCAGTACAACGTAGAAATCAATGCAAGATGCAACCACTATCAAACTGCCATGTTAAAAGTGTCCAATCATGAGTGACTGATGCGGGATACACAACAGCAGTACTTTGATGTAAGAACATGGTATGATAGATAGATGCATTGTATTCTAGACACAGAAAGCCATGTCATATGCACATGTATAACATATAAACTCAGCAGGTGCAATTTAATTAAAATAGAAGAAATACATGCTAGAAAACATATGCAACATGAAACCAATTATCGCACTGTCAACTTAGAGCAAGCACCTGCGATGGTGGAGTATGGGAGATGAACTCATCATGTAGACTTGGGACTTCAACTTCATTAGCAGTAGCAGTGGCAAATCTAGAGAGTCTCTCTTTGCGTCGGTGCGGAGGACCACCAACATCCCCTAACTTACTCTTTTCCTTCCTATTTTCTGATATTGCCTTATGAAGTCAAAACCACAAGAAGATGAATAAAATTAGCTCTGCATAACTAGTTGATGCATGCTACAGACAAACACTACTTTGATGTAAGGCAAGCGCAGGATAGGAGGATGGAATATATACAAAAAAGACAACGTTTCATATTCACACGTACGGTAGGAGGATGGAATATGTATGAAAAAAGAGTAAGCGGAAGGCATTTCAACAAAATTAGAAGAAATGAAAGCTAGGCACCATATGAACATGCAACCAATATCACTCTATCAGGTAAAAGTGTCTCGTCGTAAGTGCCATTTCAAGAAATTAGAAGCAGTACAAGCTAGAAGACAATGCAAGATGCAACCTTCATCACAGTCCCAAATTAAATGTGTCTTATGGGTAAGTGATCGTTGCAGGTATACGTTGTAAGCTACGCAGATGCAATTCAACATAATCAGAAGCAGTACAAACTAGACATTATACGGAAAACGCAACCACATTTAACAGTTCCAAGTAAGAGCAAGCACCTGTGATGGTGGAGTAGGGGAGATGTGCTCATAATGTACATGTATGTTCTAGAAACAGGAACACGTGTCATATTCACAGGCATTATGTGTAAAGTAAGCAGATGCAATTCAAGTTAGAAGCAATACAATCTAGAAATCATACGCAACATGCAAACACATATAATAGTGCCAAGCTAGAGAAAGCACCTGTGATGGTGGAGTAGGGGAGATGTGCTCATCATCTACACAGCTACATTGACTGTCCAGCCTTGTGTTGTCGTGCGAATGTTGTTGGGAGGATGGCGGAGTAGAATCTGTAGAGACCCCCTATTTGAGTTGCTCCGAAGGACCACCATCATCCACTGCCGGACTAATTTCCTTCAGTTGTAATGGTTTTGCATTGTGAAGTCAAACCAATAAGAAAAAGGAATAAAATTCGCTCTTCAAAACTCATTCATGCATGATATTGATGAACACTACTCGGATGAAAGGCAAACACATGATGCGAGGATGGAATATGTATGAAAAACAGGATGGTGTGACATATTCACACCTATGATGTGGTAACTAAGCAGAAGGCATTTCAACAAATTAGAGGCACTGCAAGCTAGACACCATATGAAAGATGCAACCAATATCACTCTGCCAAGTACAAACTGTATGGCGTTTCAACAAATTAGAAGCAGTACATGCTAGAAATCATACGCAAGACACAACCAATATCACAGTGGCGACTTAAAGGTGCCTCATCAGAAGTGACTGATGCGGGATATGCAAGAATAGTAGTCTGGTGTAGAAAAAGGAACACATGTCATATTCACAGGCATTATGTGTAAAGTAAGCAGATGCAATTCAACAAAGTTAGAAGCAATACAAGCTAGACATCATACGCAACATGCAACCACATATAATAGTGCCAAGTTAGAGAAAGCACCTGTGATGGTGGAGTAGGGGAGATGTGCTCATCATCCACACGGCTACGTTGACTATCTAGCCTTGCGTTGTCTTGCAAATCTTGTTGGGAGGATGCCGGAGTAGAATCTGTAGAGAACGTCCATTTCAGTTGCTCGGAAGGACCACCATCATCCAATGCCTTGCCAATTTCCTTCATCTTTATTGATTTTGCATTGTGAGGTCATACCGACAAGAAAAAGGAATATAATTCGCTCTTCAGAACTCATTCATGCATGATACTGACGAACACTACTCTGATGAAAGGCAAAGTCATGATACGAGGATGGAATATGTATGAAAAAAATGGACCGCTTGTCATATTCACACCTATGATGTGGTAACTAAGCAGAAGGCACTTCAGCAAATTAGAAACACTGCAAGACACCATATGGAAGGTGCAATGAATATCACTCTACCAAGTTAAAACTGTCTCGTCATAGGTGGCGTTCATCAAACTAGAAGCAATACATGCTAGAAGTCATATTCAAGACGCAAACCAATATCACACTGCCAACTTAAAGGTGTCCCATCATAAGGGACTGATGCAGGATATAGAAGAAGAGTAGTTTCATGTAAGAACATGGTGTGATAGACAGATATAGTATGTACCAAAAAGAGGAAAGCATGTCATATTCACATGTGTCATCTATAAGCTAAGCAGATGCAGTTTACACTAATTAGGAGCAATACGAGCTAGACACCATATGCAACATGCAACCAGATATCACACTACCAAGTTAGAGCAAGCACCTTGGATGGTGGAGTAGGGGAGCGAAGACTTGGACCTTGTAATGCACTATCAGTACAAGGAGAATCGGTACAGATGCTCCATTTACGTTGTTGCAGAGGACCACCATCATCGCCTTCCTTACTCTTTTCCTTCCTCTTTCTTGATTTTGCCTTGTCAAGTCAAACCCACAAGAAAAAGGAATAAAATTTGTTCTTCAGAACTCATTGATGCATGATACTGACGAACACTACTTTCATGTAAGGCAGACGCATGATAGGAGGATGGAATATGTATGAAAAACAGGACGGCGTGACATATTGACATGTATGATGTATAAAGTGTAAACTAAGTAGAAGGTGCTTGAACTTGTTATAATCGATGCAAGCTAGAAACCATATGAAAGATGAAACCAATATCACTCTGCCAAATTAAAAGGGTGCCCTAAGAAATGTATTTGACCAAATTAGAAGCAATACATGGCAACAGGCTAGAAATAATATGCAATATGCAACGAATAAAGTGACTCATCGTAAGTGATTAATGCGGGATACAAAAGAGAGGTAGTTTCATGAAAGAACAAGGTTAACACATACATGTAGTATGTACCAAAAATAGGAAGGCAAGTCATATTCATAGGTATAGTGTGTAAACTAAGTAGATGCAATTTACCCTAATTAGAAGCATTACAAGCTAGACACCGTATGCAACATGCAACCACATATCACACTGCGAAGTTAGAGCAAGCACCTGTGATGGTGGTGTAGGGGAAGTGCGGTCTTCAGGTATAGAGCTATGTTCAATATCTTCATTTAGGCTTGCTGTTTCTTGAGAATCATGTGAACAGGATGAAATTGCATGTCACATCCCTAGCTTCTGGTAATGCTCTAGGCTAGCTCATGTGTGCATCATGTTTAAATTCTGAAAATTTGAACTGAGGGAAAATTGGAAGCCTAAAAATCCTAAATAAAAGAGGGGCAAGAAACCCTAAAATTGCAATCAGTAAATCCAAAATGCCCTAGAAATAGCTCTGACAATTTTGGCAAGAGTTATAAATCAAACCAAAATTTTGGGACATTCCTAAGGAATTATTGGGCTCTGGTTTTAAATCAATATTTTATTTGAATTTGGAGTTATATTCATAATATATAATGAATATATTTTAAAATGACCTGAGATATTTTTGTTATATGTGGAGAAGTCCATTAAGTGACTTAAAAATATCCAGGGGAGTTTTGGCTCTGTTTTCAAACTCTGTTTGAATTAAAATTCAGTGCAAATTAAATCAAACAAAACAAAAATAGAAAACAGTAAATAAAAACAAAGAGAGAGAGAGAAAGACCCGTACCTGGGCCACTTACCTGTAGCCGGCCCAGCTTCTGCGCGGCCCGTTACTGTGCAGCCCAGCTGCCAGTCATCTTCCTCCCCCTCGCCCCGAAGCAGCTGCGTGCTGGACGCACGCGCGCCGACGCTGGCCACCTCCTGCTTCGCCGTGGCAGCCTCCCCGACTTCCTCGCGACGCCACGGAGACGTCCCCGACCCCCTCTCACTTCTCCCTCGCTCTCTGGACCTCCCTCCCCCTCGCTCCTCTGTTTCCCCTCCCGCGACCGAGCGGAGCTCGCCGTCATCGTCGCCGTACCCATGGCCACCGGCCACCCCTAGCCTCGCCGATGCACCCAGGAGCTCCGCCTCGACCCCCTCTTCCTCCCCACCGATCCACAGCCCTCCGGAAGCCCTGTATCGCCGCCATCGCCGTCGTCTTCTACCTTGGACCCGCCGGCCATCTTCATCAAATTCGCCGGCTCCGGACCGTCCCCGACCTCGCCGAGCGTCCCCTCGTCATCGCCGTGAGTCACTGACCCTCTCCCCTAACTCAGCATGCTCCCCTCCGTGCCGTAGCGCCGTTCCCCACGAGCACCGAAGCCACCGTCCGCCATTGCTGCTGCACACATAGCCTCCGAGCTCCCCTGGCCTCACTGAGCTGCTCTTAGTGCTCCCCATGACTAGCAGGTGCTGCCCAGCCTCTCCATTTGCTCACTGATGCACCGTAGCGACGCGCCCGAGCACCACCGCACACCATCTCCGCCAAAGCTCGTCGCCGACATGAGTTCCGGTGACCCCACGACCTCCCACTCGGTCCTCTGGATGCGCGGGAGCAAGGGCCATCCCCTGGTGCCCTCAGCGCGCCAAACTGACGCCCCTAGCTCGAATCCGAGCCGCGCCGCCGTGCGGAATGGTCACCGCCGGTGATACTCCGGCGACTGCCGAGGTGGCACGCTTAATTAGCACTAATGACGCCCTAATCAACCCCCTAGGCCACTGACTGTGGGCCCCACCCCTGGTCAAACCTCAGTTAGCGCTGGGTTTGACCGGGATTAGCTCCTGTGTCACTGACGTGTGGCCCCCACACGTCAGGTTTGACCTGGGGCGCCCAGTTGACCCTGCTGACGTCACTGTGACGTGGGCTGACGCAATAAGTATTTTCTGGATTTAAAAATAATCAGGAAATTCCAGAAAATAGCTAAAACTTCAATAAATCATAGAAATTCAACCGTAACTCCAAATTAAATAATTTATATATGAAAAATTATCAGAAAAATTCAAGCAATCCATCTGTACCATTTTCATGCATGTTAGAACAACTTATAGCTGCTGTTTAGCACAAATCATATAAAGGGCATTTATTTAATCACATATGGAGTTTGAATTTGAATCTTGTATTCAAACCAACTTCATTTAATCTGTTGCTAGTTGCATTAGCCAAAACACATTCATTTTGCCATGTCATGATCATGCATCATATTGTGCATTGCATTGATTGTGTTCCCTTCTGTGTTGCCGGTATTTGTCCCCTCTCGATAGACGTGATACCGATGATGTGATCGTTGACACTGATGAAGACTCAATGTTATCTTCAGAAGTGCCAGGCAAGCAAAACCCCCTTGTTCATTCCGATACAATCCTACTCTCTCGCTCCTGCTCTCTTTTACTGCATTAGGACAACACCGATTCATCTGTTACTTGCTGCGGTAGCTGAACCCCTTTATCCTTTGCATGACCTATCATTGCCACAGTAAATAGATGAAACCCACTAGCATGAGTAGGAGTTGTTTGTGCCCTGTTGTGCCTACTCATTCATGCTTGTTTGTCATGCCTGCTACTGCTTAGAGTTGAGTCAGGTCTGATTCATCAGGGATGAATCAGAGGTGTGTGAACATGTTCTACTGTGTGAGCTAAGTGTGTGAACACGATTTGGTAAAGGTAGCGGTGAGAGGCCATGTAGGAGTACATGGTGGGTTGTCTCATTGCAGCCGTCCTCAGGAACTGAGTTCTGTGTTTGTGATCCATGATTCAGCTACTACCATGCATTGGGCCTTGAAATATGACCCCGCTCGACTTCTTATTCACCCTTGTCCTCTGTCCAGGAGTTGCAAGTAGTTTCTGGTGTTTGTAGCTTACTGGAGGCCGTGGACAGCGCTGACCGTAGGGGTGGGCTGTGATGCGGTAGGTACGTGGCACGGTGTACCGGATGCCCGTTTGGTATCTCGGGAACCCTGTTCACATCGTTTGGGGCTGTGAGCGAAACTCCGGCCGGATCTCCTCATGGATGGAACCCGAATAGGCGATAAACCTGGACTAGAGACTTGAGTGTTTAGGTAGGTCATGGTCTACACCCACGTCGGCTTTCGCTTGAAGTCTGCCGAGCACATGTCGTGTGCAGACGCTAAGTGGTGGAAACATGTATGAAGAAGTACACCCCTGCAGGGTTAACATCATCTATTCGAATAGCCGTGTCCGCGGTAAAGGACTTCTGGGTTGCTTATATCAGTTCATAGACAAGTGAAAGTGGATACTCTAAAATACGCAAGATAAGCGTGAGTGCTGTGGATGGCGTTCTCGTAGGGAGACGGGAGCGGATCCATAGTGGTGTATTGATATGGTGAATATGTGGACTCGTGTGCGCCACCTCAAAAGAGTTACATTGCAGTCGTAGTTCACGATAGCCACGAGTCAAAGCTGGCTTGCTGCAGTTAAACCCCACCATCCCCTTTGTTGATAATGATGCATATGTAGATAGTTCTGATGTAAGTCTTGCTGGGTACATTTGTACTCATGTTTGCCTATTTTATGTTTTTGCAAAGAGACTTCAGTCTCACTAGTAGTTCCGCTTGGACTTCGACATTTAGCTTGTTACCTCAGCTACGATCTTGTGCCTCGGCAGGATCTGGTAGATAGTCAGGCTTCTCAGCCTTTTTCATTTATAGATGTCTGTACTCAAACATGTTAAGCTTCCGCATGTGCTTTGACTTGTATGCTCTGATTGTTGGGTCATAAGACCCATGTTTGTAATATCTCGCTCCTCGGAGCCTATTGAATAAATTACTTGAGTCGTAGAGTCATGTTGTGATGCCATGTTGTATTTGCACATATCGAGCATATTGTGTGTATGTTATTGAAATGCTTGGTATGTGTGGGATCTGACCATCTAGTTGTTTATCTTTAGTATCCTCTCTTACCGGGAAATGTCTCCTAGTGTTTCACTGAGCCATGGTAGCTTGCTACTGCTCCGGAACACTTAGGCTGGCCGGCATGTGTCCTTCTTCGTTCCTGTGTCTGTCCCTTCGGGAAAATGTCACGCGATGAATACCAGAGTCCTGTTAGCCCGCTACAGCCCGGTACACCGGAGTCCTGCTAGCCCAGTGCTACAGCCTGGATTCACTCGCTGATGACCGACACGTTCGATGCTGGGTCATGGATGCCTGTCCCTGTAAGTTTGTGCCACTTTGGGTTTACGACTAGCCATGTCAGCCCGGGCTCCTTATCATATGGATGCTAGCGACACTGTCATATACGTGTGCCAAAAGGCGCAAACGGTCCCGGGCAAAGGTAAGGCGACACCCGTGGGAATACCGTGCGTGAGGCCGCAAAGTGATATGAGGTGTTACATGCTAGATCGATGTGGCATTGAGTCGGGTCCTGACAGCGTTGGTATCAGAGCTTGACTGCCTGTAGGATTACCAAGCCAAACTGGTCGAAGTTGAGTCTAGAAATTCTTTAGTTATATAAGGGAATTGATTGTGGGATGGAACGTAAGGCTCTTTTTACTCCTTATACCTCATGGCCTTCTGATCTGAGTCATCATCTTCTCTTCTACGGGGATTAAGAACTAGGCTATCTCTTCTTTCCATCAGGATCACGTGTTACTAATCCGTAGACTTATAAGATTGTTGGATTAAGCCTCAGTTCATTTTCTACCTCTGTATGTTAATTATTGATCTCGAAACCTTGATATTGTGCTTCTGAGTGGTTATGCCACCATTTTTGTGAATGTCTCAAATCTCTTCTGAGCATTTACAGCCGTTATGCTGTCCGAGTCATCCCAGGTTTCTAAGTAGTCTGATGCAATTGCAAATCCTTTCTTCCCGTTTCAATGTTCCCATGGGCCAGATTAACCACACTAATCAGTGAGTTGAGGTACTCCGTTACCTTGACATATATGTTGGAGATATTATTATGACCCTAGGTCTCTTAGGGGATCATCTAGTAATTTAGCCATGATTTGTGTTCCCAGTGTGATGATTCTGGCCATCATTCTCGAAAGCATCCCGTGATGATACTTAGTAATAGGTATTCTGTTCCTGGGTTCTTGAACCCGAGAATCACTCTACCTACTTCATGTTGATAGTAATTGCTAGTGCCTTTAGGATATTTGTAACCTTTGCGAAAGTCCTTGAAGTCCGTGGTATCTTCTTCTTCCAAATACCATGAAATACTTATGGCAGAAGTTCCTCGTTGAACTGAAATATCACAACAGGATTATTCTTGATGATTTCTTCATTATATATTGTGGCTCTGCCAGTTCTACCTTTCTGCATGGGTTATCCGGAAGAAATATGTTGAACTTCGTTCGACATGCTAATCCATGCATCCACAACTCAGAAAATCATATGTTCTTTTGAGTTGTCCCATCTTAGTTGTTTCCGACCATCTCCTATCAATTGATAGTCAAGAGTATGCGTGCAATCGTTCATCGATACCTATTACTCTTGTGGTCCGTCAAGCCATTCTATCGCAGAATGACTAGGAGAAACAAACTCCAGTACCTCTTCCATATCCAGGATTGGGTCAAAGAAGTTGTGCTCCACAGAACAAATTGCTAATCCAGCTTTTGTTCTGCTCTACCTTGGAGTATTACCATCTTTATATCGGGATTTTTATAGGAATTGCACACCATCCTATGAACTCCTGGTACAGTGACACTTCTTGCCATCATTGTTCATTCCTCGGTTCCTGTGTTATTGTAACCGGAATGCCGACAAGTGAATCGTGATGTGTGAAATCAATACTGCTAGCAACTCCATTGCTTGGTAGTTAAATGGACGATAACCTCATCCTTAGCGTGTTGATTATTGAATCGTCACCCTAAGGTTGATTGTGCTACCTAGTCCCTATTTCTGGTGCACTCTCCGATCAGTGAGTTAGGATAGTGCCAATCCTTGCTTATTTGATCATATCGTCTTGCCCTGAAAAGTAAGATTGTTCTCGAGCTTAGTAACATACCGGTGGTTCATGATATTCCAAATTTCTTCTCGGAAGTATCACTAGGTTGTCGCCTGACCGCTATGTTCATCTCGTGATCAAGTTGGGTTCTTGTGAACCACCTTCTCTCCAAAATCGGTGTTAGATATCCCTGAGCTAGTTGGTTAAGCTAGACAACAACTTGGAGAGTTGGAAGATAAAAGCTTGCCTGACTTAGTTCGTTCCAAAGGGATATTCTTGTGTAGGGTGTGCTGAAGAAAGATGATATCTTCATCGATTGGTCCTTGTGATCAGTTGCTGGACCTATTGTCTTATCAATCCTTTGATTTGAGTGTGGGCTATCGTCAAATCAAATCAGTACCAACGATGCTCGTAACGTTGTCTTATTCGTGGTTGATCCCTCGAGCATACACCATTACATCTTTGGTCTGACCAATGCTATCACCGTGTTCACTTAACTATGGAATTCCTTTTAAAAGGAAACCTAAATGAATTGTTGTTGAGCCCATTGACAACATCCTTATCTCCTCCATGATTTTGTTGAACATTAAGCTAGTGTTGGAAACTTTTGAAAGCATTTGTTCATGCTAGCTCATGAAGCATATGTTTGGATGAAGGTAGTGACTTCCTTTAATCCATGTGCATTTGATGCAAGTTGCCGCCGTGGATTCGAGAAAGTCAATGTTGTTTCCTTTGGAATCATCCCAAATCAGTCATGCATACGTGCGAAGTATTCTGTGGTTCGGAGACTTGCAACCTCCATTCTATATGGGTCCCTAGCACACCAAGCCACTGATTGATTTGTTCAAGATTAATAAGTTTTAAGTGCTAGTCCCGAAGGTACCAGATGGATTTGTACAAAACTTCGATATCCTCGCTGATGGTTCCCCCTCCTGAACTCGGTAGTGTTTTATTATAAGACTACTTTGTGGTCATGCTTGTCTTGGACAACGTGTTCACATGTTTGTAGCAGAACCAACTCATGTTTTGGAGCTTGCTATCGTAGTTCATTTCCCGAGAATCTCGCAACGTCATCTCGTCGAATTGTGTTGCAAACTTTCATTTTTCTTCCTAGACTCGATGAGTCTGGAATATCCTAACACCAACCAGATCTGAATCTCAGGCAGATATGATGGTTGGAACATTTCCCAAGAACTATAATATTGGTCTCTCGATAACCGGTAAGGTGGATGTCGTGGCCAACACACCCATCCGGTAGACCTATTATTGTAGTATCTTGATTGAGGAAGTAGGCCACCTCCCCATAAGGATTTCGTAGGATTTACCTCCCTAGTTGTTCCTTATGGATTCTTGTGCTCCCGAAGTCCGACCTTTTTACTTGATGTTCTAGATATCAAACCATTTCTATGAATGGGTTACACTAGCACATCAAGGAGAACATTAGAAGCGGAGTGCTAAATGTCTCTCGGTCGATCATCCAGATTTTATTTCCTTGGCCTCGCTAAGGTGAAATCTGAGAAGGTGTTATCTTCCTTTGCATCTGCATCATCCATCATCATTCATCATGTTAGTAAGTTGTGTTGCCAGAATCCTTGACACGGATATTGGTAAAATCTTGATGAATGTGGAAATGCTCAAGTTCTTGAGAGCACGCACAAGCGTTAGGTGTTACCGTCGACACTAACTAGGTTTGCTCTCAACTTCCTCGGTTATGCTATAACCATTCCAATAGTGGAATAACTCACTATTGTTGAGCCTCTCCCCAGTTACTAGAATCATTCCCAGCATTTGCATTTTGTTCCCAGCTTGCACCGCCAATGTGTCATTCTACCATGGGTCCCTTCCATTTCCGGTGATAAGCAAATTCATCCATTACGTTGTCTTCAACTAGGTAATCCACATCATCCAAGTCTGAGTATGCCATTCTACTGACCCCCTCCAAACGATCGCTCGAGAATTGTCTTAGGCTGGTTTAAAGAGTTTCAATGATCTCTGAATCAAAGGTAATTCTTTTTGCCACTTAAGGGGAGATATCTACGAGTCACGGTTCCGAAGGTGTCTCGTTGTTGTTTCATGGCAACTCAACTCCTCGCTACGTTGACAATCGATTACCACCTTCTTAAGCGTGAAATTGTTGTCTACCTAGTGAACCTTCGTCATCCGCTTCTTTCCACCCCTCTTGATGTGTATCTCGTGTCTCAACCCGAGAGAGGGTTCTATGTCTCATTCCGTGAGTTAATCCTGAGTTGTTCGATCTTCGAGGAGATCGACCCTTCTAGAGTCTCCTTCTTCCCTCCATGTCATGTTGACAGGATTTCTCAGAGCAAGACGACAAGACAAAGATGGTGTTCAAATCAATGTTCATTTGAAGTGCAACCTGGATCGTGAAGATTGTACTAGTTCGCGTTTCCCTTTCATCCTACCCTACGCTTGAATCTCGAGACGAGATTCTTGTTTAGTGGGGGTGAGTTGTCACATCCCTAGCTTCTGGTAATGCTCTAGGCTAGCTCATGTGTGCATCATGTTTAAATTCTGAAAATTTGAACTGAGGGAAAATTGGAAGCCTCAAAATCCTAAATAAAAGAGGGGCAAGAAACCCTAAAATTGCAATCAGTAAATCCAAAATGCCCTAGAAATAGCTCTGACAATTTTGGCAAGAGTTATAAATCAAACCAAAATTTTGGGACATTCCTAAGGAATTATTGGGCTCTGGTTTTAAATCAATATTTTATTTGAATTTGGAGTTATATTCATAATATATAATGAATATATTTTCAAATGACCTGAGATATTTTTGTTATATGTGGAGAAGTCCATTAAGTGACTTAAAAATATCCAGGGGAGTTTTGGCACTATTTTCAAACTCTGTTTGAATTAAAATTCAGTGCAAATTAAATAAAACAGAACAAAAATAGAAAACAGTAAATAAAAACAAAGAGAGAGAGAGAAAGACCCGTACCTGGGCCACTTACCTGTAGCCGGCCCAGCTTCTGCGCGGCCCGTTACTGTGCAGCCCAGCTGCCAGTCATCTTCCTCCCCCTCGCCCCGAAGCAGCTGCGTGCTGGACGCACGCGCGCCGACGCCGGCCACCTCCTGCTTCGCCGTGGCAGCCTCCCCGACTTCCTCGCGACGCCACGGAGACGTCCCCGACCCCCTCTCACTTCTCCCTCGCTCTCTGGACCTCCCTCCCCCTCGCTCCTCTGTTTCCCCTCCCGCGACCGAGCGGAGCTCGCCGTCATCGTCGCCGTACCCATGGCCACCGGCCACCCCTAGCCTCGCCGATGCACCCAGGAGCTCCGCCTCGACCCCCTCTTCCTCCCCACCGATCCACAGCCCTCCGGAAGCCCTGCATCGCCGCCATCGCC